>NC_092774.1:71939424-72286924 GCF_047496795.1 Chiloscyllium punctatum
AGAATGCTGTGTTCAATTTTGGTTACCACATTACAGGACGGATGTGAAGGTTTTGCAAAGGGTTCAGAAAAGGTTTACCAGCATGCTGACTGAATTAGAAGGAACGAGAAGGAGAGGCTAGTAATACTTGGCTTGTTATCTCTGGAGTGGCAGATGATGAGAGACACTTGATAGAAGTCTGTACGGTTATGAGATGAATAAATAGTTTTGATGATCACAATCTTTCTTCCCGGAATTGAACTGGATCAAACTCGGGAAATGCATTTAAGTTGAGATAGGGAAAGTTCAAAAGAGATGTGAAAGGCAAGTTTCTCACACAGGGTGGTAGGAGTGTGCAACTGGTATATTGTGTCGGAGTGTGCAACTGGATGTGTGGCATATCACCTCTAGCAGCTCTGCGGGAAATACTCCGGGAGAGAGAGGAAGAGGGACAGGGCAGTCAGGAACATGAGAAAGTGAAAAAGTGAGAGACAGTGAGGGATCAGAAGGAGGAGAGGAATGCTTAAAGATGGGGCAGAGGGTGTGGAGAACGGGAAACATGTAGAGAGACATGGAGTAAGGGAGAAATGAAGGAACAGCGAGGTGAGAGTGGGCCAGGGAGAGGGAGAGAGAGAGAGATGAAGGAGTGAAGAGGAAAGAAGAGGAAGTCAGAGAGAGGAAGAGACGAAGAGAAATGTCTCTGGACCAATTGCTCCCTTGTGTTTAAAATGATACAACGCCACCCACTGCTGGCCGACCAACGCCACTGCACAGCAGATGCTGCAGCGTGAAAGCCATCAAGCTCCCATCAGAGAGAGAGAGAACGAGAGTGGCCAACTCACAGCAGCATACCGATACAGAAAGATAGCCATCTTTCTTGACACACAGACAGATACACACGACACTGACGCCCATACACTCCACACAGATGCAGGCATACAGATATGTGCACACGAGTGAGATGATTGCAATTGTACTTCGGGTTCCCTCAGAGTGATGGATGTTTATGTTGAGAAAATCTATGAGTTTCTTCTGCAATGTCGAAATTATTTATCTTTGGTCTCTTTCCTGACATTGTACACATTATATCGAACATTTGCTCGCAACTGCATTCAGGCACCTCCCAGTGAATTATTTTTATTAGGAGACACTTTGTGCAATTTACAATTCTTTGTAATTTATTGAGTCAGATTCTACGTGACGGAAGAATTTAATATTTGAGGGGGCAGGTCAACACTGGGTCTGTTCATCTCCTTCTGCTCATATCACAGGGGCAAGATCGATTGAACAAAATTTCTACAAGCGCAGGGTTTGAAGGAGAAAGAATCAATGTAACCTGGGAAATTCACAGGCTTGAATGCTATAGCCAAGAAAATAAATCTGTCCGCTTATGGACTGGTATTATTTGGCATTGTCTCACTTGGAATACAAGAGGAGGACAGGGTTGGGGGAGGGGGTAGAGAGAGAAAGCAAGAGAACTTCCAAGCCTTTGACTCACGCATTGTTTAGTGTATTGTTTCATTCAAACGTCCCTCCCGGATAAAGCGTATCGCATTTCAGGCAGGTACAGACACACTGGTACAAGCACAACAAAATGCAAATACACACAAATGGAAACTCGCATCAACATGACCATCAGTGTTATATCACTTTGAACAAAAGGGACAACTGAGAGAAAGTGGGTAATGGCTTAACCCTATTTCAACAGATTCAACATCTAAAATAAACAGAGCCTCCACTGCACAGAGACACAGTTACAGATATCGTCTCTGGATGTGTTCTCTATTTTATAATCTCTGTCTCGAACTTTTCGTTCTGTCTTTCTCACCCACCACTCCCTGCTTTTTTGCACATTAAAATATTGCCCTTCACATTTCTGACTCTCAAACATGCTGTGCCTCAAATCATAGCTTTCCAAAGTTTCCTGCGTTGCTACTTTTACAGAAAAGCAGATTGTAAACCACAATCCTTCTGTATGTTAACTTTCCAAATTCCCTTCCATTTCCTGTGTACTTCACTCCTGCAATCAGCTTCCCAAAGCACTGGCAGAAGCTGCTTTAAATTGGGTGGCACGGTGACACAGTGGTTAGCACTGCTGCCTCACAGCGCCAGAGACCTGGGTTCAATTCCCGCCTCAGGCGACTGACTGTGTGGAGTTTGCACATTCTCCCCGTGTCTGCGTGGGTTTCCTCCGGGTGCTCCGGTTTCCTCCCACAGTCCAAAAATGTGCAGGTCAGGTGAATTGGCCATGCTAAATTGCCCGTAGTGTTAGGTAAGGGGTAGATGTTGGGGTATGGGTGGGTTGCGCTTCGGCGGGTCGGTGTGGACTTGTTGGGCCGAAGGGCCTGTTTCCACACTGTAAATAATCTAATCTAATCTAAAGCACAAGTATTCTCATATTCAGAGATGCAGTTGCACAAGCACGGCTAATTACAACCACTCTCACTTCCTCACTGACACTCACACACATACACTGTGGCACTGACATCAACAAACGGACTCAGAATCCCAAACCAAACTTGTAATCACTGCATTTTTATTGATGAATTGTATCCTACATTTTGCAACATCACTTTCAGAAATATACCCAGGTCATGGACAGAACATTTCATTGTATAAACAGCAAGACAGCACTTCATAGAACTCTTTGGATTGACAAGTTTAAAATCCACCTTCATGCGGTATGAGAAAGCAAAGCAATTACAAATGGAATTTCCTCAATACCTCATTGACAAGCCACAGGACCATCGTCCACTATTGTGACTTCAAAAATCCACACTGAGAAATGAATTACATAATATATTTTTACATAAAAAATAACTTCGATGCACTCTGTTTATACCCACTTTTAACTCATTAAAACGCATAACATGCAATGTTTCAAGTTTATTTCAAATGTATATATATTTGCAAATATGTGCATTTCAATGCCAAAGTAAATGCTGGTCAATTTCGACCAGTTGCAGCTTTTATAGAGAAAAATATTTGGCAAATTCAAAACGATAGTCGGCGAATTCTCGCAATATTAGGACGTCCCATGTTGAAATAGCTTCTAAATTCTACCTGAAATGATAAAGAAAATCATTTGAGTCCACGCATTCAAGTCACCTTTGGCTCTATTCACAGCACATGAATCAATCAATCCCTAGCTGAAGCTCTCACTCCATGCAGTAGGGACAAGACTAATTCTGCCACTGCAATGTCAGACTGATGACGGGCCATTTTCGGAAGGCACATTGACATGTTTCTCGATCTGTGTGTTCAGCTGGATGCAAACGAGAGCCTGGAAATTACTCTGAAGAGTAGCAGAGATGTGTGCAGCAAGTGATCACTGGGCCAATATTTATTCTACAAACAACAAGCTCACTGAAACTATTACGTAATGATTATCGCCTCTGGTTTTTGCGAATATTGGCTGGGCAATATCCTAAATTATAGTAGTTATGAAATGTTCAAAAGTATATCATTGGCCATGCACGATTTTGCAGGTGGGATTTTGATTGAAAGTGTAAGATCAACAAATATCTATGGTTTCTTTCGTTCTTCTAAAACAATTAAATAAATCTCTGTGAAACAATAAAAGTTGCTTTCTTCATTAATTGAAACAATCCTCCCGCATGTATTAAATGTTTAACTGAAGGCCATTCGAAAACGCTAAAATGGTTAAGCAGCTGATCAGACAGTCTAGGTTTCAAAGGCAACCGTGAGTTATTGGCATTTGTAATGTTCTGCTTCAGGAGACATATTCTTCTTCGGGAATGGGTGTGAGTGCAGTTCCTGAGAACAGCCACATCAAACGCACGTCTCTTTGCCCATAACAAGTAAACGTCCTAGACTCTGTATTCCCTGCGATCTACAAGAACTAAACCACTCAAAATGTTGAGCACGGAAAACCCCATCTTTGGTATTCTCCATCCAGCCAGTTGATGACGCATTGAAACAGCAATTTTGTAGATTTGTAATTACAAAATTGGGGGAAGATCAGCGATTCGATGAACTGACACGACGCAGTGTATTATGAATAGCATCGAATTCATTTTTTTAAAGACGGTTCTTATGCTATTGAAATAAAAATCGTTCTCCAATAGCACATTTCTTTCTTAGTGACAAGCTGTGGAGATAAGGCACAGGTAGCTTTGTATGTTGTTCTTGGATTTTCAAGTAAATATAATATTATCAGGGAATGGAAAGGAATTATGGCAGTGGTTAAAGATGTGAGTATCTGTTACTCAACTCACCGAGTGAACAAAGACCACTGTCATCATCTGTAAGTGTGAGGGGTTCATCAGGATCACTGTCCAATTGTAACTTTCCATCATGAGATTCTGCATCTTCAGTCTCAACATCGTCATACTCACCACGAATTCGACCTAGTGGGAAAGATGAGCATCACTGATACAAATTGAAATACACAACAACGATAACTAGAAAACGAGATTCCTGCCTCAGATAAGGCAAGTGCTGGAAACTGAGACCAGAAGAGTTAGGTCGGTCATCGTAATTGTGAAGTAACGGAATGAGCAGAGTTGGTGCAAATTAGGATTGTTTTCTCTGGAAGTGAGAAGGTGAAAGGTTATCTGATCGAATTGTTCAAGATAATAACCCAGATAAGATAGGGTATACACAGAAAACTACTTCAACTGATTAGACTATTTTAGCTCGAGGTGTTATACACAGAATTAATGCCAGGCCGTTCAGTGAAGATGTCAAGAAAGGATAAAGCTGTACAGGATTTGGAAATATATTTCACAAAACTTCGCTGATACCTGATCAATGCTTAATTTTAAATGTGGCCGAGATTACTGTTGGTCAAAGGTATTTATGCACATGTTTCAAAGGCAGGGAGCTGGATTGATGCCACACTATAGTTTGGAATTATTTCATTGAATGCAGGAAGAGTTACGAAGGGCTGAGAGACCTACCACTGTATCTATCTTGCAATTGATTGACTTGGAGCTGAGCATACAGAGTTGCTGCCATGGCTGCGATGAGTCATGAAATAATAACGACTGTAGTTGGGGAAGACAGGAACGAACATTTCACTATGGTTGAGAGATCAAAGATCAGGGATCATACATTTCAGAGAAGTGATGGGAGAAGTAAACAGGAAATATTCGACTCTCTGCCAGGAAGGTTGATCAGAGGCAAAAGACACTCATAATCGTATTCAGTGGTACACTTGCAATGTCAAGAGATACAAGGCTGTGGGCCAAGGTGTGCTGGCAAATACGATTGGAATGATAACCTGGTTGTTTTTGGCCGGCACGAGCCGGACAGACAATGCCCATGATCATGTGGTATCAAAACAGCGGTTTTCACTTTAACTAACACTCCTCATGAAACAGGCAGTGGTCACACTATCTTGTGAATGCAGTGGTCACATTACCTTGTGAGGGTTGCCATCGTGAAATTTTGGAAAGTGTAGACAATGTAGGACAAGAAATGAATTGACAGAAAGTGAAGCCATACACACCTGGAATGCTGTTGGATTCCACCTCAAGATTTTCAGATCCGGGATTATTGTCAGTCAAGTTGTGGCTGGTGTAGTATTCAATGCGATTGAGTGAGTCAATAGAAGCATAAGTTACTAAAAATAAAAATGGAGAGTTATTTTCATGCTCGAATTCCAAGAGAAGCCAAGACCAAACAGATTTAGAATGAGCTGAAAATGTGTTGCTGGGAAAGCGCAGCAGGTCAGACAGCATCCAAGGAGCAGGAGAATCGACTTTTCGGGCATGAGTCCTGAGGAAGGGCTGATGCCTGAAACGTCGATTCTCCTGCTCCTTGGTTGCTGCCTGACCTGCTGCGCTTTTCCAGCAACACATTTTCAGCTCTGATCTCCAGCATCTGCAATCCTCACTTTCTCCTCGAAGATTTAGAATGAGGCAAGTATTCTTCAGCCAGAGGCTTGCGAATCTATGGAACACAGATGGCTATGGAGGCCAATCAGTGTGTATCTTAAAACAGAAATACAAAGGATATTGATTAATAAAACATCGAAGGAGAAGGCAAAGCAAAGTGGTTGAGAAGCACATCAGCCCTTATTGAATGACAGAATAGACTCGATGGGCCAAATGATCTAATCCTGCTCCTGTATGCCGTAGACTTATGGACTGTAGTTGAAGGTTTTATTTTATTAATTGTAGGGTGACAAGAGAAAGTATTGTTCTTTAATCGTGCCCGGAGAAATATCTAGAATAATGTCAAGTGAACCCACTGCGGGAAAGAATATGATATAAGAACTAAGAGCAGGAGTACTCCATCTGGCCGTTCCAGCCAGCTCTGCAGTTCAATAAGATCATAACTGATCTTTTCATGGCTTCAGTTCGACTTGCTCATGATTTTAATGTTCACAACATCATTCACCCCAGCTCTAAAATCATCTGATGAGGCAGGGAATTCCATAAATTCTCAATCCTGTGGGTGAAAATGTTCCTCCTGAATTTTGTCCTAAATCTGCTATCTGTACTTTTCAGGCCACTTCCGTTCAAAAGCAGTCATTTCTAATTTTATTCCAACAAAAAATGGATAATTTCACATTTATCATCTACCAGGCATTTTCTTTCCATTAATTTACACTGTATCTGAACACCTGCAACGTTTCAGAGTCATATGCAGACTTTCAGCACCACTCATCTTCTGTGACTCATCATATTTGTTTATACATTGATCCCTCAATTTTGCTTCCACTCTTTGGTGCTGTGTAATCCATAATTATTGCAAAAGTTATATTATTTTAAAGTCAATGACGAATTGATTAGTTGGCCAGCCATCTGACGGGGTTTGGGTGGAACCAGGGTAGAAGTGAAATTGATAGATCTGTTTACATTTTCAACTACATTCCAGAAATAATCTATCAGGAATGTAGGGCAGTGAGAATTATTATATTGACATTCTTACATCTCACTAAATGCGGACAGAGAACAGTTAATGAGGTAGCTTCCCACACAAGACGACCGTGTTTTAACTGTTAATCAGGTTCATTCAGTCATTAATCATGGAAGACTGCAAATTGAATGGAAGCTATACTTATCCAGTCACGATTCACTGTACAATAGGAAATATATATACCTGGTCCATGTTTGTGATCCGTCCTCTTGCCAGGGGGAATATTCTCAATTTCTTCATAAATTCCTTGGTACAAACCAAGACTTGAGCCTCTGTCTCCACGGTAAAGTTCTGTTGAATAAATGATATACTGGTCAGCATTTGTAGTTGACCACTCGCAGAAAAAAGATGTTTATATCTGAAGAACCAGGAGAGAGAAGAACGAGTTCACGCAATGCTGGTGACTAGAATCTTCACACAACATGAACTGTTCGCTGAAGGGAGATCATCTTTGAAAAGCAAATGAACAGGCCATGATTAATTTCCATGGAATGTCAGTTACCGAACCCGAGTATGTCAAACAGAAAGAGTGAGATGTTCTTGTTGGTAAAAATATGGATATTTTGTTCTAATTTTGCTGATTCAAATATTTATTCAAGAAAATTCTCAGCTCGCAATGGTGCATGTGAGTCAATATGTTGAGTGCAGAAAAATGAAACTCTTTAATGCAATGAACAAATGAAAATGCCAATAACCTACTTTTTTTAAAACTTGATAACATTGAGGAGATTACACATTAATGCACAAGATGCCGTGGCGCTGACAAAAAAGGTTGATAACTATGTTGTTAGAATTGGACTACTTTCATTAAACAACTGCATTGTTATGACAATTAGTTAAAAACCAAAACGTGAGACGAATGAAATAAGGTGGACCTTGTTGACATTGTTCGTGATAGACTATGAAGTGCATAGTTTTTATGGCTATATGTAAAGGAAAATTAAGAGCATGTGAAAGGATAGAAAATGATTGTTCTTAGTGTTGATTGTCATTGCCAACTCGTGGAACATGGTTCCCAGGCAAACGCTTTTAAATTACTGTGCAAAGTACAGAAGTATTATTTACTCAGTCAAGGGAAGCCAGTTGTTGCCTCAATGAAAGTTCCCTGAAAAGGACCCTTAATCCTTTCAATGATATTGGGTTGTGGTAGCAGCACCGAGACACTGAAGAACCATGAATAAATAGTAACTAATGAAGAAATATTTGGATGCAGTCTGCGAATAACTGAATAAAACGGAGACACATTGCTGCAATCATTGACTTGCTCTGGAATGTCATGTATATTCAATGAAAGATAAGAAAGTGCAGTCTTTATATTTCTTGCCCAATGATAATGACTGGAGTAACTCCACATTATATGTTATTTCAGTTACACTCCAAATATATTGAACGACTTGGTGAATACTTCACACAGTTAGAATATTCTTTTATTTGCTATTTACAGTTTTGATGGATTTTTTCTGAGAGTTTAATAAAACTCAGCGTTTCATTTCGGCAAAGTCCCTCGAAGAAAACAGACAGCCAAGAAATGCCGCACAATCGTGACCATCTCAGTCAAATGCTGCAAAAGTGCAATAAAAATCTACAGCCCCGAGAACATATGCAACAATGAAAGGGACACAGTGTTAGCTCAGTCGGTAGATGTGATGCTTACCTTTCATTTGCAATTTTCTCTGCATGACCACCAGTAATGCGACCAACTCACAGATTAACAAGACTCCCAAAGATGAACAGACGGCAACAGGCATAGAAATAGGTGGACTTCCCTGCCCTTAAAGGATGGAGTACAAATGGGTTTAGCACAGTTAAAGTCTGCCATGGAAAATTGTAAATAACCATCATTAAGGAAACAATGGCACTAGCTTCCAAACCGTGAAAGTACCAACAGCATCAATGTCACTTTTCAGGAAAGTAACGCGAACACAAATACTAATCTTAGTATCAGTCAGTAATACCTGCAGGTGGAGGTGAAGGGGAGGCCGTCACCAACTCGGATCCTGTGGAACAGAAAGTACGAATAATTATGAAGGGAAATTTAACATAGGAAATCAAATAGTTGCCCTGATTTTTGACATGAATGATCACGGACAGGAGCCAGTCAATCAGCATCAATCTTACCAGAACACTTTACACTGGCAATTTCCTTGTGATGACACTTCCTTTTAGCTGGAGCTGCGGAGAGACAGTCAAACAAAGAGAATTCTCTTCCCTTACACTTCACATCATTCTGCCAGATAACATCATTCTCCTGGGAGACAACGACCACATCTCGGGCTGATAGAGCAAAGCCACATCCCAGCTCTCTGCAGACAACATTAGCATCAGTTATATCCCAGGAATCGCCACACAGCGTTCCCCAGCGTTTATCGCACATGATTTCCACTCTTCCAGAACAGTTGCTGCTTCCTCCATGCAGGTGCACACTCTCTTGCGTATCTGTGGTACAGAACTGATTATTAGTGAATTCAGTACAAAGCAAAATCTCCAAGAGTTGGCACAAAGAGAAAGAAGACGCACCTAATTGTTGATGGCAGTAAGTTGAACTGAGGGTCTGCTCCTTTGTCACCTTGCTCTCTGTTGAAAGGAGAAAGATGCTCAGCCTATTCGAAATTCATGTTTGAAATGACACCCGAACATTGAGAAGGCTTGTCATGTTACCTGAACAAACTACACCAGCATCGTCCCGGTGTTGACAGTTGTGTTGACCCCACGGATCTGTGTGACATTGCCACAGTGTCGACTCGTGTGACAGACACTCCATCTCATCGAGCCAAATAGTTCCCGTTCCTGCTCCGAATGATTGAGCGTCGTATTCAACATACTGGAACGCACCACAGTGCAGCTGCTTACAAATCACTTTGGCAACGTGTGAATCCAATGTGTCTGAACACACTGTTCCCCAGGTCCCATTGTAGAACACCTCCACTCTTCCCTCACAGCGATGTTTTCCATTCACCAGCCGCAGCTCCTTGTGTTCTGTTCAAACAATAACAGATATCCCGATTGTTAGATTGTTCATGTTTCTGGTGTGTCCTGTGATTGCCGTAACGAGCAGGATGCATGATAGGAACAAAGGGAATTGCTGGAGGAACTCAACAGAATCTGTGAAGAGAGAAAGCACAGACAAATCTTCAGGTCCACTGACGCGTATTCTGATTGGAGGAAGCGTCACTGAACATGAAACGTTGACTCCTCTTTGTCTCGACAGATGCTGAAAGACATATGACTTTTTCCAGAAATTTTCCTATTTGTTTCAGATTCGCAGCATCCGCGGATCATTCTGATCAGTTTTCTTAATAAAGCATAATGCAATGAAAAAAGGAGTGAGCCAAATGTGCATCGTGCATGGAGGTTAGAAAGACTTCACCAAGACACTACTAGAATCTGGCGAACTGGTCGAGAAGCAGAAACTGACAGAAAACAAAAAGCCTGTGTTACAAAGTAAATTGTCCACTTTGCAGAAGTGACGATCCACTGGAACTGGTTCTGATCTCATGGCTGCACAATTTTATATATACATGCAATCAATTTTAAATTTGTATCACCAGGGAAGTTTCAAACTGCTCAGTTGGAAGCAAATTACGGAATACTTTTACTGTTCTGAAAAATCATGCAAAACGCAAGTGCACAGTAATAAATCGGCAATACAGGTATGTACAGGAGCTATGTCTAATGCAGGGAAGTCTGGTCAGAAACAGAAAGAGAAAAAAATCACTCCTTCATTTTCGAGTCACAAATAGTTCGATAGACACACAAACAGGTCTCATATTTCTGGTGGCTCGATACAAAAATAAAGGTCATAAATTTGGGATGAACTTTTCGTAGACACTTTATGACATTCAGGACAATATTGACATCCACTTGGAGGAGCGACAACAGATCAAAGATGACACTTTTCATGACAAACGCGATTTGTATCAATAGATGGTGACAAAAACTGACAGAAAAGTAATTTAGATTAGAGAAACGAATTGCTCTATCACTTTCTGTGCAGCATGTCAGTGTCAGAGATCGTTTCTTTAAATTCCTGCCGCTGCTCTACATCCTTTCGAATTCAGTGAACATGTGTCAGCATGACGTCTCACCTACAACCTTCGAGCAAAGTAAAAGCATTGAAAAATGGCCTCACCCGAGCACATAATTCTCACATCCTCTTTATGAGAACAGTCGTCTTGGTGACCCAATGGGACTGAAGGACATTCCCAGAGAAATGATTCGTTTCCAAAACACTTCACATCCTTCCACCAAATGTGGCCTGAGCCCGGTCCAGAGGAGGAAGGGAGTGTCATGTCCAGTGCTTTTCCACAACCCAGTTGTTTACAAACGACTCCAGCGTCGACCACATCCCATGAATCATCACAAACTGAGCCCCATATTCCATTGTAGTAAATCTCCACCCGACCAGCACAAGGGCTTCCACCATCTGACAGCCTCAGCTGAAAGTGCTCTGTGAAACAATTACAAATTCAATGCAAATTCCCTTCATCACTCAGGGCAACATCGTGCATAGATACAGGAAAGACCGTTTTAAATGTTCTCATGAGAAGTACTTATTGTGCTGAAACATAATTTCTTACAAAACTAATGGATCAAGTGTAACCTTTTAGCACGAATGTCCAGCACATAAATGTTTCAAAATATCTAATTGCACCTGGTACTGCCAGGTTCAGTTTCCCTTTGTATATTGAACATTCAGTGAAATATTTTGCAAACTGTTGCATTTGTGCTTTCTCTATCCTGTCACTTCGTTTATATCTGTCCAAACGTTACTTTGTCTCATGCTCACCTTATTTAATAGTGCACATAACTGTACGTTCGTCCAATATAAATACCGTCTCAGTTTTCATTCATCAGCGCACAAGGGAATACGATAACTTACGAGAATATAAATGAAAGACAACATATATATTGGAGTGACAGCAATCACACTTTGAGTAGTTGTAGAAGTGTAAATACTGAAAGGGCACGAAAAGTCATTTCAGGTTATTATCACGTGTACTGAGATGTAACGGTCCAGAATTAATTCACAGAATCACAGATTTAAGAATTCTTCAGCACAGAGAAAGAACCTTCGGCCCACCAATTCTGTTTCTGTCAAAAACAAGCTCCAAAATATTTTAATTTCATTTCCCAGCACTTGGGTTCGTCCTTAACTCCTTCGCATCACAAGAGCGCATCTAAATATATCTTAGATTTCACTAACGTTTCTGCCTCTACCACACTTACAGGCAGTGAGTTCCAGACTACTCCCCCGCCCCAAGTCGATGAAAAAGAATGTCCTCAGGTCCCTCTGAACCTTCTGTCCATCACCTTAACTCTATGTCACAAGGTAAGGAATTGCTTAATATAGGGGAAAGATTCCTTCTTGCTCATTATACACCTCAATCCTGCCCATACTCAGTCGCCTCTGATCAAAGGAAAATAATCCAAATATGGCCCAGTTGTCTTCATAGCTAAATTTTGTTCATCTCAAGAAAATCTCTCATAGGTTTCCCCCTGCATTGTCTCCATTACTGTGGAATCCATCCTCTGATGTGGATTCCTTAACTGCACACAGTTTTCTGCTCTGCTCCAAATCATGCTTCTTGCAGTTTGAGACTAAATTGAACTCCATCTCCCACTCCTCGGAATTTTTGCCTGTTTGATCAATATCTGTTTACATTCATTCTCATCAAAATTTCAAATCGCAACGCCAACGTCACTCTCACAAAATTAGAAATTGCTGGTGAAATGCAGGAGTTTTACTGGCCTCTTTGGGACGTGGTGTGACCATTTCAAATCGAGTGACTCTTCATCTGAACTAACGCATTCTTTGTGCACGTGTGTCAACTTTACTTTTGGGTTAAGAAACTCTAATTAGGTTAGCTTACTTACGGTGTGGAAACAGGATCTTCGGCCCAACAAACCCACACTGACTCTCCGAAGAGTAACCCACCCAGACCCATTCCCCTACAGCTAACACTACAGGCAATTTAACATGGCCAATTCACCTATACTGCACATCTTTGGAATGTGAGAGGAAACTCATGCAGAAACGGGAAGAATGTGCAAGGCACTCAGACAGTTCTTTGAGGCTGGGAATTGAACCCGGGTTTCTGACGCTGTGAGGCAGTAGTGCTTACCACTGAGCCAGCGAGCAATCTAATCTTACCGAAGATTAGATTCCCTCCATTGTGGAAAGTGGCCCTTTGGACCAACAAGTCCACACCGACCTTCTGAAATTTTACTCAGCCAGACCCATTTCCCTCTGACTAATGCAAACAACACTCTGGGCAATTTAGCACAGCCAATTAACATGACCTGCCACGTAATGCTTGTATATGACAACAAAATGGTGTTAATTTTTCATATTCATCCATCTGCACCCGCCGCCCACCTCAGATCTGCTTTCATCCGAGCGATGAATAAATGGTTTGAGTGACACTGACAAGCAAATGGTGCACCTTCTCAATTTACTCAGTAGATGAATATTTGGCTTGATATATCTGAGCTGGTTTAAATGTGAAGAGTCTACTTACCTGAACAGAGGACACCTACGCCACTGCCTTCGGTGACAGACGAATTCAATGTGTTGGAGATTCTGCAGTCCTGGAGCTGTGATTCATGTCCATGACATTGGACAACATGCACCCACGAACCACCATCACTCTCCCCGTACTTTGAAGAATTATATATTTCTAAGGCATAACCACATCCCAGCTGTCTGCAGACAACGTTGGCATCATTCTGATCCCACACGGTGTCCTGCACTCCGCCCCAGCTTCCATTATAGTAAACTTCAACTCGGCCATCACAGCGGCTTTCGCCATTCACGAGTCTTAGCGCCCAATTTTCATCTGCAAAATAAGAGTTACTGAGAACAGCGATTGAAATGAACACAGATATTCGAGAACTGACAATCACAGGAAAATGTATGATTTGCAATCACAAAGATATTTTGTCCATTTACGTTTTCAAATACTTTCATCACGTCATCACATTTCTTCTGCAAACAAAATTAAGAGAGGCGTGAAAATAAAAGTGCTGCTATTCTAGCATTCGTTGAATATAAAGTCTCGACCTCATTCATTTAGGCCGGTTTTTGAGTCTGCAGATGCTACTCGTATGCTTTGACCACTTAAATGTTGCCACTACTCATTGTTGACCGCAGAGCATGTTGCACTGAGCAAATGACCCGCAATATGACTGAGGCAACGGTCAAGAAGATAATGGAGATTGAGGAACAAGTCTGTTTGAGAATTATGACATTCAAAACACTTGTGAAAATTTGGGATAGCTCATAAATTTTAAAACGTGATACTGTCACTCACTAACATAACTGCCAATATTCACCATTTTCTTTTGAAAATTGTCTCCACGTCATTGATACGTCAAAATCTTTTAATAGAAGGTACGAATACATCTGATTTTTGCGGCGCCATTTGTGCAGATTCTGATATTCCCTGCCAGGAGTTGAGGGCAGAATGTCATGTCATAAAAATGTTGACAAGAGTATTTCAGATGCGGTATGCATTCTCTGGGGGAATGCTGGAAAATGTATGCTCTGGAATTGGAGCCCAGTTTCAGCTCGTGAACAGGGAAACTATGACGAAATATTGAAAACAAAACCCATGCAGCTCCTAAAGTTTGTCAGGAAATCAAATCTGGTTTCCACATTTGATCTGCCCGACAAGGTCTTCAGGCTCATAAAAGAGTGAGAAAATCATAACTAAAGGCCTGTAAAACCAACTTGGTTAAACTGAAATCAGGCATCAGTACAAAACCTGGCCTCACTGGTCACATCTGCGTTCCCTGAAACACTAAGTATCAGAATCATAATCTTTAAAATTTTCGTGAAATATTCCAAATCTAAAACAGTACAGAGAGTTGAGAAGCACTAACAGAATTAATAACCTAGGCAGAATGGATGCATTTGTGGAGTGACATGGGATTGACATTTGAAGAATGCGGCAGAGAGTTCGGAAATTAATTATCATCTTGGATGGCATTCAGAATTTTTTAAAAAAGATAATGTACATTTAATACAAATTAAGTTCCGAAAACTCAAGTGTTGCATCTCAGAACATCATTGTGCCAAATCAAACATGGCCTCTTGATTTGCAAAGTGGAGGTAGAAATTAAGACCTGGTGGTGCTGAGGGTGCCCGAAATTCCAGAATGGCAGCTGGTAAAGATCAAACTGAGTTAATAGTCTGGAACGGAAAATTAGTCTTAGCGATGGTGACAGTCTAACGATAATCAATTCTTCTAACAACTCATCTGGCTAATACTTATCATTCTGCAAGGACATCTGACGGTCTAACCTTTTCTGACTGACATGTGACTGCGGATTATTAACCATATCGTTGAAAGGTAACGACTTCCTAAAGTGAACATAGTGCACCAGTTAAACCGAGATTAATCACAAAAGGCCAACAGGCCATGGGCTCACCAGTTACATTCCATTCAGGTATAAATAAAATAATTCCAAACTTTAAGTACACAGAAACACTGTTTAGCAAAAGAAAAATTGCTATAAAGGACACACCCGAGCAGATGACATTGGCCATATTTCCATGTAAACAGTTGAAGCTTTCCCCATGTGAAACTGGACAGTTCCACAACCGTCGCTCGTTTCCGTGGCATTCATAGTTTTCCTTCCACACTGGTCGGGCTCCCCTCCCAAATCGAGCTTCTCTCGGAATCGACTTTGCTGTCCCGCAAAAAAGGTGCTCACAGACCACATTGGCGTCTTGTCAGCCAAAGTAAACACCGCACAGCGTTCCCCACTGCTCTCCATGCAGGACCTCCACTCTCCCAGAGCACCTGTTCTCCCCACCAACCAATCGGGACCCATTGTCTCCTGTTTTGGATCAAATCAAGAAACAAACGTTTGCAAACATCCACGCACTTGTTAAAGATTCAAAAGAGAAAATAAATCGAATCTCATCCTCCATTGCCCAATACAATACATGACAGTTACAATGTCTTCAAAATAATTACGATTATTTCATGAAACTTTGTCCACTATTCACAGTTAAAGGGTATTCCCAAGATAGTGATTATGATCATTTACCTCAGTCCTGGAAAACCTATGAAACGAGGATGTAAAGGTTTACTTGATGCAGTCCATAGTTTGATAACAGCAGTGTACTTTTAGTACCGATTGCTCGTGAAGGTTAGACTTTTGCAATCATGCAGTAATGCTTAACTCAATTTACTGATGAATAATTGACTGCATTCTCGTTAGAGACATATGGTTGATGGTGATTTAACCTGATGGTCACTATTCGTCAGCCGAGGGATGAGTTCAGAAGGTTAGGACCATCATGGCAACTTCAGATTGTGGGGGGGAATGAACCAACGCTGATGGCATTACCTTATATCAAAGACCAGTCATTCAACCCACTGAGGTAGGCGATTCCATCAGGGTGTTACAATACAGTGCAGCTAACGAGGCGAAAGTATTAAATAATTATTTTCGAGGGCAATTTCTGAAACATGGGCAACAAATGAGCTTACAAGTTTGAGGCAATTGAGATATTTAGGATGTTCAAAGTTTTTTTGTACACTAAGATGTTGAGCGTCCAGGTGACCAAATCAAGACCAGTGCATCAGATGCTGGCGGCAATATACCGTTTCCATACTATTAACCTTTCTTCTCCCATCGAACCTGTAATAATGAAATCAATTATAACCTGTGAATGTGTATCGTTTGGTAGAATGTGACATGGACTTTTCTGAATTTGCATTGAGATGCAGAGGAACACTTCAAAATTAGCCCCGGTACCATGCATCAATGTTTTCAAACCATTATTCATGACATCTCCCAACTTCAGTAGAGCATACAACGAGAGCAGAACAGATAAGTAAGAGACAGATGAAACTTTAAGCAAAGAAGTTTGAGGCAGTATATTTTGGCAGCCTGGAAAATGACGTACAACGTGCATTTAGATGTTTTCACCTTTTCCCTCTTCATGTTGTGAATAAGTTCACTTCGACAGAAGTGCTGGAACTTGAAAAGCTGAGATACATCAACAATACAGAATACTTGGTCGAGTAGTCAGCAATGCAACTTAAACGTAAAATTCAGAATAGAAGAAATTAGGGCAGAAAGACAGAAATAATTACTTTGCGTTTGGGAAGATAGGATAACCTTCTTTATAATTATGTGGAACACATAATTCACTAAGTGTGTCCTGGATTTGAGGAGGTGCATACTCGAAGAGATACGCAAAAAGGCTTCTATTTTCGATTAATGTGTATTGGACAGGTTATGGATCATATTGAAGCAATGGACTGGAACAGATAGAGGTATACGAGAATATTACTTGTTGAACAAAGCAACAAACGAAAGGAATTACTGAACCTGCCAATTGATCATCGAAAGTGTAGCAGGCAATAATGTAACGATTTGGGACAAAAGGTGCACAGGGTTACAGATTGGAATGTACTGAATCAGACTGTTCACAAAGTGCATATACCATGCAAAATACAACGTGTCACGAAGGCAAGGTAAATTTCCAGCAACGTGAAAGTTCAGAGATTGAGAAGGGTCGCAAGTAAGGGACAGAAAGGTGAATAAATTACCAGGATAATATCTATCAGCCAACCAGTGTTTGTGAGCTGGAACTTCTTGCTGAAAAATTTGTTGGCAAAAGTGATCTTCAATGATGTCATACAGTCTGTTAGTATTGTTAAAAAAATATAACCGGGTCAGGGAGATTCAGAAAATAAAGCTTTGTCATAACTTTAATTGTCTGAAGTTCACCTCAAAGTATCTATATCGACCAACGAGTCATATTATCGTCCATGAGCGACGTTTAGTCAATGTCCACACGAAAGGATATTGACTGTGGACAGTTGAAGAAATGGCTTTCCCAATCCAAACGCCAAGGTTTTTAAATGTTTAAATTTTCAATACTTCCGTGTAAATTTTACCTCATCACTGTTGTGCCAGGGAACATGAGAATCTTGAGGATTAGTTGAGATTTGTCACGGTCAAAGCAATGTCAGGAATGCCAGCGACATTACTCTTACACTCATTAACTGGAAATGTGTCTTTCTCCTTGAGGTAAGCTTGTACTCACCTGAACATATCAGGGTGACATTGTTGTGTCCAGTGCAATCCTGGTGCGTGGTTGAAGACCAAGGGCATTTCCCCAGCTGAGTCTCATTGCCCGTACATTTGAACACCTCAGTTGCCGTGTGAACAGCACTGCCTCCAGAATGCATCGAGCTTGAAACAGACACTGCGACTCCACAATGAAGTCGTGCACAGACCACATCGGCGGTTTTCAAATCCCAGTCAAGCCCACACATTGTTTTCCAGGTGTCACCGAACTGGACCTCCAGTCTGCCAAAGCATTGGGAATTTTGAGGTACCAACCTCGGAGCTCTGTGATCTGAGATTTTAAAAGAGCACAGAATCATAGCAACTTGTAGCAACCGCGACTTAGATTATTTTCTGATAAACATTTATGTGATTAATTACAGGTCTGGCATTTCTGGAAATAAATTGTTCCTACAATCAGTTTGCTGCCCTGTCGATCTCGTTAATGTTCACCCACAATCCCGACCCTCAGCTAATCTGACATAAAGCAACTTTCAACCTGAAGATAAATGACAGAAAGTGATTCTGCCAGCCAACTCAATGTCGAATCTCAGTATGCATTGGGTTGTAAATGTGATCATTCCTGCAGCGCAGTTCTCTCAATGTGGCTTCGAGTGACATCACAATGGACACCTGTCATGCCCCTTTACCGGATTGGAAACGGTAACGGGAATTCACCTCTCCCATTGTCTTCAAATATTCACGCATTATATTATAGTACCGAATGAATTGGGCGTTTAGTTATGATCATGTTAATAATATTTGGATAGTTGTCGCTCTGTTCTCATATTCGTTTCTGATTTGAGGCAGCTCCGGCATGTGATAAAGCTCCAAAGAAATGGCAATAGATTTTTACCTGAACAGACGACACCAACATCATAGCAGTGTGAGTAGCTGTAGTGATCCCATCCCTGTGATTGACACTCCTTCAGAGCGCGCTCGGTCCCGCTGCACTCAACATTCAAGGTCACAATGGGTCCGGAACCTTGTCCAAAGTGAGCCCCGCCCGGGGCAGAGACCGCGGTCCCACAGTCCAGCTCCCGACACACAACTGCAGCATCCAGAAGGTCCCAAAGATTATCATCGACTGTCCCCCACTGTCCCCTGTAGTGAATCTCCACTCGGCCAGCGCAAGGACTGCCCCCATTCGCAAGTCTCAGCCTCACCGTCTCTGGAAAATATCGAAATGGTAACCAAAGTGAATACTGCGTAATTGTGAAAGCTCCAATTGCTGTCTGCATTCCCAGCTCACAATGCAATGGGCGTGATGGCATGGCAAAAAATGCATGCTATCGCAATGTAACTCACAATCCGTGTTTTGGATGGTGAAATGCCATTTTAGAAGTGATGCTCACTCACAGAGAGCGAGGGTCAGAAAAATGTTTCCACAGAAACAATTCCTCTAAACCTGGCCAACGTGAGGAGATTTTTTATTACTCATTCATGACATATGGGGGCAAAGAATGGCGAGAAAAACACAACTGATCCTCCCTGCGAACATCTGAAAACGAAACAGTACTTCCGCCTGTCACAGCCCGAAATATTGTGGGATGTATGGTCCCGTGAGCACAATGTCACTGCTCAATAGTGAGTGAAATAATTTATATACATTGCTGAAAGCAGCACTGTGTGTGTAACTGAATTTTCACAGTATCTCCATGTGTTGTCTCTATCTGAGAATGGCAATGTGCGTAGGAACTGATCCTTCACACTCTCCTCCCCAGCAACCCTGAAATGAGAGACCTTCAGAAGTCCTGCACCCCCATTAGTTATGAACAGACAGCGGTTCAACATGAATTTTAAGGCAACGAGATTCTTAGCACAACTTCGTGCTTGAACGGAATCATCAGAATATAGAGATTTGACTCCATATGAAAAGATCATGCTGTTACCTTTACTATCAGCCTGAGTGTCAGCAACTCTGCCTGAAATAGAAGGATGAAAATTCAATTTAGCACGTAAACATAAATTAGACAAATGCAACAAATGCGGGCAATAATTATCATTGGCATGCCAAATAATCATATTTTACACAGAGGGTGCAAGCATATGGAACAAGCTGCGAGCGGAAGTGATTTGCGCGGGTATTGTAACAAAACTTAAAATATATTCCAACAATTACATGAATCGGGACAGTTGAGAGCGATATGAGTCAAATGAAGGGAAATGGATTTGACATTTGTGGATTAACATTTGGTAAGTATGGACCAGTTTGGGACAAAGGCCCTATGTCCGTACTATGACTCTATATGATATCTGGGAAGTTCAAATCCTCATTTCATGCAATGGTGATAAAAGCAGGAAATATAATTACTGCAATTATCAAATATTGTCTGTTTTCTTCTAAATTTGACCAAATTGTTTCCAAACAGGAACATATGTTGCCAAATCTCTGACTGGTCTGCTCGTCACTGCATTGCTACCTTCCTCAACATTGTGATGATCCCCGTAAAGAGCGATAATACTCCCCAGTTACCAAAGCAAGGCACCCCCGGACGAAGCTTTCAGCAGTTTAGAAACTTCAGTCGATCAGCAAAACTGAAATAAACAATGTCGAACAGTGCGTAGTTCGCAACCAACCCCCGAAAGTATATTTAATTTTTTCAGTGTTTACCATCTTTAATATACGGCTTTATTATGTTCCCCTATCTACGTGGCGACAGCATGACGAGATTCACTCATCAACAATATCCAGCAGGAATTATCCATTTCCCTAAATCTGGAACATGAAGTTTTATGATGGATTGATAAAAGAAGATCAATATGTAACTGTCCACAAACCGTTCAATGGTCACAACACAGGAAGAAGGTCATTCGGTCCAAGGAGCCGATGCTACCTCTTTGAACATACTGCGTAATGTTTTTCAATGTCTATCGTCATTGCCAACAAAGTATCACTCTCAGTATTTTTAGCCCACGTTCAACTGCACTGGGGACAGGATGGTGATGAACCCGCTTTAAACTTTTTGTAAGTGTTTACTGGTTGGCGAACGTGGTGCCACTGTTGAAGAAGGGTGGTAAGGACAAACCAGGAATTATAGACCAGTGAGCCTGAGGCAGTGGTGGGCAAACTGTTGGAGGGAATCCGAGGGGCAGGATATATATGTATCTGGAAAGGCAAGGACTGATTAGGAATAGTCAACATGGCTTTGTGCGTGGGAAATCATGTCTCACAAATTTGATTGAATTTTTTGAAGAAGTAACAAAGAGGATTGATGAAGGCAGAGTGGTAGATGTGAACTATATGGACTTCAGTATGGCGTTCGACAAAGTTGTCTATGGGAGACTGATCAGTAAGTTTAGATCTCACGGAATACAGGGAGAACTAGCCATTTGGATACAGAACCAGCTCAAAGGTAGAAGACAGGGAGTGGTGTTGGAGGTTTGGTTTTCAGACTGGAGGCCTGTGACCAATGGAGTGCCACAAGGATCGGTGCTGGGTCCTCGACATTTCTTGTCGTTTACATAAATGATTTGGATGCGAGCATAAGAGGTACAGTTAGTAAGTTTGCAGATGACACTAAAATTGGAGGTGTAGTGGACAGTGAAGGGGTTACCTCAGCTTAGAACAGGATCTTGACCAGATGGGCCAATGGCTGAGAAGTGGCAGATGAAGTTTAATTCAGATAAAAGCGAGATGCTGCATTTTGGGAAAGCAAATCTCAGCAGGACTTATACACTTAATCGTAAGGTCCGAGGGAGTACCGTTGAACAAAGAGAGCCTGGAGTGCAGGTTGCTAGATCCTTGAAAGTGGAGTCGCAGGTAGATAGGATAGTGAAGAAGGCGTTTGGTTTGCTTTCCTTTATTGGTCAGAGTATTGAGTACAGGAGTTGGGAGGTCATGTTGCGGCTGTACAGGACACTGGTTAGGCCACTGTTGGAATATTGCAGTTCTGGTCTCCTTGCTATCGGATAGATGTTGTGAAACTTGAAAGGGTTCAGAAAAGATTTACTAGGATGTTGCCAGGGTTGGAGGATTTGAGCTACATTGAGAGGCTGAACAGGCTGGGGCTGTTTTCCATGGAGCGTCAGAGGCTGAGGGGTGACCTTATAGAGGTTGACAAAATTATGAGGGACGTGGATAGGGTAAATATGCAAAGACTTTTCCCTGGAGTCGGGGAGTCTAGAACTGGAGGGCGTAGGTTTAGGGTAAGAGGGGGAGGATATAAAAGAGACCGAAGGGGCAACGTTTTCACACAGAGGGTGGTACATGTATGCAATGTGCTGCCAGAGGAAGTGGAGGAGGCTGGCACATTTGCAACATTTAAGAGGCATTTGGATGGGTACATGAATACGAAGAGTTTGAAGGGATATGAGCCCGGTGCTGGCAGATGGGACTAGATTCGGTTTGGATATCTGGTCGGCATGGACAGTATTGGACCGACGAGCCTTTTTCCATGCTGTACATCTCTATGACTCAACTGAGTTTGTCCTGTTATTGATGTTACCACAGTATGTTTTCCCCCTCTCCCTCGCTGATAGAGGCATCGAAATATATTTTCAATTTTAGTTAAGTTCATATTTCACGCACTGTGTGATACAGTTTGATGATTTTTAGCTTCTTGTGAAAGCTTTTCCATACAATTTTTATAAATTCGATAAAACTCGAATTGCTTGTTTCCAATCTCAGAATAATATCATGTCGATTTTTACACATCATGGGTCATCTGTTCATGTGTTAATAGATGGTCGCTCACTATGAATTTATTCAATCCCTGCTGTACAACATCTTTCGTAAACTGCATTCACCGACTTGACTGATCGTTCACCTCTTTATCATGCGTCTGCAATATCCCTACAATTCAATGTTAAATCTTTATTTTTTAAAGTAATGCATGACACAAAATGAACAGAAAAAATCTAAAACATTGTCTTGCACTCTCGCCCAATCATCAGGCGTTTGAAGATCCTTACTCACTGGAGGGCTTTGGTAAACAACAAATACATATCAGATCAGTGGCATTATTGCGGACATTCTAACTGATGGGAGAACTGGTACAAACTAAATCTACTGAAAGACTGTTCATCGCAATTTCAGACACATGTAACTGTGGAATAAATCTGCCTGGTTTGAACGCGTATGTCCTTTTGAATTACTTTTGCAGCATTTACTGGCTCACATGAAATTTCTCTTGCAACATTGCAGAGGACACAACTTTCAACGTGGAATGAGGTGAGAGTCGGTACAATTAGTGTTCGACATATTTCACACCTGTATAAAAACATAAGAACGACGAGCAGGCGTGGGCCATCTGGCCCATCAAGGCTGCACCACCATTCAATGAGAACATGGCTGATCTTTTCGTGGATTGATTTCCACTTACCCGCCGATTCTCAACAACCCATAATTCCAGTACTGTTCAATAATCCATAAATCTACGTTTGATTTCAAGATAATCTCAACTGCTTCATTGGGCGGGGAGTTCCACAGATTCACAACAGAATGGCTGGAAAAGTTCCTCTTTACCTCAGTCTGAAACCTATTCATCCTTAGTTTAAGGCTAATTTTCCCAAGTTCTACTTTCACCCACTAGTGTGGTGAACCTCCATGGTTCCATCATATCTACTCTGTTAATTATTATCTATCTTTCTGTAAGTTTCGCCCCTCATTCTTCTAAATTCCAAATATAGTCCTCGTCTTCTCAAGCAGTCCTCTCCAGAATCAGTGCTGTGAACGTTCTCCGCAACCTGTCCAGTGCCAGTGCATTATTTAGCTAAAACAGATTACTGCCTACTTCAAGCTGAATCTCTGTATCGAGGAAGAAGGCAAGTTGATTTCCAGTCTGCTTCAACTACACATGAGGGTCATGAATGCCATTTTTTTCTTTTACTGTAGCGTTTGTTAAGATTTCAAAAAATCTGAATTTGTCTGAAATTTTGTAATTCAATTAAGTGTCAATCGAAACAGGGAATATAAAGAAACAAAACAATTGACTGCAGCAAAAATGCAGTGTACTTGACATTTCTGTATGCAAATTAAAACTGAACGCATATTCATTACTACATTTAGAAACTAAACGATGCATTCACCTAGCATTTGATATGACTTCAATCATCCATTTTTCTTCACATAAAGGATCAATTAGATTTTATGGTCTACTCAAGTAGTAGAAATATGTCGAGAATAAAGAATTCAAGTCTTAGTAAAATAGAAAAGATTGAGTTGACCATGGGTGCCTGGAAGTGATGACTAATATCGAATTTATAAAAGAGGAATAGTGGATTAAGAAGTCAGCTATTCATTACTTCGGCACGAGGTGAATATTGAAGCGATTCATGCAACTTGCAATTTCATATTTCATGCACTTTCCTAATTAGGGTCAGAGAGACATAGAGATGTATAGCATGGAAAAAAAACCCTTCGGTCCAACCTGTCCATGCTGATCAGATATCCCAACCCAATCTAGTCCCATCTGCCAGCACTGTGCCCATATCCTTCCAAACCCTTCCGACTCATATCCCCATCCATTTGCCTCTTAAATGTTGCAATTGTACCAGCCTCCTCCACTTCCTCTGGCAGCTCATTCCATAAACATACCACCTTCTGCTTGAAAACGTTACACCTTAGGTCTCTTTTATATTTTCCCACTCTCACCCTAAACCACTGCCCTCCAGTTCTGGATTCCCCCACCCAGGGAAAAGACTTTGCATATATACCCTATCCATGCCACTCATAATTATATTAAACTCCGTACCGTCACACCACAGCTTCCATTGCTACAGTGAAAAAAGCCCTAGCCTGTTAAGCCTCTTCCTATAGCTCAAATTCTACAACCGTGGCAACATCCTTGTAAATCTTTTCAGATCCCTTTCAAGTTTCACACCGTCTTTCCGATAGGAGGGAGACTAGAATTGCATGCAATATTCCAAGAGTGGCCGAACCAAGGTCTTGTACAGCCGCAACATGACCTCCCAACCCCTGTACTCAATACTCTGACCAGTAAAGGAAAGCACACCAAACGCTTTTTTCACTATCCTATCTACCTGAGACTCCACTTTCAAGGAGCACTCGCTCCTTACCACGAAGTGTAAAAGTCCTGATCAGATTTGCAGCACCTCGCATTTATCTGAATTAAACTCCGTCTGCCACTTCTCAGACCATTGGCCCATCTGGTCAAGATCCTGTTGCAAGATAAGGTAACCCTCTTCGCTGTCCACTACACCTCCAATTTTGGTGGCATCTTCAAACTTACGAACTGTACCTCGGACACTCGTATCCAAATCATTAATTTAAATGACAAAAGGTCGAGGACCCAGCACCGATCCTTGTGACTCTCCACTGGTCACAGGCCTCCAGTCTGAAAAACAACCCTCCACCACCACCCTCTGCCTTCTACCTTTGAACAAGTTCTGCATCCAACTGGTTAGTTCGCCTTGCATTCCATGAGGTCTAACCTTGCTAATCAGCCTTCCATGGGGAACCTTGTCGAACGCCTTACTGAAGTACATATAGGTCACATCTACTGCTCTGCTCTCATCAATCTTCTTTGTTACTTCCTCAAAAAACTCAATCAAGTTTGTGGGGCATGATTTCTCACGCACAAAGCCATGTCGACTATCCCAAATCAGTCCTTGCCTTTCCACACGCATGTACATCCTGCCCGTCAGGATTCCCTCCAACAACTTGCCCAACACTGAGGTCAGGCTCACTGGTCTATAGTTCACTGGCATATCTTTACCGCCCTTCTTAAACATTGGCACCAGATTTGCCAACCTCCAGTCTTCTGGCACCTCACCTGTTCAACAAAGATCGACAAAAGATGCCTTTCAAAATCTCGTCCTCGATCATCTGATCCAAGAATGTTGTTACTGCGAGATAAATTAATATGAAATTAAGCAGTCCAATTTGTCTCACTGTTTCACAAATTGAAAAGTTTCAAAGCATGCGATGAAACCAAATAGTGTACAAGTAATGCAGAACCAGAGTAAATTTACTTCTCGTTCAAATTTATTGTCTCATCTTAGTAGGCACTAAGACTGTTGATCTCGATGTTACACAAACTAAACTCAGAAATCTTTCTTTCAATGGTTCTGAGCAACCTCCATTTCTGTGGGAATTTATTCTTGCATCAGTCCCCAATCGGGTCTCCTTCCAACTGAAACCGAAATGCTTTTTCTTAAATTATATGAAACAACGTTAGGTTACTGTCTCTGGTCGTCAAATTCACAACGTAAACAATTTTACAAATTAAGCCGAAATAATTGAGACACCAGGCTGATGGTAGAAAAGAAAAGTGCATACTGAAAATCTGAAACATATGTGGAGAATGCTGGAGACCCCCAACACATGCAGAGAGAGGAACAGAGTTAAAATTGTCACTCTGTTGTGACTCCTTATTTTCTATCCTTCTGTTCTGAGCGATAGTATCAGACTCTAAACATTTCTGTGTTTCCCTCTTCATTTATGTTGACAGATCTCCTGATTTCATCCAACATTTTTGAAGTTTCTTTCAGGTATGACGCGGTTATGCGTACTCCACAAAATTCATGTTAATAAATTTATATTCAACCTCTTTTGGTCATATATCATCTTATAAAATAATTTTGAAACTGAAATCGAGTCTTTGAGCGACTTGAGCAGTGTTGATGTGCATGTCTTTTTTTTATCTTAGGACAAAACAGACAGCAACTAAACTTTAAAGGAAATAATACCAGTTTAGTCTTTGGATATAAACTGCAATTCACTCTCAGTGTCACTGTACCCGTCATTTGGGTGTAAAATGAATTGTCGAAATGCAGTACATCAATAGACTCTTGGCACACCAGTTACTCTAACCCGTCATTTCGATCTCGAGAGGCTGATTTAACCGCTGTGATATGGTTTATGAAAATAATCCACAAGATTCTGATTCAAGCACTTAATTCATTAATGTACATGGAAATACGTACATGGGGAGAATGAAAAAGAAGGCTTCAATATCTTGGATAATTCATGTCACTGGATAAATAGGAGAAAATTTTCCAGAGATTGAGAAACCCAATTTACCAAAAAGCAATATATTTCTGTGTACATGAACTCTCTTAACATACGATGCCATAGCATAGACACAATCTTTTTTAGCGAGACTTTCTCCGGAGTGGAAACAGGACAAATGGCCCAACAAGTCCATGCTGACTCTCCGAAGACCAACCAACCCAGACGCATTTCCCTCTGACTAATGCACCTAACGCAGTGTGGACAACTTGCCATGGTCTGCACAGCTTTGGACTGTGGGAGGAAACCGGAGCACCTGAAGGAGAGCCAGGCATACACAGGGACATAGTATAAACACCACACAGTTACTCGCCCGAGGCTGGAATCAACTGAGCTGGCATGCTGCTCCATATAATAATCTGAACCGGGATGCCCATCCTGTCATGACAAGTGGAGAACAGGTGCCAGATTTTCAGCATTATTCACTTTCTGACTCCTGAAGAGTAATAACTGTGAGCAACACCCAACCCAGCGATATTAACAGACATTCGCTGCTTACATTGCTGCATTAAACTGCAACATAGACTCACAAGCTGGAAGGCACTTCGCACAAAGCAAACGGCTTCATTTACACACCACCCATTATCTGAACAACTTGAAGCATTCACCACCAAGATTCAGCCACAGAAGTTGCGCCATTAATGTTAACGGCAACAATCAGCTAAACACCTTCACACAACCGAACAAAACTGCACCCGCACCAGCTAACAAGGTGCACAGAAAATTGAAAGTACCAACACCGGCAAATTCCCATCCTGATTGGAATGGCGTCGTTGTTCCTTCAATGATACTTGATCCTGATTCTGTAATTCTCTCCTCACATATGATGATGTACCGAGCCTCAACTAATGCAGTGGACCATGAATTCAGGTCACCGCCGCCTGGTTGGATTTTCTGTAACATTGACCAAACCAGACATTCCCACAGTTTTGAACAAAAAGAGAAAGAGTCGTGAAATAAATATCCTAACAATGATTTTCACTTCTCCCATTTGTCACTGAGAGTAAAGTTTGAAAAGGATTTATTTTGTATATTTCATTTTTAAAAGGCTTGCGTAATGAAAATTGTGATGTAAAACAATATTGAGGTAAACTTGTTAATTCCACATCAAATTGTGCAAAAAATCTCGAATGCGGCGAAAGTAAATTAAGTAACATATGTAAAAATCACAATTCCAGGTTATAGTTGAGACAGTTTATTTGGAAGCACTAGCTTGCAGAGTGCTGCTCCTCTATCTGCACAACGACATGATGAAGGGGTAGCGCTCTGAAGGCTAGTGCTTCCAAATATATCTGTTGGACTCTAACATGCTGTTGTGTGATTTTAAACGTTGTCCAACCCAAACTAGCACTGGCACCTCCACATAAAAGTCACCTAGTTCCATGAATCATATCACAAAACGGTCACACAGACCACAGGGATAATCTGTAAGTATAATTAATTTGTGCGTGAGTTGAATCAATCTTGACACAGTGTTGACTGGTGTGTTTCTGACACCATATTCACTGTTAGCCGAGAACCCGGTGCACCCAAATATAACAGACAACCGTTACAGCTGTTCAGAATTTCTTGAGAAGATTGAAAATTTCTTCCTTCTTGGCTTTCAATCAGTGATAACATCGTCAGCAAAACAAACTTTCAAACCAAGATAAGACGCCTGAACTGCCTCCATATTCCTATTCAGATCATGTCTGAAAGTAAGTCTAGCACAACTCTCATCAGAGAATGGGTACAACTCTCACCAGAGAATAGGAGATACATTTAAAGTGAGTTCAAATTTTCAAAGAGTTAACTCTGCCAACAAAATGATATTACTGTCGGGTTGCTCACTCAGCAGACTGTCCAAGTAATTTGGCAGAATGCTTCACCATTAGAACGTTCTAACAAGCAGGAAGATATCACTTGGGAAGGGCACAAACTGCGAGATCTCTCATGTCCACCTCGCTAGTGTGCGGCTGCACACACTGCTCTCTCCGTGAATGCGGGGTTTGGAAGGGGGGCGGGGACACCGGTCGGGACTTAAAGTATATCCTTCTGGAATGGTCCTTTGCAAAGGATGTCTGGAGAAAGATGTCGTACATTCTGTCGAGGGTCTGCACATGCAGCTCTTTGACTCAGGGCACAGTGCTCTACGGTCAGTTCCCCATGACTCACACCGACACTGAAACAAACAACTGCACCTGGAATCGCACCATATCGCTGAAAAATGCATGTTTGTTGCCATTAAACTCTTTGGTATTCCAGAGCAAGTATTTGACCCTGAACGAGGGTTGCACAGTGGCACATTCCAAGGACCATGACTAAGTGTTGAGGGATGTTATTAAGGTTGGGGCAGCTGCCACTATGGCAGTGGAGAAAGACCACTGTCTTAGGTCTTACTGCAGAAGGTATATGGGGGTCCGTTCAGTTATCAGACCTTCCTGATGACTCAAGAATGTATAGTTAAAAAACTGTCCATGTAAGACATGCCTTTAGAGTATTCTGTAGAGAGTCAAATTCCAGTGTTTGTTTGTCCTTCACACAGGATTGCGCAGAAATAGGAGAAAGAGAGGATTGGAGATGCTGGAGATCAAAGTCAAAAAGGGTGGTGGTGGAAAAGCACAACTGGCCGAGCAGAATCCGAGGAGCTGGAGAGTCGACGTTTGAAGCATAAGATCATTATCCTGATGAAGATTTTATGCTCTTAACGTCGAACCTCCTATTCTTCGTATGCTGCCTTACCGGCTCTGCTTTTCCAGCACCACACTTTTTAACTACGGTCCAGTAGTGACCTGTTTCAATGACTACGTATGAATGTAAATGTATTTTACAAATACAGATTTTATTTGGAGAGAGAAAAGAAGCATTTTTCTGTTAAATAAGTTTACAGTAATTTCACTGAATTTCTTCAACAACTTTCCAAGTACAAGAAGAAGAGCTTTTGATACTGGACTGGCCAGTGCCAATCATTCGACCAAATTCTAAAACAACGAAACTGGCTAACAAACGAGCTATGTATGTTGGAAATCAAAAACAAAGGAAAAATTGCTGGAAATATTTTGCAGATCTAGCAACATTTGCAGACAGAATGCAGCGTGAATGTTTTGCTTTGGTTATTTGAAGATGACCAGTTAACTGTGCCTATTATTAGAGCGACAATTCTAACAGATTTCTCGGAATAATTCTGTAACTTCCAAAATTACAGAACTGTCTCAACAATAAAATATAACAAATTACCACACAGGGCCTCTGTTCCACTGAGGATGTGAACGGCTACCTGCGCCCTTTATCACTGCAATGTTTCTTAGATTCCTCGGAGGAACCTGCCTGTCACGTTTCCAAAATTACACAACTGTCTCAGCAAAAAAAATGTCCCAAATTGGCCCAGAGTCCCTTCGTTTCACTGACATTGCAATGGCTCTGTATAAATGCATCACTATCGAAAAAATTTTTGAATATTAAAAGAAGAAATAATAACTAAAATCAGTGGCACATCAAGCTCCGAGAAATGGTAAAATATTCAGTTTCTATTTTACACGCTCCCAAACATTGACGAATAAATTTGGTAGATATTGTTCAGCAGGTTTCCCGAAGGCACACACTGTTGAAGCAGCGATGGGCACTGTTTCCAAACAAACCCGAATTGTCGGAGTAGGTTTTCAACTCTGTGAGTTGTACGGAAACAGGGAATAAGTGCAAGGATTGGGGGTGAATGAAGGTTGTGGTCGGGGAGCTCTGAAGCCTCAGAAACAGTTCCATAAAAAGTCGGAAAATACTGAAGACAAAATAATTTTCATTCCTGATCATGCCACTACTTTATCTCGCATAGTCTGATCATTATATTTTTGCCACATGTATGTTACTAATCATTGACCTATCAATGGTTAAGAAAATGGATTCAAGAGACCATAACTCACAGTTCAATAGCTGCAGAAGAAGTAAGTTCACCAGGGTTACAACCATCGTCCCAGCTGGTGGTTCCAGATCAAATCTGAACATTTGCTGAATGCTGTCTCACAGATACTGAGCAGCAGTTCACATATCAAGTGACTCCTCGATTTCTCCAACAGTTGTTTCCTTCACCAAGACTTGTCCAGGGGCTCGTGTTTCTTTCCATCAACCAATAGATTTTGACGTGAGCGGACTATGAAGTAAACTCTGTCCTCTCCACCAATGAGAAGTGATGTCACCATTAATGGGTACAATGAAACCGGGTTCCAAACACTAGTTCATCTAAACAGATCAATGACGTTTCATGTTTTGACTTGGAAGCGAGTCCCCACTCCGGAATCCATACCACAGAATCACACACCCACAGGAGGTTATTGGTCTCAGATTCTTTGAAGATACTCTGCAACTCAGCATCTCCACGAGCAGCTGGAGAAAGAGCTCAATTTCCATTTCGTCACTTTACTCTCTTCAGGACTAAAAATGGAGACTAACAACTTCAGAGCAGAACCTCTACCCTTCCTTTAGATTACAAGTAACCCCTTTCCTCCTTTATATATTCCTGTCCTGTCGACATTCGTCTCAGCACAGCAGACCCATATTCATCTCATTCGCCTCACTCCTGAGCACCTATTCTGAGTCATAATTCTGTCCATTACTATAACTATCAGTCCATTGTCTTATCCTCTGAGCACGCGGTCCGCCTGTTTCAGTCTCTTCTCCTCCCCCGTTTGTTCACGTTATTAAAAACTGTCATTACCCAGAATAATCACATTTGAATCAAAATATTAACTCGCTTTGTGTGTCCACACATGCTGCTCAACTTGTTGTTTTCTTCAAATGTTGGTCTTGTTTGTTTATAGAAATCAGCTTTCCATTATTCTAAAAGTGTTAACCATTGAATTAACTTTTCGAAAAACTTTTAAAAGTCCCCAAAACTCTGATCATATTTTTACTACAGTTTTAATTTCTATGTCTCTTCTGCAACTTGTTCTCTCGTCTCCATCACCAGACCTTCCAATATTTAACTCATCAGGATCATTCGGTAGAATTTATCCAACCTAGTTCGGAGAGGGAATAATTGTTTTCTTTTCCTCTTCCTTTGCAAAATCTGCTCAAATTTCAAATTATATTGATTTCCCTCCTTGGATTGTCAGCTCTTATGGGACAGATACAGTGCAATACAACAATGTTTCGCAATTATTCAAATTTGCCAAATATGAAATTTCCTCTTGATATGCCTCATCTTTTAAACTTGCAGGGCCTGACATCATGGCAACTGTGACTGTACATGTAGAGCATAGAACGTAGAATATCGAACATTACAGCGCAATACAGGCCCTTTTGGCCGTCAATGTTGTGCCAACTTGTGGATTCAATCCGAAGCAGACCTGTGGAATCAATCTATCCTACAGGAGTCCATTTTCATCCATAAGTCTGTCTAATGACCATTAAAGTGCCCTGAAAGTTGGCGGGTCTACTACAGTTACAAGCAATGCATTCTACGCCACTACGAATCTCTGAGTAGACTAAGTTATACAAAAATGCAACAAGTTTGTCGCTTCATCAGAGAAAGTGAGGACTGTAGATTATGGAGATCAGAGTCGAACAGTGTGGCGCTGGAATAGTACAGGAGATCAGACAGCATCCGAGGAGCTGAAGAATCGACATTTCAGACTGAAGGCTTCCATTAGGAACGAATCGTGGAGACTGGTAAACTGCATGTTTTGGCACTAACTGAGATGGCAATAGATTTAGTACATGTTTTGGTTTGTCACAATGCAAAAGTATCCAAATTCTGAAAAGGAAACACGTCTGGAATAATAGGGATGGAAAATATGAACTGTCTGTTCTAAATTCGAGGAAGGGAAAAACAGGGATGCACAGGCTGACGGATTATTTGCAATATTCAGAACATGGTAGCATCCACCATAAACAATGTGACAACAAGCTTCAATTGGGGCAGACAAAATTGAAATTAATTATGGAATAGAAGTCGAGGTTTGAGAACTCCACAATATTTTGATGAAGTAACTGTTCTATTGAATATGGGAGAATCGGCGGAGTTTGGAACACTTTTGATAAAATCTAGAACAAGAGGTTAGTGTACAGAACTTAAGCCTGCGCTATCATATGTGTCGTACAGGCCAGGACAGAGAATTGTCTCACAGAGAGAAAAAAATGTGCATTTTCAGTGGAAGGAGGTGATAGATGGAGTGCATGGGAAATCGAAGGTGGGAGATTAGCATTGTAAAACGCACTTCAGCGATTTTTGATGAGTGGATTAAATGTGACTTTGACAGGTTTGCTGATCAGAACCATACAAGCAGGCTTCAAGGCCTTCTGGACAAGTTGAGTCAAAGAGCAAATGCGTGAAAGATGCCTTCTAACTCGGATCAGTGTGAGGTTAACGACATCGGACAGAAAACAGGAGAAAATAGAACACCAGAGAGTAAAATAAATATTTAAAGGTATGTTAGTGATAATGAACAAAGAGAAATGGATGATCCGCTACACCATTAACTGAAAACAAGGAAGCAACTCCGAGACTGAAAGGTAAGTGCTAATTTGACCTTCTTTGAAAAAACAGGTTCAGTCCAAGAACCAAGATATTTAAAAAAGAAATACTTCTCCAGAAGACTGCAGAGCCCGTTGAAGTACTATGTGCCGTTTTGATCCCCTTGCATAAGATACAGTGCCTTGCATTGGAATAGTTGTAATGAAATCCACCAGATTGATTTCTATCATAGCAGAGGTGTCCTGGAAGGAAACATTGTATTCATTGTGTCCACAATCATTGGTGAGGATCTCTTGAAACGCAAATAATTCTAATGGCCTTGAAATGCAGGATGCAGGTTTGATGTTCGTCTGGCTTATGGTATCGAGAAAAATGGGTCATGGTCTTGGCTTACAGGTTTGCCATTTCGTAGGGTTGCACAGAGATTTTGTCACTTCGGGAATTGTGAGTGGAATTCTCGAAAAGATTGGGATGTCATTGGGTACATTCAAGAAAAAAAGCATCAGTTACCTCCCAGCGTGAAAACCGTGGAAGCTAAATGTAGAAGGTAAAGTTAGAACACAGAACATTGAACAATACAGCGTGGAACAGGCCCTTCGGTCCTCGGTGTTGCGTCGACCGGTGAACTATTCTCAGTTCGTCCCCCTACACTATCCCAAAATCATCCATGAGCTCAACTAAAGATTGTTTAAATTTCTGTAATGTGGCTGAGTTGACTACATTAGCAGGTAGGGCACTCCACGCTCTTCCCACTCTCTGCTTAAAGATCCTGCCACTGGCATCTGACTTGAATCTATCACCCCTCAATTAGTCGTTAACTCTTTCGTTGCACTTTGTGACATGTGGAGCAGAAAGACGGATAATCCAGATCTTCTCGTGTAATCAATTGTGGAATGGAATGCAGATCATGATCTGAACCTCAGACCATTTCCCTTTAATCAACTTCACAGTTCTGTTTAAAATTCTATCACTGGATACGGGCAGCGCTGTCTCTGCCAGCATTTATGACCCATCGCTTTTTTTAGCCTTCAGAAATTCGTCATGATCTGGGTTCTTAAAACTTTGAACTCTAACGCTGAAGTTAGACCGACAATGGCGTGAGTAAGGTATTTTTCAGGATTTTGAAAAAAATGTACATTGCTGTTGCTGAGTGATGGTATTGGATGTTTGTGTATGTGGACACAGTCACTTCGCTGCTTTGTTCTGGATGCTGTTTAGGTTATTGAGTTTTGTTGGAGCTGCACAAAGTCAGGCATTTGTGGAGTATTCCATCACTATGTTTTTCAGTCCACAGACGCAGCGAGACATGGTGAGATTTGCAGCATTTTCGGTGTTTGATTAAGAGCTAAATTGCCCTGTTGGAACTCAGACTGGGAATCAGTGTGCAGTCGATTGCCATGTGGAACCTGTTTGACAGCATCATTGATGACCCCCTTCAATTACAAGACTACTGACAGAGTAAACGGGTTTAGACAATATTTGGCCTGGTTGGGTTTGTCCTGAGGTAAACACAGGAACACATGTGGTTCATTTTCCGCACGACCTCTGGACATGACAAGTGCAGAGACATTAATATAACGTTATCGTGTCAAAATTACCCTTTTGCAGGTGACCACTCCTTATGGAAGTGTAGATCACAAAATACGTGAAACAAAATTGGATGATCACAGAATGCAAAGTGAAGTTGTGGAAGCGTGTGCGTTATTTTCTCTCCCTCAAAGTCTGTGATCAATGTTGTTACAACAGCATCAGTGCTGTAACTCAGTTGTTTGTAATGTACATAAGTGTTTTGGATGAAACTGTAGGTGCTCTCATCAGTGATGTCCTGATCGTCACACTTATCATCAATATCGATTTAGAATCCACATCGCGCCTTTACTACTGAACGGCCTGTCTCTGTTTTGTTGTCTGCTTATTCTCCACATCTATTTCCCTTGAGCATCTCAAATGAACTGCACATAAATCAGCATTATCCAGCCCTCTTCAAGTCTGAATAACAGTCAATGTACTCGAAACATTAAAATCATATTTATCCCTAAGTTTCTGCAGTTCTTCTCTGTTCTTAATTCAGATTGCCAACCCCATCAGAACTTTGATCGTGCTACCATAGTTTCGAAACTGGGTACAGTTTAGCGTTATTGATTACATTCATTCACATTATCAACGATTTCCGTTTTATCCTGTGCTGTTTTGCACTATTCATCTTCAAGACAACGCCTGAGCCATGTCTCACAGATGCGCTGCAGAATTTCACATCATATATGGGTTGTGTTGTGATACAGGGCAAATTGCCAATCATCTGAAGAAATCTGATCTTTCAGACAGAGGCGATATGCATGAACACGCATTTTGATATCAGAAATGCTGGACATTACCAACAACTTAATTACATCTAAGAGCCGTAGCATGTTGTTAGAAAACAGGCAGAAGCATATTTTACAGCAGATCATAGTTTGGAATTTGTCAAGATTTATGGAAGGTTCAGTGTATGAAAAGGCAGCTTCTCAGTCTGCACAACCACAGAACCGTCACTGCACGTCTTGCCTTTCTATTCAAACAACAGGAAACACCTGGTACCATGTAAATTCTGTGCTCTAATGTTGTCGCCTGTTTCTCCTTTAAAATAAACAAAAACATATCCAGAAAAGCAGTAAATTCGGAATTAGAGTAGAGACTCTACAGAATCTCAAAGGGTACTTCATCATGGAAGAGCAAATCTCAGCTCCAAGCTCATGTCAACTGGGAATCTATAAATATGTTAACACCTTAAATCCTGAACGGTCGCACATACTTTCTGTAATCTAGTTACTGGTAAACAAACGTCTAACAGAATGGTCCAGCGTGACAGAAAAGATCAGTTTGAGATCCAAGCAGTGCGAACAAACATGAATTAGGATCAAAGACTAAGGCTATAGGTTTGAAGACAGCCTGTCTGTCACAGAATCACAGAGTTGCAATAGCGTTACAGACTGGAATGAGTTTGTTCGGCCAATCGTGTCTGTACTGGCTGTTCAAACACTCATGATTACCTAATGCCGGTATCCTGTCTTAACCGGATAACCTTGTATATACTTGCTTCCATATTCATCTAATGCTGTGGCAAGTTTCAATCTGCATTCCCCAAATTTCCAGGCAGTGCCTTCCATATCCTAACGTCCATCTTCGCTGCTTTTGCAGATCTCTAAACTACTGTTGTCAGCTGCTTGTCCATTTGTTTTCGGGAATGCTTTCTCCCGATCTACTCTGTCCAGATCTCTCAGGCAGGCAGGAGGGGATATGAAGCATGAACAAGACTTGGAAATAATTACCATCGAGAGACGCAGAAGAGGGAAAGTTGCACGAAGTCGGAGCAGGGATAAAGCAATGGGAATTAGACAGAGAAAGACATTGAGCACTGATGTCACAGAATTATATGATCACAACATACAACATAGGACAGACCTCCAAAGGAACTGGCCTTTCTGCCCAATATGCTTGTGTCCACCATGATGCTGTTCTAAACTGATTCCATTTGCATGCATATGGTCTGCTTCTCTCTCTATCCTCGACCTGTTCACTCAACTGTCGAATTCATGTTGCTTGTCATCTGCCTGTGTGGCTACTAAGGATAGCTGGTCATGTCGTTTCGTGGCTAGTTGGTGTTCATGGATGCAGATTGTGAGCTGTCTTCCTGTTTGTCCTATGACAAGCAACATGAATTCGACTGGGACAACACTATTATTATAGGACAAGCCAAACAGAGAAGAGTCAGGGAATTCCTAGAGGCATGGCACTCATCCACAGATTCAATCAATAGGCACATCGATCTGGACCCAATATACCGGCCACTGCAACGGACAGCTGGAATTGACAACCGGAAGTGGCAGATTCAAACCACTACAAATTCCGGAGTAAAGATCACAAAAGTTCTTCACAGGAGGATCCCAAGCACTGAGGATGTCACCTAGACTGGGAACGAAACGTCTGCAAGACAAATTCCCAGCTCGGCGAACAGAACCACAACAATTCTTCAATTTGTGCATTATTCAGCTAATTTAAACCGGGTCTAATTCTAACGCTAGGTAAGATGTGTGGCTGAAGAGATGAAATGGTTTTATAATTGGTGAATTCGTTGTTCGAAGATCACTCTGTGACTTCATCAATAAAACATATATTTCGGCATAATACAAAAATAACACCCATCTTTCCTCCACTTCAGACGCCATGTTCTCAAACAAGGATTACACAGAATGTGTTTTCAACACATGCTTGCGGACAATGTAAAACAAAACGCGATATTGAAAAAGGCATTCCCATTCTTTCGATAATTTCTTCTTGACGTGATTTCTGGTCTCCTTGTCCAGGTTTTCTTCCAATCGTAAAAAAAATATGCATTTTTACAAGACCTTGGTTCAGCAACACGTAGAATGCTGTGTTCAATTTTGGTTACCACATTACAGGGCGGACGTGGAGGTTTTGCAAAGGGTTCAGAAAATGTTTACCAGCATGCTGCCTGAATTATAAGGAACTAGAAGGAGAGGCGAGTTATACTTGGCTTGTTATCTCTGCAGTGGCAGATGATGAGAGACACTTGATAGAAGTCTGTACAGTTATGAGATGCACAAATAGGCTTGATGATCACAATCGTTTTTCCCGGAATTGAACTGGATCAAACTCGGGAAATGCATTTAGGGTGAGATAGGGAAAGTGCAAAAGAGATGTGAAAGGCACGTTTCTCACACAGGGTGGTAGGAGTGTGCAACTGGTATATTGCCACCCCGTAGGCCTACTTCCAATCATCGCAAATGTCATGTTAAGCGTCATCAAAGGTACTATCAAGCAGTGCCAGCCAGCATTAACCTACGCAGTCACTCCCAGCTTGAGTTCCTTCAGATTCAATCAGGTTCTGACCTCATTACTGCCTTGGTTCACACATAAACGAAAGAGCTGAATTCCAGAAGTAAGGTGAGAGTGAATCAATGGATATCAGGGGCCAAACTCGCCATTGTTGAGCCATGACTGACATGTGGGAAAATGGTCATGGTTTATGGACGTGTGGCACATCACCTCAAGCAGCTCTGCGGGAAATACTCAGGGAGAGAGAGGAAGAGGGACAGGGCAGACAGGAACATGAGAAAGTGAAAGAGTGAGAGACAGTGCGGGATCAGAAGGAGGAGAGGAAGGCTTAAAGATGGGGCAGAGGGTGTGGAGAACGGGAAACATGGAGAAAGACATGGAGTAAGGGAGAAATGAAGGAAGAGCGAGGTGAGAATGGGACAGGGAGAGGGAGAGAGAGAGATGGAGGACTGAATAGGAAAGAAGAAGAAGGCAGAGAGAGAAAGAGGCGAAGTGAAATGACTCTGTACCAATTGCTCCCTTGTGTTAAAAGTGATACAACGCCGCCCTCTCCTGGCCGATCAACGCCACTGCACAGGAGATGCTGCAGCGTGAAAGCCATCAAGCTACCATCAGAGAGAGAGATGCAGGCAGACAGATATTAGCACACTTGTGAGATGATTGCAATTGTACTTCGGGTTCCCTCAGAGTGAAAGATGTTTATGTGGAGAAAATCTATGAGTTTCTACTGCAATGTCGAATTGATTTATCTTTGGGCTGTTTCCTGACATTGTACACATTAAATCGAACATTTGCTTGCAACTGCATTCAGGCACCTCCCATTGAATTGTTTTTATTAGGAGACTCGATGAATTTTCTTGCACTTTGTGCAATTTACAATTCTATGTAATTTATTGAGTCAGATTCTAAGTGACGGAAGAATGTAATATTTGAGGGGCGTCAGGCCAACACTGGGTCTGTTCATCTCCTTCTGCACATATCACAGGGGCAAGATTGATTGAACAAAATTTCCACAAGCGCAGTGTTTGAAGAACAACGTTTCAATGTAACCTGGGAAATTCACAGGCTTGAATGCTTTATCCATGAAAAACTATCTGCCGCTTATGGACTCGTATTGGTTGGCTTGTGTCATTTGGAATACAAGAGGAGGACAGGGTTGGTGGAGTGGTTAGAGAGAGAAAGCGAGAGAACTTCCAAGCCTTTGACTCACGCATTTTTTAGCTTATTGTTTCATTCAAACTTCCCTCCCGGATAAAGTGTATCGCATTTCAGTCAGGTACAGACACACTGGTACAAACACAACAAAATGCAATGACACAAAAAGGGAACTCGCATCAACATGACCATGAGTGTTCCATCACTTTGAACAAAAGTGACAACTGAGAGAAAGTGGGGAATGGCTTAACCCTATTTCAACACATTCAACATCTAAAATAAACAGAGACTCCACTGCACAGAGACACAGTCACAGATATCGTCTCCTGATGTGTTCTCCTTTTTTTAATCTCTGTCTCTCCCTTTTCGTTCTGTCTTTCTCACCCACCACTCCCTGCTTGTTTACACATTAAAATATTATCCTACACATTTCTGACACTCAAACATGCCGTGTCTCAAATCATAGCTTTCCAAAGTTTCCTGCGTTGCTACTTTTATAGAAAAGCAGATTGTAAGCCACGATCCTTCTGTATGTTAACTTTCCAAGTTCCCTTCCATTTCCTGTGTACTTCCCTCCTGCAATCAGCTTTCCAATGCACTGGCAGAAGCACAAGTATTCTCATATTCAGAGATGCAGTTGCACAAGCACGGCTAATTACAACCACTCTCACTTCCTCACTGACACTCACACACATACACTGTGGCACTGACATCAACAAACGGACTCAGAATCCCAAAACAAACTTGTAATCATTGCATTTTTATTGTTGAATTGTCTCCTACATTTTGCCGCCTCACTTTCAGAAATATTCCCAGTTCATGGAGGATATGTAAATGGAGAGAACATTTCATTCAATAAACAGCAAGACAGCACTTCATAGAACTCTTTGGCTTGACAAGTTTAAAATCCTCCTTCATGCGGTATGAGAAAGCAAAGCAATTACACATGGAATTTCCTCAATACCTCATTGACAAGCCACAGGACCATCGTCCACTATTGTGACTTCAAACTTCCACACTGAGAAATGAATTACATAATATATTCACACATGAAAAATAACTTCGATGCACTCTGTTTATACCCACTTTTAACTCATTAAAACACACAGCATGCAATGTTTCAAGTATATATGCAAATATATTCATTTCAATGCCATAGTAAACGCTGCTCAATAACGACCAGTTGCAGCTTATATCGAGAAAAATATTTGGCAGATTCAAAACGATAGTCGGCGACTTCGCGAAATATTAGGACGTCCCATATTGAAATAGCTTCTAAAATCTGCCTGAAATGATAAAGAAAATAATTTGAGTCCACGCATTCAAGTCGCCTCTGGCTCCATTCACCGCACATGAATCAATCAATCCCGATATGAAGCTCTCACTCCATGGAGTACGGACAAGAATAATTCTGCCTCTGCAATGTCAGACTGATGATGGGCCATATTTGGAAGGCACATTGACATGTTTCTCTATCTGTGTGTTCGGTTGGATGGAATCGAGAGCCTGGAAATTACTCTGAAGAGTAGCAGAGATGTGTGCAGCAAGTGATCATTGGGCCAATATTTATTCTACAAACAACAAGCTCACCGAAAATATTATATAATGATCATCGCCTCTGGTTTGTGCGAATATTGGCTGGGCAATATCCTAAATTATAGTAGTTATGAAATGTTCAAAAGTATATTATTGGCCATGCACGATTTTGCAGGTGGGATGTTGATTGAAAGTGCAAGATAAACAAATATCTATGGTTTCTTTCGCTCTTCTAAAACAATTTAATAGATCTCTGTGAAACAATAAAAGTTGCTTTCGTCATTAATTTAAACAAGCCTCACGCTTGTCAAGTTTACCAAGATGACTTTCAACATTACATAATGCTCAAGATATTTCAGAATTTTGCAGAAAGCCGAGGCATCCCATTCTCTCCTCTGCATCCGAAACATTGGAACTCAGAGGGAAACGTAGCAATTATGGGTTTGATGCGTACGTTGTAAAATTTTGGATCGCACATCCAGTGCATGTCAACAGTGAAGGTGCCACTGATATGCGAGTTATCAGGGGAAGTCAGATGGATTTTCTGTTTGGACAACAGAGGTAACATGGAAATGGCTGAATCATTGCTCTATCGAATCATGCAGTGCAGTGAAGCTCATTTGGCCATTCGTAATCAGGATCAAACAACGGGAATTGCTAGAAAAACTCAGCAAGTCTGGACACATGATTGGAAGGCATCAAAGTTAAAGTTACAGGCCCGGTGACCCTTCTTCAAACAAACATAGGAGCTTGGTTGTCAGTGTGGTGACTGTTACATGTTACAGGAGGGTTCTCACAACAGTAATTAAACATCTCTGTGAAAAAGGAGGGAAGGTGAAGAATAATGGAAGGGGATAACGGGGAATACAAGGAACATTGGAGCAGCTGTTCTTTTCCAAAAGTCTATTCGAAAACACTGAAATGGTTAAGCAGCTGATCAGATAGTCTGGGTTTCAAAGACAGCCGTGAGTTATTGGCATTTGTAATGTTCTGCTTCAGGAGATGTATTCGTCTTCGGGAATGGGTGTGAGTGCAGTTCCTGAAAACAACCACATCAATCGCACGTCTCTTTGCACATTACAAGGAAAGGTCCTAGGCTCCGTAGTCCCTGTGAGCTACAAGAACTAAACCATTCAAAATGTTGAGCATGGAAAACCCCATCTTTCGTATTCTCCATACAGCCAGGTGATGACGCATTGAAACAGCAATTTTGTAGATTTTTAATTACAAAATTGGGTGAAGATCAGCGATTCGAAGAACTGACACGACGCAGTGTATGATGAATAGCATCGAATTCATTTTTTAAAGACGGTTCTTATGCAATTGAAATAAAAATCGTTCTCCAATAATACATTTCTTTCTTAGTGATAAGCTGTGGGGATAAGGGACAGGTAGCATTGGACGTTGTTCTTGGATTTTCAAGTAAATATAATATTATCATGGAATGGAAAGGAATTATGGCAGTGTGAATGCGTAGAAAGGTGGTTAAAGATGTGAGTATCTGTTATTCAACTCACCGAGTGAACACAGACCACTGTCATCATCTGTAAGTGTGAGGGGTTCTTCAGGATCACTGTCCAATTGTAACTTTCCATCATGAGATTCTGCATCTTCAGTCTCAACATCGTCATACTCACCACGAATTCGACCTAGTGGGAAAGATGAGCATCACTGATACAAATTGAAATACACAACAACGATAACTGGAAAACGAGATTACTGCCTCAGATAAGGCAAGTGCTGGAAACTGAGACAACAAGAGTTAGGTCGGTCATCGTAATTCTGAAGTTACGGAATGAGCAGAGTTGGTGCAAATTAGGATTGTTTTCTCTGGAAGTGAGAAGGTGAAAGGTTATCTGATCGAATTATTCAAGATAATAACCCGGATGAGTTGGGTATACAAATAAAACTACTTCAACTGATTAAACTAGTTTAGCTCGAGCTGTGATACACAGAATTAATGTCAGACCGTTCAGGGAAGGTGTCAAGAAAGGATAAAGCTGTACAAGGGTTTGGAAATACATTTCCCAAAGATTAGCTGATGTCTGATCAATTCTTAATTTTAAATGTGGCCGAGATTACTGTTGGTCAAAGGTATTTATGCAAATGCTTCAAAGACAGGTAGCTGGATTTTGGCCACACCATAGTTTAGAATTATCTCATTGAATGCAGGAAGAGTTACGAAGGGCTGAGAGACCTACCGCTGTATCTATCTTGCAATTGATTGACTTGGATCTGAGCATACAGAGTTGCTGGCATGGCTGGGATGAGTCATGAAATGATAACGACTGTAGTTGGGGAAGACAGGAACGAACATTCTCTATGGTGGAGAGATCAAAGATCAGGGATCATACATTTCAGAGAAGTGATGGGAGAAGTAAACAGGAAATATTCGACTCTCTGCCAGGAAGGTTGATAGAGGCAAAAGACACTCATAATAGTATTCAGTGGTACACTTGCAATGTCAAGAGATACAAGGCTGTGGGCCAAGGTGTGCTGGCAAATACGATTAGAATGATAACCTGGTTGTTTTTGGCCGGCACGAGCCGGACCGACAATCCCCATGATCATGTGGTATCAAAACAGAGGTTTTCACTTTAACTAACACTCCTTATGAAACAGCCAGTGCTCACACTATCTTGTGAATGCAGTGGTCACATTACCTTGTGAGGGTTGCCATCGTGAAATTTTGGACAGTGTCGACAATGTAGGACAAAAAATGAATTGACAGAAAGTGAAGCCATACACACCTGGAATGCTGTTGGATTCCACCTCAAGATTTTCAGATCCGGGATTATTGTCAGTCAGGTTGTGGCTGGTGTAGTATTCAATGCGATTGAGTGAGTCAATGGAAGCATAAATTACTAAAAATAAAAATGGTGAGTTATTTTCAAGCTCGAATTCCAAGAGAATCCATGACCAAAAAGATTTCGAATAAGCTGAAAATGTGTTGCTGGAAACGCGCAGCAGGTCAGACAGCATCCAAGGAGCAGGCGAATCGACGTTTCGTGCATGAGTCCTGAGGAAGGGTTCATGGCCGAAACGTCGATTCTCCTGCTCCTTGGATGCTGCCTGACCTGCTGCGCTTTTCCAGCAACACATTTTCAGCCCTGATCTCCAGCATCTGCAGTCCTCACTTTCTCCTCGAAGACTTAGAATGAGGCAAGTATTCTTCAGCCAGAGGCTTGTGAATCTATGGAACACAGATGGCCATGGAGGCAAATCAGTGTGTATCTTAAAACAGAAATACAAAAGTTATTGATTAATAAGGGGATAAAAACATCCCAGGAGAAGGCAAAGCAAAGTGGATGAGAAGCACATCAATCCTTATTGAATAGCAGAATAAACTCGATGAGCCAAATGATCTAATCCTGCTCCTTTATGTCGCAGACTTATGGACTGTAGTTGAAGGATTTATGTTATTAATTGTCGGGTGACAACAGAAAGTATTGTTCTTTAATCGTGACTGCAGAACTATCTGGAATAATGTCAAGTGAACCCACTGCGGAAAAGAATATGATATAAGAACTAAGAGCAGGAGTACTCCATCTGGCCGTTCCAGCCAGCTCTGCCGTTCAATAAGATCATAACCGATCTTTTCTTGGCTTCAGTTCGACTTGCTCATGGTTTTAATGTTCACAACATCATTCACCCCAGCTCTAAAATCATCTGATGAGGCAGGGAATTCCATAAATTCTCAATCCTGTGGGTGAAAATGTTCCTCCTCAATTTAGTCCTAAATCTGCTATCTGTACTTTTCAGGCCATGTCCGTTCAAGTCATAGTCATTTCGAATTTTATTCCAACCAAAATGGATTATTTCACATTTATCATCTACCAGACATTTTCTTTCCATTCACTTACACTGTATCTGAACACCTGCAACGTTTCAGAGTCATATGCAGACTTTCAGCACCACTCATCTTCTGTGACTCATCATATTTGTTTATACATTGATTCCTCAATTTTGCTTCCACTCTTTGGTGCTGTGTGATCCCTACTTATTGCAAACTTTATATTATTTTAAAATCAATGACGAATTGATTAGTTGTCCAGCCATCTGAAGGGGTCAGGGTGGAACCAGGTTAGAAGTGAAATTGATAGTTCAGTTTGCTTTTTCAAATACATGCCAGAAATAATCTATCAGGAATGTAGGGCAGTGGGAATTATCATATTGAAATTCTTCATCTCACTAAATGCGGACAGAGACACAGTTAATGAGATAGCTTCCCACACACGACGACCGTGTTTTAACTATTAATCATGTTCATTCAGTCATTAATCATGTAAGACTGCAAATTGAATGGAAGCTATACTTATCCAGTCACGATTCACTGTACAATAGGAAATACATACCTGGTCCATTTTTGTGACCCGTCCTCTTGCCAGGGGGAACATTCTCAATTTCTTCATAGATTCCTTGGTACAAACCAAGACTTGAGCCTCTGCCACCAAGGTAAAGTTCTGTTGAATAAAAGACAGACTGGTCAGCATTTGTAGCTGAACATTCGCAGAAACAAAGTCTTTGTTTCTGAAGAACCTTTAGAGAGAAGAATGAGTTCACACAATGCTGGTGATTAGAATCTTCACACAACGTTAACTGATCGCTGAAGGCAGAAGATCTTGGAAAAAACAAATGAACACGCCATGATTAATTTCCTTGTCACATCAGGTACCGAACCCTAGCATGTTAAACAGAAAGAGCGAGTTGCACTTGTTGGTATAAATATGGGTATTTTGTTCGAATTTTGCTGATTCAAATATTTACTCAAGAAAATTTTCAGCTCACAATGGTGCATGTGAGTCAAAATGTTGAGTGCAGAAAATGAAACTCTTTAATGCAATGAACAAACTAAAATGTTAATAACCTATAGAACATAGAACATAGAACATAGAAGAATACAGCGCAGTACAGGCCCTTCGGCCCTCGATCTTGCGCCGATCAAAGCCCACCTAACCTACACTAACCCACTATCCTCCATATACCTATCCAATGCCCACTTAAATACCCATAAAGAGGGAGAGTCCACTACTGCTACTGGCAGGGCATTCCATGAGCTTACGACTCGCTGAGTGAAGAACCTACCCCTAACATCAGTCCTATATCTACCCCCCCTTAATTTAAAGCTATGCCCCTTTGTAATAGCTGATTCCATACGTGGAAAAAGATTCTCACTGTCAACCCTATCTAACCCCCTAATCATCTTGTACACCTCTATCAAGTGACCCCTAAACCTTCTTTTCTCCAATGAAAACAACCCCAAGTGCCTCAGCCTTTCCTCATAGGATCTTCCTGCCAAGTAGTCTACCATTAGCCCAGTAATCCATCTTTTTATTACTCTTACCAAAGTGAATCACTTCACACTTAGCTACATTGAACTCCATTTGCCACCTTTCTGCCCAGCTCTGCAGCTTCTCTATATCCCGCTGTAACCTGCCATATCCTTCCTCACTGTCTACAACTCCTCCGACTTTCGTATCATCCGCAAACTTGCTCACCCAACCTTCTAACCCTTCCTCCAGGTCATTTATAAAAATGACAAACAGCAATGGTCCCAAAACAGATCCTTGCGGAACACCGCTAGTGACGGCACTCCAAGATGAACCTTTGCCATCAACTACTACCCTCTGTCTTCTTCCAGCCAGCCAATTCCTAATCCAAACCTCCAACTCACCCTCAATGCCATATCTCTGTATTTTCTGCAGTAGCCTACCATGGGGGACCTTATCAAACGCCTTACTAAAATCAATATATACCACATCTACCGCTTTCCCCTCATCTACCTCCTTAGTCACCTTCTCAAAGAATTCAATAAGGTTTGTGAGGCACGACCTGCCCTTCACAAAACCATGCTGACTATCCTTGATCACATCATTCTTATACAGATGTGCATAAATCCTATCCCTTACAATTCTCTCTAAGACTTTGCCCACAACAGAAGTGAGACTCACTGGCCTATAGTTACGAGGATTATCCCTACTCCCCTTCTTGAACAAGGGAACCACGTTTGCTAGCCTCCAGTCCTCTGGCACTACTCCTGTAGATAAAGAGAACACAAAAACCAAGGCCAATGGCTCTGCAATCTCCTCCCTTGCTTCCCAGAGAATCCTAGGATAAATGCCATCAGGCCCAGGGGACTTATCTATTTTCACCCTTGCCAGAATTTCCAACACCTCTTCTCTACATATCTCAAAGCCATCCATTCTACTTATTCGTGCCTCAGTATTCATATCGACAACAATGTCCTGTTCCTGAGTGAATACTGACAAAAAGTGTTCATTCAGTGCCTCCCCAATCTGTTCAGCCTCCACACGCAACTTCCCATTAATATCCTTGATTGGACCGATTCCTTCCCTAGTCATTCTTTTATTCCTAACATACCGATAGAAAGCCTTAGGGTTTTCCCTAATCCTACCAACTAAGGACCTTTCATGTCCCCTCCTTGCTGCTCTTAGCTCTCTCTTCAGGTCCTTCCGGGCTACCTTATAACTCTCAATCGCCCCGATTGAACCTTCACACCTCATCTTTACAAAGGCCGCCCTCTTCCATTTAACAAGGGATTCCAATTCCTTATTAAACCACGGCTCCCTCACACGACCCTTTCCTCCCTGCCTGATAGGTACGTACTTATCAAGGACACTCAATAGTTGCTCCTTGAACACGTTCCACATATCAATTATGCTCTTGCCTTGGAATCTACTTTTCCAATCCACACATCCTAAGTCATGCCTCAACGCATCATAATTTCCCTGCCCTCAGCTATAACTCTTGCCCTGTAGTACACACTTATCCCTCTCCATCACTAGAGTAAAAATCACCGAATTGTGGTCACTGTCCCCAAAGTGCTCACATACCTCTAGTTCTAATACCTGGCCTGGTTCGTTTCCCAGAACCAAATCCAGTATGGCCTCACCTCACCTATATTTCTTTTAAAAAACTTGATAACATTGAGGAGATTACAAATTAATGCTCAAGACCCTGTGGTGCTTACAAAAAAGGTTGATAATTATGTTATTTGAATTGGACTACTTTCATTAAACAATTCCATAGTTATGACAATTCGGTAAAAACCAAACTGTGAGACGAATGAAATAAGGTGTATCTTGATGACATTGATCGTGATAGACGAAGTGCACAGTTTATGTGGCTATATGTAAAGGAAAAATTAAGAGCATGTGAAAGGATAGAAAATGATTGTTCTTAGTGTTGATTGTCATTGGCAACTCGTGGAAAATGGTTCCCAGGCCAACGCTTTTAAATTACTATGCAAAGTATAGAAGTATCATTTGCTCAGTCAAGGGAAGCCAGTTGTTGCCTCACTGAAAGTTACCTTAAAAGGACCCTTAATCCTCTCAATGTTCTTGGGTTGTGGTTGCAGCACCCAGACACTGAAGAACCATAAATGAATAGTAACTAATGAAGAAATATTTGGACGCAGTCTGCAAATATCTCAAAGAAATGGAGACATATTGCTGTATTAATTAACTTGTTCTGGAATGTCATGTATATGTTAACTGAAAGATAAGAAAGTGCAGTCTTTATATTTCTTTCCCAATGATAATGACTGGAGAAACTCCACATTACACGTTAATTCAGTTACACTCCAAATATATTGAACGACTTGGTGAATAATTCACACAGTTAGAATATTCTTTTATCTGCTATTTGCAGTTTTGATGCATTTTATCTGCGTGTTTATTAAAACTTAGCGTTTCATTGGGCAAACTCCCTCGAAGAAAACAGACAGCCAAGAAATGCCGCACAATCGTGACCACCTCAGTCAAATGCTGGATAAGTGCAATAAGAATCTACAGCACCGAGAACATATGCAACAGTGAAAGTGACGCAGTGTTAGCTCAGTCGGTAGATGTGATGCTTACCTTTCGTTTGCAATTTTCTCTGCATGACCACCAGTAATGCGACCAACTCACAGATTAACAAGACTCCCAAAGATGAACAGACGACAACAGGCATAGAAATAGGTGGACTTTCCTGCCCTTAAAGGAGGGAGTACAAATGGGTTGAGCATAGTTAAGGTCTGCCATGGAAAATTGTAAATAATCATCATTAAGTAAACAATGGCACTAGCTTCAAAATCGTGAAAGTACCAACAGCATCAATGTCACTTTTCTGGAAAGTAACGCGAACACAAATACTAATCTTAGTCAGGAATACCTGCAGGTGAAGGTGAAGGGGAGGCCGTCACCAAATCGGATCCTGTGAAACAGAAAGTACGAATAATTATGAAGGGAAATTTAACTTTGGAAACCAAATGTTTGCCCTGATTTTCGACATTAATGATCACGGACAGGCGCCAGTCAGTCAGCATCAATCTTACCAGAACACTTTACACTGGCAATTTCCTTGTGATGACACTTCCTTTTCGCTGGAACTGCAGAGAGACAGTCAGAGAGAGAGAATTCTCTTCCCTTGCACTTCACATCATTCTGCCAGATAACATCTTTCTCCTGGGAGAGAACGGCCTCATCTCGGGCTGATACAGCAAAGCCACATCCCAGCTCTCTGCAGACAACATGAGCATCAGTTATATCCCAGGAATCGCCACACAGCGTTCCCCAGCGTTTATCGCACATGATTTCCACTCTTCCAGAACAGTTGCTGCTTCCTCCATGCAGGTGCACACTGTCTTGCGTATCTGTGGTACAGAACTGATTATTAGTGAATTCAGTACAAAGCAGAATCTCCAAGAGTTGGCACAAAGAGAAAGAAGACGCACCTAGTTGTTGATGGCAGTAAGTTGAACTGAGGGTCTGCTCCTTTGTCACCTTGCTCTCTGTTGAAAGGAGAAAGATGCTCAGCCTATTCGAAATTCATGTTTGAAATGACACCCGAACATTGAGAAGGCTTGTCATGTTACCTGAACAAACTACACCAGCATCGTCCCGGTGTTGACAGTCGTGTTGACCCCACGGATCTGTGTGACATTGCCACAGTGTCGACTCGTGGGACAGACACTCCATCTCATCGAGCCAAATAGTTCCCGTTCCTGCTCCGAATGATTGAGCGTCGTATTCAACATTCTGGAACGGACCACAGTGCAGCTGCTTACAAATCACTTTGGCAACGTGTGAATCCAATGTGTCTGAACACACTGTTCCCCAGGACCCATTGTAGAACACCTCCACTCTTCCCTCACAGCGATGTTTTCCATTCACCAGCCGCAGCTCCTTGTGTTCTGTTCAAACAATAACAGATATCCAGATTGTTAGATTGTTCATGTTTCCGGTGTGTGTTGTGATTGCCGTAACGAGCAGAATGCATGACAGGAACAAAGGGAATTGCTGGAGAAACTCAATAGAATCTGTGAAGAGTGAAAGCACAGACAAATCTTCAGGTCCAGTGACGCGTATTCTGAATGGCGGAAGCGTCACTGAACATGAAACGTTGACTCCTCTTTGTCTCGACAGATGCTGAAAGACATATGACTTTTTCCAGAAATTTTCCTTTTTGTTTTAGATTCGCAGCATCCGCGGATCGTTGTGATCAGTTTTCTTAATAAAGCTTAATGCAATGGAAAAAGGAGTGAGCCAAATGTGCATCGTGCATGGAGATGAGAAAGACTTCACCAACACACGTTTAGAATCTGGCGAACTGTTTGAGAACCCGAAATGGTCGAGAAGCAGAAACTGACAGAAAACAAACAGCCTGTGTTACAAAGTAAATTGTCCACTTTGCAGAAGTGAAGATCCACTGGAAATGGTTCTGATATCATGGCTGCACAATTTTATATATACATTCAATCAATTTTAAATTTGTATCACCAGGGAAGTTTCAAACTGCTCAGTTTAAAGCAAATTACGGAATATTTTTACTGTTCTGAAAAATCATGCAAAACGAAAGTGCACAGTAATAAATAGGCAGTAAAGGTGTGTACAGGAGCTATGTCTCATGCAGGGAAGTCTGGTCGGAAATATAAAGAGATAACAATCACTCCTTCATTTTCGAGTTACAAATAGTTCGATAGACACACAAACAGGTCTCATATTTCTGGTGGCTCGATACAAAAATAAAGATCATAAATTTGGGATGAATTTTTAGGAAACCCTTTATGACATTCAGGACAACATTGTCATCCACTTGGAGTAGTGACAACTGATCAAAGATGACACTTTTCATGACAAACGCGATTTGTATCAATAGAAGGTGAAAAAAACTGACAGAAAAGTAATTTAGATTCGAGAAACAAATTGATCTTTCACTTTCTGTGCAGCATGTAAGTGTCAGAGATCGTTTCTTTAAATTCCTGCCGCTGCTCTACATCCTTTCGAATTCAGTGAACATATGTTAGCATGACGTCACACCTACAACCTTCGAGCAAAGTAAAAGCATTGAAAAATGGCCTCACCCGAGCACATAATTCTCACATCCTCTTTATGAGAACAGTCGTCTTGGTGACCCAATGGTACTGAAGGACATTCCCAGAGAAATGATTCGTTTCCAAAACACTTCACATCCTTCCACCAAATGTGGCCTGAGCCCGGTCCAGAGGAGGAAGGGAGTGTCATGTCCAGTGCTTTTCCACAACCCAGTTGTTGACAAACGACTCCAGCGTCTACCACATCCCATAAATCATCACAAACTGAGCCCCATATTCCATTGTAGTAAATCTCCACTCGACCAGCACAAGGGCTTCCACCATCTGACAGCCTTAGCTGAAAGTGCTCTGTGAAACAATGACACATTCAATGCACATTCCCTTCATCACTCAGGGCAACACAGTGTATAGATACAGGAATGACCGTTTTAAATGTTCTCATAAGAAGTACTTAATGTGCTGAAACATAATTTCTTACAAAACTAATCGATCAAGTGTAACCTTTTAGCACGAATGTCCAGCACATAAATGTTTCAAAATATCTTATTGCACTTGGTACTGCCAGGTTCAGTTTCTCTTTCTATGTTGAACATTCAGTGAAATATTTTGCAAACGGTTGCATTTGTGCTTTCTCTATCCTGTCACTCCGTTTATGTCTGTCCACACGTTACTTTGTCTAATGCTCACCCTATTTTTTAGTGCACATAACTGTACGTTCGTCCAATATAAATACCGTCTCAGCTTTCATTCATCAGCGCACAAGGGAATACTATACTTTACGAGAATATAACTGAAAGACAACGTATATAGTGGAGTGACAGCAATAACAATTTGAGTAGTTGTAGAAGTGTAAATACTGAAAGAGGACGAAAAGTCATTTCAGGTTATGATCACGTGTACTTAGATATAAAGGTCCAGAACTAATTCACAGAATCACAGATTTAAGAATTCTTCAGCACAGAGAAAGAAACTTCGGCCCACCAATTCCGTTTCTGTCAAAAACAAGCTCCGAAATATTTTAATCTCATTTTCCAGCACTTGGGTTCGTCCTTAACTCCTTCGCATCACAAGTGCGCATCTAAATATATCTTAGATTTCACTAACGTTTCTGCATCTACCACACTTACAGGCAGTGAGTTCCAGACTACTCCCCCGCCCCAAGTCGATGAAAAAGAATGTCCTCAGGTCCCTCTGAACATTCTGTCCATCACCTTAACTCTATGCCGCATTTTAAGCAATTGCATAACATAGGGGAAAGATTCCTTCTTTCTTATTATGCACCTCAATCCTGCCCATACTCAGTCGCCTCTGTTTAAAGGAAAAGAATCCAAATCTGATCAAGTTGTCTTCATTGCTAAATTTTGCTCATCTCAAGAAAATCTCTCATACGTTTCCCCCTGCATTGTCTCCATTACTGTACAATCCATCCTCTGATGTGGATTCCTTAACTGCACACAGTTTTCTGCTCTGGTCTAAATCATGCTTCTTGCAGTTTGAGAATAAATTAAACTCCATCTCCCACTCCTCGGCATTTTTGCCTGTCTGATCAATATCTGTTTATATTCATTCTCATCAAAATTTCAAATCGCAACGCCAACTTCACTCTCACAAAATTAGAGATTGCTGGTGAAATGCAGGAGGTTCACCTTCCTCTTTGGGAAGTGGTGTTATTATTTCAAATCGAATGACTCTATCTGAAATAACGCATTCTTTGTGCACGTGTATCAACTTTACTTTTGGGTTAAGACACTGGAATTGGATTACTGATTTGATTAGATAACTTAGAGTGAGGAAACAGGACCTTCGGCCCAACAAGTCCACACCGACACTCCAAACATCAACTAACCCAGACACATTCACCGACATCTCACGATACAGGCAATTTAACATGGCCAATTCAACTATCCTGCACATCTTTCGACTGTGAGAGGAAACATACGCAGAAATAGGGAGAAAGTGCTAGCCACTCAGACAGTTCCCTGAAGCGGGAATTGAACCCGGATGTTTGGCGCTGTGAGGCAGTAGTGCTAACCACTGTGCCAGCGAGCAATAGAGTCTAATCTAAGATTAGGTTCCCTACATTGTGGAAAGTGGCCCTTTGGACCAGCTAGTCGATACCGACCTTCGGAAATTTAACCCACCCAGACCCATTTCCCTCAGACGAATGCAAATAACACACTGCGCAATTTAGCATAGCCAATTCACTTGACCTGCCACGTAATGCTTGTATCTGACAACAAAATGGTGTTAATTTTTCATATTCATCCATCTGCACCCTCCGCACACCTCAGATCTGCTTTCAGCCGAGCGATGAATAAATGGTTTGAGTGACACTGACAAGCAAGTGGTGTACATTCTCAATTTACTCAGCAGATGAATGTTTGGCTTGATATATCAGAGCTGGTTTAAATGTGAAGAGTCTACTTACCTGAACAGAGGACACTGACCCCACTGCCTTCGGTGACAGACGATTTCAATGTGTTGGAGATTCTGCAGTCCTGGAGCTGTGATTCATGTCCATGACATTGGACATCATGTACCCACGAACCACCATCACTCTCCCCGTACTTTGAAGAATTATATATTTCTAAGGCATAACCGCATCCCAGCTGTCTGCAGACAACGTTGGCATCATTCTGATCCCACACGGTGTCCTGCACTCCGCCCCAGCTTCCATTATAGTAAACTTCAACTCGGCCATCACAGCGACTTTCGCCATTCACGAGTCTTAGCGCCCAATTTTCATCTGCAAAATAAGAGTTACTGAGAACAGCGATTGAAATGAACACAGATATTCGAGAACTGACAATCACAGGAAAATGTATGATTTGCAATCATAAAGATATTATGTCCATTTACATTTTCAAATACTTTCATCATGTCATCACATTTCTTCTCTAAACAAAATTGAGAGAGGTGTGGAAATAAAAGTGCTGCTATTCTAGCATTCGTTGAAAATCAAGTTTCGTCGTTTAGTTCGCGACCTCGTCCATTCAGACCGATTCTCAGTCTGCAGATGCTACTCGTATGCTTTGACCATTGATATGTTGCCACTACTCTCATTGTTGCCGGCAGAGCATGTTGCACTGAGCAAACGACCCGCAACATGACTGAGGCAATGGTCAAGAAGATAATGGAGAATGAGGAACAAGTCTGTTTGAGAATTTTGACATTCAAAACACTTGTGAAAATTTGGGATAGCTCAACAATTTTAAAACCTGATACTGTCATCACTAACGTAACTGCCAATATTCACCATTTTCTTTTGAAAATTGTCTCCACGCTATTGATACGTCAAAATCTGTTATTAGAAGGTACGAATACATCTGATTTCTGCGGCGCGATTTGTGCAGATTCTGGTATTCCCTGCCAGGAGTTGAGGGCAGAATGTCATGTCATAAAAATGTTCACACGAGCAATTCAGGTGCGTTATGCATTCTCTGGGGGAATGTTGGAAAATGTATGCTCTGGAATTGGAGCCCAGTTTCAGCTCGTGAACAGGGAAACTATGAAGAAATATTGAAAACAAAACCCATGCAGCTCCTAATGTTTGTCAGGAAATCAAATCTGGTTTCGTCATTTGATCGGCCCTCCAACGTCTTCAGGCTCATAAAAGAGTGAGAAAATCATAACTAAAGGCCTGTAAAACCAACTTGGTTAAAGTGAAATCAGGCATCAGCACAAACCCTGGCCTCACTGGTCACACCTCCGTTCCCTGAAACACTAAGTATCAGAATCATAATCGTTAAAATGTTCGTGAAATACTCCAAATCTTAAACAGTACAGTGAGTTGAGAAGCACTAACAGAATTAGTAACCCAGGCAGAATGGATGCATTTGTGGAGTGACAGGGGATTGATATTTGAAGAATGCGGCAGAGAGTTAGGAAATTAATTATCATCTTGGATGGCATTCAGAATTTTTAAAAAAAGATAATGTCATTTAATACAAACTAACTTCCGTAGACTCAAGTGTCACTTCTCAGAACACCATTGCGCCAAATCAAACATGGCCTATTGATTTGCAAAGTGGGGGTAGAAATTAAGACCTGGTGGTGCTGAGGGTGCCCGAAATTCCAGAATGGCAGCTGGTAAAGAACAAACTGAGTTAATAGTCTGCAACGGAAAATTAGTCTTTGCGATGGTGACAGTCAAACGATAATCAATTCTGCTAACAACTCATCTGGCTAATACTTATCATTGTGGAAGGACATCTGCCGGTCTAACCTTTTCTGACTGACATATGACTGCAGATTGTTCACCATATAGTTGAAAGGTAATGACTTCCTGAAGTGAACTAGTGCACCAGTTAAACCGAGATTAATCACAAAAGGCCAACAGGCCATGGACGCACCAGTGACATTCCATTAATGTAAAAATAAAATAATTCGAAACTTTAAGTACACAGAAACACTGTTTAGCAAAAGAACAATTGCTATAAAGGACACACCCGAGCAGATGACATTGGCCATATTTCCATGTGAACAGTTGAAGCTTTCCCCATGTGAAACTGGACAGTTCCACAACCGTCGCTCGTTTCCGTGGCATTCATAGTTTTCCTTCCACACTGGACGGGCTCCCCTCCCAAATCGAGCATCTCTCGGGATCGACTTTGCAGTCCCGCATAAAAGGTGCTCACAGACCACATTGGCGTCTTGTAAGCCAAAGTAAACACCGCACAGCGTTCCCCACTGCTCTCCATGTAGGACCTCCACTCTCCCAGAGCACCTGTTCTCCCCACCAACCAATCGGGGCCCATTGTCTCCTGTTTTGGATCAAATAAAAAAAAAAGTTTGCAAATATCCACGCACTTGTTCAAGATTCAAAAGAGAAAATAAATCGAATCTCATCCTCCATTGCCCAATACACATGACAGTTACAATGTCTTCAAAACAATTACGATTATTTCATGAAACTCTTTCCACTATTCACAGTTAAAGGGTATTCCCAAGACAGTGATTATGATCATTTACCTCTGTCGTGGAAAACCTATGAAACAAGAGTGGAAAGGTTTACTTGATGCAGTCCATAGTTTGATAACAGCAGTGTACTTTTGGTCCTGATTGCTCGTGAAGGTTAGAATGACTTTTGCAATCATGCAGTAATGCTTAACTCAATTTACTGATAAATATGTGGCTGCATTCTCGTTAGAGAGATGTGGTTGATGGTGATTTAACCTGATGGTCACTATTCGTCAGCCGAGGAATGAGCTCAGAAGTTTAGGAACAGTATGGCAACTTCAGATTGTGGGGGGGAATGAGCCAACGCTGCTGGTATTACCTTATATCAAAGACCAGTCATTCAACCCACTGAGGTAGGCGATTCCATCAGGGTGTTACACTGCAGTGCAGCTAACGAGGCGAATGTATTAAATGAATATTTTTGAAGGCAATTTCTGAAACATGGACATCAAATAAGCTTACAAGTTTGAGGCAATTGGGGTAATTACAATGTTAAAAGTTTTTTTGTACAGTAAGATGTTGAGCCTCCAGGTGACCAAATCATGACCAATGCATCAAATGCTGGCTGCAATATGCAGTTTCAAGACTATTAACCTTTATTCTCCCATCGAACCTGCAGTAATGAAATGAATTATAACCTGAGAATGTGTACCGTTTGGTAGAATGTGACATGGACTTTCCCGAATTTGCATTGAGATGCAAAGTAACACTTCAAAATTAGTCACTGGTACCATGCATCAATGTTTTCAAACCATTATTCATGACATCTCCCAATTTCAGTAGAGCATGCAAAGAGAGCAGAACAGGTAAGTAAATGTCAGATGAAACTTTACGCGAAGAAGTTTCAGGCAGTATATTTTGGCAGCCTGGAAAATGAAGTACAACGTACGTGCATTTACATGTTTTCACCTTTTCCCTCTTCAAGTTGTGAATAAGTGCACTTAGACAGAAGTGCTGGAGCTTCAAAAGCTGAGATACACCAAGTTGACAGAATACTTGGTAGAGTAGTCAGCAATGCAACTGAAACGTAAAATTAAGAATAGATGAATTTAGGGCAGAAAGAGAGAAATAATTCCTTTGCGTTTGGGAAGATAGGAAAACCTTGTTTATAATTATGTGGAACACATAATTCACAAAGTGTGTCCTGGCTCTTGAGGAGGTGCATACTCGAAGAGATATGCAAAAAGGCTTCCACTTTCGATTAATGTGTATTGGACAGGTTATGGATCGTATTCAACCAATGGAGCTGGAACAGATAGAGGTATACGAGAATATTACTTGATGAACAAAGCAGCAAACGAAATAAATTACTGGACCTGCCTATTGATCATCGAAAGAGTAACAGGCAATAATGTAACGATTTAGGGCAAAAGGTGCACAGTATTACATCTTGGAATGTACTGAATTAGACTGTAGACAAAGTGCATATACCATGCAAAATACAACGTGTTACGAAGGCAAAATAAATTTACAGCAACGTAAATTTACAGAAAGTTCAGAGATTGAGAAGGGTCGCAAGTAAGGGACAGAACGGTGAATAAATTACCATGATAATATCTATCAGCCAATGAGTGTTTGTGAGCTGGAACTTCTTGCTGAAAAAGTTGTTGGCAAGAGTGATCTTCAGTTATGTCGCACAGTCTGATAGCATTGTTAAAAAATATAATCAGGTCAGGGAGATTCAGAAAATAAACAATTGCCTTGTCATAACTTTAGTTGTCTGAGGTTCACGTCAATGTATGTGTATCGACCAACGATTCATATTATCCTTCATGAGCGACGCTTAGTCAATGTCCACACGAACGGATATTGACTGTGGACAGTTGAAGAAATGTCTTTCCCAATCCAAACGCCAAAGTTTTAAAATGTTTACATTTTCAATAATTTCGTGTATATTTTACCTCTTCACTCTTGTGCCAGGGAAGATGAGAATCTTGAGGATTAGTTGAGATTTGTCACGGTCAAAGCAATGTCAGGAATGCCAGCGACATTACTCTTACACACATTAACTGGAAATGTGTCTTTCTCCTTTAGGTAAGCTTGTACTCACCTGAACATATCAGGGTGACATTGTTGTGTCCAGTGCAATCCTGGTGCGTTGTTGAAGACCGAGGGCACTTCCCCAGCTGAGTCTCATTGCCCGTACATTTAAACACCTCAGTAGCCGTGAGAACAGCACTGCCTCCAGAATGCATCGAGCTTGAAACAGACACTGCGACTCCACAATGAAGCTGTGCACAGACCACATCGGCGGCTTTCAAATCCCAGTCAAGCCCACACATTGTTTTCCAGGTGTCACCGAACTGGACCTCCAGTCTGCCAAAGCATTGGGAATTTTGAGGTACCAACCTCGGAGCTTTGTGATCTGAGATTTTAAAAGAGCACAGAATCATAGCAATTTGTAGCAACCGCGACTCCGATTATTTTCTGATCAACATTTATGTGATTAATTACAGGTCTGGCATTTCTGGAAATAAATTGTTCCTACAATCAGTTTGCTGCCCTGTCGATCTCGTTCATGTTCACCCACAACCCCGACCCTCAGCTGTTCAGACAGAAAGCAACTTTCAACCTGAAGATAAATGACAGAAAGTGATTCTGCCAGCCAACTCAATGTCGAATCTCAATATGCATTGGGTTGTAAATATGATCATTCCTGCAGCGCAGTTCTCTCAATGTGGCTTCAAGTGACATCACAATGGACACCTGTCGTGCCCCTTTACCGGATTGGAAACGGTAACGGGAATTCACCTCTCCCATTGTCTTCAAATATTCACGCATTATATTATAGTACCGAATGAATTGGGCGTTTAGTTATGATCATGTTAATAATATTTGGATAGTTGTCGCTCTGTTATCATAACCCTTTCTGGTTTGAGGCAGCTCCGGCATGTGATAAAGCTCCAAAGAAATGGCAATAGATTTTTACCTGAACAGACGACACCAGCATCATTGTCATGTGAGAAGCTGTAGTGATCCCATTCCTGTGATTGACACTCCTTCAGAGCGCGCTCGGTCCCTCTGCACTGAACATTCCAGGTCACAATGGGTCCGGATCCTCGTCCAAAGTGAGCCCCGCCCGGGGCAGAGACCACGGTCCCACAGTCCAGCTCCCGACACACAACTGCAGCATCCAAAAGGTCCCAAAGATTATCATCGACTGTCCCCCACTGTCCCCTGTAGTGAATCTCCACTCGGCCAGCGCAAGGACTGCCTCCATTCGCAAGTCTCAGCCTCACCGTCTCTGGAAAATATCGAAATGGTAACCAAAGTGAATACTGCGCAATTGGGAAAGCTCCAATTGCAGTCTGCATTCCCAGCTCACAATGCAATGAGTGTGATGGCATGGCAAAAAATGCATGCTATCGCAATGTAACTCACAATCCGTATTGTGGATGGTGAAATGCCATTTCAGAAGTGATGCCAACTCACAGAGAGTGAGGGTCAGAAAAATGTTTCCACAGAAACAATTCCTCTAAACTGGCCAACGTGAGGAGATTTTTTTATTAGTCATTCATGACATGTGGGCGCAATGAATGGCGAGAAAAACACAACTGATCCTCACTGCGAACATCTGAAAATGAAACAGTACTTCCGCCTTTCACAGCCCGAAATATTGTGGGATGTATGGTCATGTGAGCACAATGTCACTGCTCAATAGTGAGTGAAATAGTTTTTCTACATTGCTGAAAGCAGCACTGAGTTTGTAACTGAATTTTCACAGTATCTCCATGTGTTGTCTTTATCTGAGAATGGCAATGTTCGTAGGAACTGATCCTTCACACTCTGCTCCCCAGCAACCCTGAAATGAGAGACCTTCAGAAGTCATGCACCCCCATTAGTTATGAACAGACAGCTGTTCAACATGAATTTTAAGGAAAGGAGATTCTTAGCACAACTTCGTGCTTGAACAGAATCATCAGAATATAGAGATTTGACTCCCTATGAAAAGAGCATGCAGTTACCTTTACTATCGGCCTGAGTGTCAGCAAGTCTGCCTGAAATAGAAGAATGAAAATTCAATTTAGCACGTAGAAATAAAATAGACAAATGCAACAAATGCGGGCAATAATTATCATTGGCTTGCCAAATAATCATATTTTACACAGGGGGTGTAAACATATGGAACAAGCTGCGAGCGGAAGTGATTTAGGCGGGTACAGTAACAACCCTTAAAAGATATTCGGACAATTACATGGATAGGGACAGTTGAGAACGATATGAGTCCAGTGAAGAGAAATGGATTTGACATTTGTGGATTTCCATTTGATCAGCCTGGACCAGTTTGGGACAAAGGCCCTATGTCCATACTATGATTCTATATGATATCTGGAAAGTTCAAATCCTCATTTCATGCAATGCTGAAAAAGCAGGAAATATAATTACTGCAATTATCAAATATTGTCTGCTTTCTTTAAAATTTGACCAAATTGTTTCCAAACAGACAGATACGTTGCCAACTGTCTGACTGGTCTGCTCGTCACTGCGTTGCTACCTTCCTCAACATTGTGATGACCCCGTAAAGAGCGACAATACTCCCCAGTTTCCAAAGCAAGGCACCCCCGTCCAAAGCGTTCAGCAGTTTAGAAACTTCAGTCGTTCAGCAATACTGAAATAAACAATGGCTAACAGTGCTTAGTCAGCAACCAACCCCCGAAAGAATATTTACTTTTTTCAGTGTTTACCATCTTTAATATACGGCTTTATTATGTTCCCCTATCTACATGGCAAAAGCATTACGAGATTCACTCATCAACAATATCCAGCAGGAATTATCCATTTCCTTAAATCTGGAACATAAAGTTTGATGATAGATTGAAAAAAGAAGATCAATACGTAACTGTCCACAAACCATTCTATGGTCACAACAGAGGAAGAAGGTTATTTGGTCCAAGGTGCCGATGCTACCTCTTTGAACACACTGCTTAATGTGTTTCAATGTCTATCGTCATTGCCAACAAAGTAACACTCTCAGTATTTTTAACCCACGTTCAACTGCACTGGGGGCAGGATGGTGAGGAACCCGCTTTAAACTTTTTGTCAGTGTTTCAAGTTTCACACCATCTTTCCGATAGGAAGGAGACCAGAATTGCACGCAATATTTCAAGAGTGGCAGAATAAATGTCTTCTACAGCTGCAACATGATCTCCCAACTACTGTACTCAACACTCTGACCAGTAAAGGAAAGCAAACCAAACGCTTTTTTCACTATCCAGCTCCCTGCGACTCCACGTTCCAGGAGCTATGAACCTGCACTCCAAGTTCTCTTTGTTCAGAAACACTCTCTCGGACCTTACCGTGAAGTGTAAAAGTCCTGCTAAGATTTACAGCACCTCGTATTTATCTGAATTAAACTCCATCTGTCACTTCTCAGCCCATTGGCCCATCTGGTCAAGATCCTGTTTCAACCTAAGGTAACCCTCTTCACTGTCCACTACACCTCCAATTTTGGTGTCATCTGCAAACTTACTAACTGTACCTCTTATACTCGTATCCAAATCATTAATGTAAATGACAAAAGGTCGAGGACCCAGCACCGATCCTTGTGAAACTCCACTGATCACAGGCCTCCAGTCTGAACAACAACCGTCCACCACCACCCTCTGTCTTCTACCTTTGAACCAGTTATACATCCAAATGGCTACTTCTCCTTGCATTCCATGAGATCTAACCTTGCTAATCAGTCTTCCATGGGGAACCTTGTCGAACACCTTACTGAAGTACATAATAATCACATCTACTGCTCTGCTCTCATCAATCTTCTTTGTTACTTCGTCACAACACTCAATCAAGTTTGTGAGACATGATTTCTCACGCACAAAGCCATGTCAACTATCCCTAATCAGTCCATCCCTTTCCAAAGACATGTGAAACCTGTTCCTCAGGATTCCCTCCAACACCTTGCCCTAACTGAGGTCAGGCTCACTGGTCTATAGTTCACTGGCATATCTTTACCGCCCTTCTTATACAGTGGCACCAGGTTTGCCAACCTCCAGTCTTCCGGCACCTCACCTGTTCAACAAAGATCGACAAAACATAATGATGGAGCCTTTCACCATCTCGTGCTCTATCATCTGATCCAAGAATGTTGTTACTTCTAGATAAATTAATATGAGATGAAGCAATCCAATTTGTCTCACTGTTTCACAAATTGAAAAGATTCAAAGCATGCAATCAAACAAAATACTGTACAAGTAATGCAGAACCAGAGTAAATTTACTTCTCCTTCAAATTTATTGTCTCATCTTAGTAGGCACTAAGACTGTTGATCTCGATGTTACACAAACTAAACTCAGAAATCTTTCTTTCAAAGGTTCTGGGCAGCCTCGATTTCTGTGGGAATTTATTCTTGCATCAGTCCCCAATCGGGTCTCCTTCCAAATGAATCCGAAATGCTTTTTCTTAAATTATATGAAACAACGACAGGTTACAGTCTCTGGACGTCAAATTCACAACGTAAACAATTTTACAAATTAAGCCAAAATAATTGAGACACCAGGCTGATGGTAGAAAAGAAAAGTGCAAACTGAAAATCTGAAACAAATGTGGAGAATGCTGGAGACCACCAACACATGCAGAGAGAGGAACAGTGTTAAAATTGTCACTATGTTGTGACTCCTTATTTTCTATCCTTCTGGTCTGAGCGATCGTATCAGACTCAAAACATTTCTGTGTTTCACTCTTCATTGATGTTGACAGATCTCCTGATTTCATCCAACATTTTTGAAGTTTCTTTAAGGTATGGCGCGGTTATGCGCACTCCACAAAATTCATGTTATTCAATTTATATTCAACCTCCTTTGTTGATATATTAGGTTATAAAATAATTTTGAAAGTGAAATCTAGTCTTTGAGCGACTTGAGCAGTGTTGATGTGCATGTCTTTTTTTTAATCTTCTGCCATATATCTTTAGACAAAACAGACAGCAACTAAACTTTAAAGGAAATAATACCAGTTTCGTCTTCTGGATATAAAATGCAACTCACTCTCAGTGTCACTGTACCCGTGATTTGGGTGTAAATGAATTGTCGAAATGCGGTACATCAATAGACTCTTGGCACACCAGTTACTCTAACCCGTCATTTCGATCTCGAGAGGCTGATTTCACTGCTGTGATATGGTTTATGAAAATAATCCACAAGATTCTGATTCAAGCACTTAATTCATTAATGTACATGGAAATACGTACATGGGAAGAATGAAAAAGAAGGCTTCAATATCTTGGATAATTCATGTCACTGGATAAATAGGAGAAAATTTTCCAGAGATTGAGAAACCAATTTACCACAAAGCAATACATTTCTGTGTACGTGAACTCTCTTAACATACTACGCCTTAGCATAGACAGAATATTTTTTAGCTAGAATTTCTACGGAGTGGAAACAGGACAAATGGCCCAACAAGTACATGCTGACCCTCCGAAGAGCAACCCACCCAGACCCATTTCCCTCTGACTCATGCCCCTAACGCAGTGTGGAGAACTTGCCATGGTCTGCACAGCTTTGGACTGTGGGTGGAAACCGGAGCACCTGGAGGAGAGCCACACATAAACAGGGACAATGCGTAAACACCACACAATCACACGCCCGTGGCTGGAATCAACTGAGCTGACATGTTGCTCCATATAATAATCTGAACCGGGATGCCCAGCCTTTCACTACAAGTGGAGAACAGGTACCAGATTTTCAGCATTATTCACTTTCTGACTCCTGAAGAGAAATAACTGTGAGCAACACCCAACCCAGCGATATTAACAGACATTCGCTGCTGACATTGCTGCATTAAACTGCAACATAAACTCACAAGCTGGAAGGCACTTCGCACAAAGCAATCGGCTTCATTTACACACCGCCCATCATCTGAACAACTTGAAGCATTCACCACCAAGAGTCAGTCACAGAAGTTGCGCCATCAATGTTAACAGCAACAACTCAGCCAACCACCTTCACACAACCGAACAAAACTGCACCCGCACCAGCTCATGATTACCTAATGCCAGTATCCTGTCGTAATCGGATAACCTTGCATATACTTGCTTCCATGTTCATCTAATGCTGTGGCAAGTTTCAATCTGCATTCCCCAAATTTCCTGGCAGTGCCTTCCATATCCTGACGTCCATGTTTGCTGCTTTTGCAGATCTCTAAACTATTGTCGTCACCTGCTTGTCCCATTTGTTTTCGGGAATGCTTTCTCCCGATCTACTCTGTCCAGATCTCTCAGGCAGGCAGGAGGGGATATGAAGCATGAGCAAGACTTAGAAATCATTACCATCGAGAGGCTCAGAAGAGGGAAAGTTGCACTAAGTCGGAGCAGGGATAAAGCAATGGGAATTAGAAAGAGAAAGATATTGAGCACCGATGTCACAGAAATATCCGATCACAACACAGAACATAGGACAGACCTCCAAAGGAAACTGCGAGTTCTCTCATGTGCACCGAGCTCCTGTGCGGCTACCCACACTGCTCTCTATGTGAATGCGGGGTTTGGAAGGGGGTCGGGGACACGTGAAGGGACTTAAAACATATCCTTCTGGAATGGTCCTTTGCAAAGGATGTCTGGAGAAAGATGTAGTAATTTCTGTCGAGGCTCTTCACGAGCAGCCCTTTGACTCAGGACACAGTGCTCTAGGGTCAGTTCCCCATGACACACCCCGACACTGAAACAAACAACTGCACCTGGAAGGACACCAAATCGCTGAAAAATGCACGTTTGTTGGCATGAAACTCTTTGGTATTCCAGAGCAAGTATTTGATCCCGAACGAGGGTTGCACAGTGGCACATTCCAAGGACCAGGACTAATTGTTGAGGGATGTATTAAAGGTTGGGGCAGCTGCCACTAAGGCAGTGGAGAAAGACCACTGTCTTCGGTCTTACTGCAGAAGGTATATGGGGGTCCGTTCAATTATCAGACACTCCTGATGTCTCAAGTATACATAGTTACAATCTTGTCCATATAGAAATGCCTTTAGAGTGTTTCTGCAGAGAGTCATATTCCAGTGTTTGTTTGTCCTTCATACAGGATTGTACAGAAGTAGGAGAAAGTGAGGATTGTAGATGCTAGAGATCAAAGTCTAAAAGGGTGGTGGTGGAAACGTACAACTGGCCGAGCAGAATCCGAGGAGCTTGAGAGTCGACGTTTGAAGCATAAGATCTTTATCCTGATGAAGATTTTATGCTCGTAAGGTCGAAACTCCTGTTCCTTGTCTGCTGCTGCCTTACCGGCTCTGCTTTTCCAGCACCACACTTTTTAACTACGTTACAGTATTGACCTGTTTCAGTGACGATGTATGTATGTAAATGTATTTTATAAATACAGTTTTTATTTGGAGAGAGAAAAGAAGCAACTTTCTGTAAAATAAGTTGACAGTAATTTGAATGAATTTGTTCAACAACTTTCCCAGTACAGGAAGAAGAATTTTTGATACTGGACTGACCAGTGCCAATCATTCGACCAAATTCAGTGAATAACAAAACTGGCTAACAAAGGAGCTGTATATGTTGGAAATCAGAAACAAAGGAGAAATTGCTGGAAATACTTCGCAGATCTAGCAACATTTGCAGACAGAATGCAGTGTAAATGTTTCGCTTTGGTATTTGAAGATGACCAGTTAACTGTGCCCTTTATTAGAGCGACAATTCTAAGAGTTGTCACGGTATAAATTCTGTAATTTCCAAAATTACAGAACCGTCTCAACAATAAAATATAACAACTTAACACACAGCGCCTTTGTTCCACTGAGGATGTGAACGGCTAACTGCGCCCTTTATCACAGCAATGTTTCTTACAGTTTCCTCGGAGGAAATTGCCTGCCACATTTCCAAAATTACACAACTGTCTCAACAACAAAATGTACCAAATTTGCCCAGAGTCCCTTTGTTTCACTGACATTGCAATGCCTCTGTATAAATGCATCAGTATCGAGGAAGTTTTGGAATATAAAAAGAAGAAATAATAACTAAAATCAGTGGCAAATCAAACTCCTAGAAAAGCAAAAGTATTCAATTTCTATTTTACACTCTCCCAAATATTGACGAATAAATTGGGTAGATATTGTTCAGCAGGTTTGCCAACTACACACACTGTTGAAGCAGCAATGGACACTGTTTCCAAACACACCCAAATTGTCTGTGGAGGTTTTCAACTCTGTTAGCTGTACGGAAACTACGAATAAGTGCAAGTACTGGGGGTGAATGGGGGTTGTGGTTGGGGAGCTCTGAAGCCTCAGAAACAGTTCCATAAAAAGTCGGAAAATAATGAAGACAAAATAATTTTCATTCCTTATAATGCCACTACTTTATCTCGCATAGACTGATCATTATATTTTTGCCACATGTATGTAACTAATCATTGACCTATCAATGGTTAAGAAAATGTATTCAAGAGACCATAACTCACAGTTCAATAACTGCAGAAGAAGTAAGTTCACCAGGGTTACAAACATCGTCCCAGCTGGTGGTTCCAGATCAAATCTGAACATTTGCTGAATGCTGTCTCACAGATACTGAGCAGCAGTTCACATACCAAGTGACTTCTCGATTTCTCTAACAGTTGGTTCCTTCACCAAGACTTGTCCAGGGGCTCGTGTTTCTTTCCATCAACCAATAGATTTTGACGTGAGTGGACTATGAAGTAAACTCTGTCCTCTCCACCAATGAGAAATAATATGACCATTAATGGGTACAATGAAACCGGGTTCCAAACACTGGTTCATCTTAACAGATCAATGACGTTTCCGATTTTGACTTGGAAGCGAGTCCCCACTCCGGAATCCATGTCACAGAATCACACAACCACAGGAGGTTATTGGTCTCAGATTCTTTGAAGATACTCTGCAACTCAGCATCTCCCCGAGCAGCTGGAGAAAGAGCTCAATTTCCATTTCTTCACTTTACACTCTTCAGAACAAAAAATGGAGACTAACAACTTCAGAGCTGAACCTCTACCCTTCCTTTAGATTACAAGTAACCCCTTTCCTCCTTTATATATTCCAGTCCTGTCGACATTGGTCTCAGCACAGCAGACCCATATTCCCCCCAATCCTGAGCACCTAATCTGAGTCATAATTCTGTCCATTACTATAACTATCAGTCCGTTGTCTTATCCTCTGAGCACGCGGACCGCCTGTTTCAGTCTCTTCTCCTCCCCCATTTGTCTACAGTATTAAAAACAGTCATTACCCAGAATAATCACATTTGATTCAAAATATTTACTCGCTTTGTGTGTCCACACATGCTGCTCAACTTGTTGTTTTCTTCAAATGTTGGTCTTGTTTCTTTATAAAATCAGCTTTCCATTATTCTAAAAGTGTTAACCATTGAATTAACTTTTAGAATAACTTAAATAAGTCCACAAAAATCTTATCTTATTTTTGCTACAGCTCGTATTTTCTATGTCTTTTCTGCAAACTTGTCCCCTCGTCTCCATCACTGTACCTTCCAATATTTAACTCATCAGGATCATTCGGAAGAATTTGTCAAACCCAGTTGCGAGAGGAAATCATTGATTTCTTTTCCTCTTCCTCTGCCAAACCTGCTCAAATTTCAAATCATGTTGATTTCCCTCCTTGGATTGTCATCTCTTATGGGATGGATACAGTGCAACACAACAATGTTTCGCAATTATTCAAATTTGCCAAGAAGAGCAAATTTCCTCTTGATATGCCTCATCTTTCAAACTTGCAGGGCCTGACATCATGGCAACTGTGACTGTACATGTAGAGTATAGAACGTAGAATATCGAACATTACAGCGCAATACAGGCCCTTTTTGCCCTCCATATTGCGCCAACTTGTGGAATCAATCCGAAGCCGACCTGTGGAATCAATCTATCGTACAGGAGTCCATTTTCATCCATAAGTCTGTCTAATGACCATTAAAATGCCCTTAAAGTTGTCGGCTCTACTACAGTTACAGGCAGTGCATTCCACGTCATTACGACTCTCTGAGTAAACTAAGTTATACAAAAATGGATCAAGTTTGTCACTTCATCAGAGAAAGGGAGGACTGTAGATTATGGAGATCAGAGTCGAACAGTGTGGCGCTGGAATACCACAAGAGGACAGACACCATCCGAGGAGCTGAAGAATCTACGTTTCAGACTGAAGGCTTTCATTGGGAATTTGTGGAGCCTGATACACTGCATTTTTTGCCAGTAACTGAGAGAGCAATAGATTTAATACATGTTTTGGTTTGTCACAATGCAAAAGTTTCCAAATTCTCAAAAAGAAACAAGTCTGGAAGAATGGGAATGGAAAATATGAACTGTCTGTTCTAAATTCGAGGAAGGGAGAAACAGGGATGTACAGGCTGACGGATTAATTGCAATATTCTGAACATGGTAGTGTCCACCATAACCAATGTGATAACAAGCATCAATTGGGACAGAAAAAATTGAAATTTATTATGGAAAAGAAGTCGTGGTTTGAGAACTCCACAATATTTTGATGGGCTAACTGTTATATTGAATATGGGAAAATCGGTCCATATGGTATCGACAGATCTTTGAACAATTTTGATAAAATCTAATGCAAGAGGTTAGTGTACAGAACTGAAGCCTGCGCTATCATATGTGACATACAGGCCAGGATAGAGAATTCTCTCACAGAGAGAAAAAGTTGTTCATTTTCAGTGGAAGGAGGTGATAAATGGAGTGTATGGGAAATCGAAGTTGGGACATTTTCAATGTACAACGCACTTCAACGATTTTGCGTGAGGGCATCAAATGTGACTTTGAGAGGTTTGCTGATCAAAACCCTACTCACAGGCTTCAAGGCCTTCTGGACAAGTTGAGTCAAAGAGCAAATGCGTGAAAGATGCCATCTAACTAGGATCAGTGTGAGGTTAACGACATTGGACAGAAAACAGGAAAGAATAGAACACCAGTGAGTAAAATAAATATTTAAAGGTATGTTAGTGATAATGAACAAAGATAAACATGATGACCCGGGACACAATTAACTAAGAGCAAAAAAAACGGCCGGGACTGAAAGGTACGTGCGAAATTGACCTGTGAAAAACACGTTCAGCCCAAAAACAAAGGTTTTTTTTTAAAAGAAACACTTCTACAGGACATTTCAGAGACCGTTGAAGTATTATGTGCCGTTGTGATCGCCTTGCCTAAGATACAGTGCCTTGCATTGGAATCGCTGCAAAGAAATCCACCAGATTGATTTCTATCAGAGCAGATGTGTCCTGGAAGGAAACATTGTATTCATTGCGTCCACAATCATTGGTGAGTATCTCATTGAAACACAAATAATTCTAACGGCCTTGACATGCAGGATGCAGGTTTGATGTTCGTCTGGCTTATGGTATCAAGAAAAATGGGTCATGGTCTTGGGTTACAGATTTGCCATTTCGTCGGGTTGCTCAGAGATTTTGTCACTCAGGGAATTGTGAGTGGAAATCTCGAAAAGATTGGGATGTCATTGGGTACATTCAAGAATAAAAGCATCAGTTACCTACCAGCGTGAAAACTGTGGAAGCTAAATGCAAAAGGTAAAGTTAGAACATAGAAGAATACAGCGCAAACAGGCCCTTCGGTCGGTCCTCGGTGTTGCACCAACCGGTGACCTATTCTTAGTTCGTCCCCCTACACTATCCCAAAATCATCCATGTGCTCATCTAAAGATTGTTTAAATCTCCCTGATGTGGCTGAGTTGACTACATTAGCAGGTAGGGCACTCCACGCTCTTCCCACTCTCTGCGTAAAGAACCTGCCACTGACATCTGACTTAAATCTATCAACCCTGAATTAGTAGTTGACTCTTTCATTGCACTTTGTGACATGTGGAGCAGAAAGAGGGATAATCCAGATCTTCTAGTGTAATCAATTGTGGAATGGAATGCAGAACCTCAGACCATTTCCCTGTAATCAACTTCACAGGTTCTGTTTAAAATTCTATCACTGGATACGGGCAGGGCTGTCTCTGCCAGCATTTTTTAACCATCGCTTTTTTCCCTTTGAGAAATTCGTCATGAACTGGGTTCTTAAAACTTTGAACACGAAATGTTGAAGTTCGACCGACAATGGCGTGAGGAAGGTATTTTCCAGGATTTTGACCAACGGCAAGGAAGAAATGTCGACAATACTTCCAAGTCAGGATAATGAATGGCATAGTTGAGAACTTGTTCTGTTCCACATATCTGCCGGCCTTATTCTCTGGGTAGAATTTCTCGTGAGTTTGTAAACTGCTGTCTGGGGCGCCGTGGTCAATTTATTCAATGTCTTTTGAAAATAGTGTACATTGCTGTTACTGAGTGATGGTAGTGGATGTTTGTGGATGTGGTCACAGTCACTTGGCTGCTTTGTTCTGGATGCTGTCAAGGTTATTGAGTTTTGTTGGAGCTGCACCAAGTCCGGCATTTTGTGGATTATTCCATCACTAAGTTTTTCGGTCCACAGATGCAGCGAGACATGGTGAGATTTGCAGCATGTTCGGTGTTTGAAATATAGATAAGTTGCCCTGGTGGAACTCAGACTAGGAATCAGTGCGCAGTCTATTGCCATGTGGTACCTGTTTGACAGCATCGTTGATGACCCCCTTCAATCACAAGACTACTGACTGAGAGTAAACGGGTTTCGACAATATTTGCCCTGGTTGGATTTGTCCTGTGGTTAACATAAGAACACGTCTGGCCTATTTTCCGCACTACATCTGGACATGAAAAGTGTAGAGACATTGATATAAAGTCATCGTGTCAAATTACCCTTTTGCAGGTGGCCACTTCTTATGGAAGTGCAGATCACAAAATACGTGGAACAAAATGGGACGATCACAGAATGCAAAATGAAGTTGTGGAAGTGTGTGCGTTATTTTCTCTCCCTGAAAGTCTGTGATCAATGTTGTTACAACAGCATCAGTGCTGTAACTCAGTTGTTTGTAATATACATAAGTGTTTTGGATGAAACTGTATGTGCTCTGATCAGTGACGTCCTGATCGTCACACTTATCATCAATACCGATTTCGAATCCACATCGCTCCTTTACTGCTATAAGGCCCGTCTCTGTCTTATTCTCTGCTTACTCTCCACATCTCTTTCCCTTGAGCATCTCAGATGAACTGCACATAAATCAGCATTATCCAGCCCTCTTCAAGTCGGAATAACAGTCAATGGACTCGAAATATTAAAATCATATTTATCCCCAAGTTTCCGCAGTTCTTCTGTATTCTTAATTCAGATTGCCTCCACCATCAGAACTTTGATCGTGTGGCCATGGTTTCGAAACTGGGTCCAGTTTAGCGTTATTGACTACATTCATTCACATTATCAACGATTTCCGTTTTATCCTGTGCTGTTTTGAACTATTCATCGACAGGACAGCGCCTGAGCCATGTCTCACAGATGCGCTGCAGAATTTCACATCATATATGGGTTGTGTTGGTTTACAGGGCAAATTGCCAATCATCTGAAGAAACCTGATCTTTCAGACAGAGGAGATATGCATGAACACGCATTTTGATATCATAAATGCCGGACATTACCAAGGAATTAATTGCATCGAAGAGCCGTAGCATGTTGTTAGAAAACACGCAGAAGCATATATTACTACAGATTATAATTTGGAATTTGTCAAGATTTATGGAAGGTTCAGTGTATTAAAAGGCAGCTTCTCAGTCTGCAGAACCACAGAACCGTCACTGCACGTCTTGCCTTTCTGTTCACACAACAGGAAACACCTGGTACCGTGGTAAATTCTGTGCTCGAATGTTGTCGCCTGTTTCTCCTTTAAAATAAAAAAAACATATCCACAAAAGCAGTAAATTCGGAATTAGAGTAGAGACTCTACAGAATCTCAAAGGGTACTTCATCATGGAAGAGCACATCTCAGCTCCAGGCTCATGTCAACTGGGAATCTATAAATATGTTAACACCTTAAATCCTGAACGGTCGCACAAAATGTCTGTAATCTAGTTACTGGTAAACAAACGTCTAACAGAATGATTCAGCGTGACAGAAAAGATCAGTTTGAGGTCCAATCAGTGCGAACAAACGTGAATTAGGGTCAAAGACTGAGGCTATACGTTTGAAGACAGCCTGTCTGTCACAGAATCACTGAGTTGCAGTAGCGTTACAGACTGGAATGAGTTTATTCGGCCAATCGTGTCTGTACTGGCTGTTCAAACACTCATGATTACCTAATGCCAGTATCCTGTCTTAATCGGATAACCTTGTATATACTTGCTTCCATATTCATCTAATGCTGTGGCAAGTTTCAATCTGCATTCCCCAAATTTCCAGGCAGTGCCTTCCATATCCTAACGTCCATCTTCGCTGCTTTTGCAGATCTCTAAACTACTGTTGTCAGCTGCTTGTCCATTTGTTTTCGGGAATGCTTTCTCCCGATCTACTCTGTCCAGATCTCTCAGGCAGGCAGGAGGGGATATGAAGCATGAACAAGACTTGGAAATAATTACCATCGAGAGACGCAGAAGAGGGAAAGTTGCACTAAGTCGGAGCAGGGATAAAGCAATGGGAATTAGACGGAGAAAGACATTGAGCACTGATGTCACAGAATTATATGATCACAACATAGAACAAAGGACAGACATCCAAAGTAACTGGCCTTTCTGCCCAATATGCTTGTGTCCACCATGATGCTGTTCTAAACTGATTCCATTTGCATGCATATGGTCTCCTTCTCTCTCTATCCTCTACCTGTTCATTCATCTGTCCAATTGATGTTGCTTGTCATCTGCGTGTGTGGCTACGAAGGATAGCTGGTCGTGTCGTTTCATGGCTAGTTGGTGTTCATGGATGCGGATCGTTAGCTGTCTTCCAGTTTGTCCTATGACAAGCAACATGAATTCGACTGGGACAACACTACTATTATAGGACAAGCCAAACAGAAAACAGCCAGGGAATTCCTAGAGGCATGTCACTCATCCACAGATTCAATCAATCAGCACATCGATCTGGAACCAATATACCGGCCACTGCAACGGACAGCTGGAACTGACAACCGGAAGTGGCAGATTCAATCCATTACAAATGCCGGGGGAAAGATCACAAAACTTCTTCACAGGAGGCTCCCAAGCACTGAGGATGTCACCTAGACAGGGGACGAAACGTCTGCAAGACAAATTCCCAGCTCGGCGAACAGAACCACAACAATTCTTCAATTTGTGCATTATTCAGCTCATTTAAAACGGGTCTAATTCTAACGCTAGGTAAGATGTGTGGCTGAAGAGATGAAAAGGTTTTATAATTGGTGAATTCGCTGTTCGAAGATCACTCTGTGACTTCATCAATAAAATATATATTTCTGCATAATACAAAAATAACACCCATCTTTCCTCCACTTCAGACGCAATGTTCTCAAACAAGGACTACACAGAATGTGTTTTCATCACATGGTTGCGGACAATGTAAAACAAAACGCGATATTGAAAAAGACATTCCCATTCTTAAGCCTACTTCCAATCATCGTAAATGTCATGTTAAGCGTCATCAACAGTACAATAAAGCAGTGCCTGCCAGCATGAACCTACGCAGTCACTCCCAGCTTGAGTTCCCCCAGATTCAATCAGGTTCTGACCTCATTACTGCCTTGGTTCACACATAAACGAAAGAGCTGAATTCCAGAAGTAAGGTGAGAGTGACAACCGCTGATATCAAAACCACATTCCAGCGAGTGTAGAATCAAGGAGCTCTTGCAAAACTGGAATCAATGTATATCAGGGGCCAAACTCGCCATTGTTGAGCCATGACTGACATGTGGGAAAATGGTCATGGTTTATGGACGTGTGGCACATCACCTCAAGCAGCTCTGCGGGAAATACTCAGGGAGAGAGAGGAAGAGGGACAGGGCAGAAAGGAACACGAGAAAGTGAAAGAGTGAGAGACAGTGCGGGATCAGAAGGAGGAGAGGAAGGCTTAAAGATGGGGCAGAGGGTGTGGAGAACGGGAAACATGGAGAGAGACATGGAGTAAGGGAGAAATGAAGGAAGAGCGAGCTGAGAGTGGGACAGGGAGAGGGAGAGAGAGAGAGATGGAGGAGTGAAGAGGAAAGAAAAAGAAGGCAGAGAGAGAAAGAGGCGAAGAGAAATGACTCTGTACCAATTGCTCCCTTGTGTTGAAAGTGATACAACGCCGCCCTCTGCTGGCCGATCAACGCCACTGCACAGGAGATGCTGCAGCGTGAAAGCCATCAAGCGACCATCAGAGAGAGAGATGCAGGCATACAGATATTAGCACACTAGTGAGATGATTGCAATTGTACTTCGGGTTCCCTCAGAGTGAAAGATGTTTATGTGGAGAAAATCTATGAGTTTCTACTGCAATGTCGAATTGATTTATCTTTGGGCTGTTTCCTGACATTGTACACATTAAATCGAACATTTGCCCGCAACTGCATTCAGGCACCTCCAATTGAATTGTTTTTATTAGGAGACACGATGAATTTTCATGCACTTTGCGCAATTTACAATTCTATGTAATTTATTGAGTCAGATTCTAAATGACGGAAGAATTTAATATTTGAGGGGGGTCAGGCCAACACTGGGTCTGTTCATCTCCTTCTGCACATATCACAGGGGCAAGATTGATTGAACAAAATTTCTACAAGTGCAGGGTTTGAAGAACAACGATTCAATGTAACCTGGGAAATTCACAGGCTTGAATGCTTTATCCATGAAAAACTATCTGCCGCTTATGGACTCGTATTGGTTGGCTTGTGTCATTTGGAATACAAGAGGAGGACAGGGTTGGTGGAGTGGTTAGAGAGAGAAAGCGAGAGAACTTCCAAGCCTTTGACTCACGCATTTTTTAGCTTATTGTTTCATTCAAACTTCCCTCCCGGATAAAGTGTATCGCATTTCAGTCAGGTACAGACACACTGGTACAAACACAACAAAATGCAATGACACACAAAAGGGAACTCGCATCAACATGACCATGTCCATCACTTTGAACAAAAGTGACAACTGAGAGAAAGTGGGGAATGGCTTAACCCTATTTCAACACATTCAACATCTAAAATAAACAGAGACTCCACTGCACAGAGACACAGGCTCAGATATCGTCTCCTGATGTGTTCTCTTTTTTTTTAATCTCTGTCTCTCCCTTTTCGTTCTGTCTTTCTCACCCACCACTCCCTGCTTGTTTACACATTAAAATATTATCCTACACATTTCTGACACTCAAACATGCCGTGTCTCAAATCATAGCTTTCCAAAGTTTCCTGCGTTGCTACTTTTATAGAAAAGCAGATTGTAAGCCACGATCCTTCTGTATGTTAACTTTCCAAGTTCCCTTCCATTTCCTGTGTACTTCCCTCCTGCAATCAGCTTTCCAATGCACTGGCAGAAGCACAAGTATTCTCATATTCAAAGATGCAGTTGCACAAGCACGGCTAATTACAACCACTCTCACTTCCTCACTGACACTAACACACATACACTGTGGCACTGACATCAACAAACGCACTCAGAATCCCAAAACATACTTGTAATCATTGCATTTTTATTGATGAATTGTATCCTACATTTTGCAACATTACTTTCAGAAATATTCCCAGTTCATGGAGGATATGTTAATGGAGAGAACATTTCATTCAATAAACAGCAAGACAGCACTTCATTGAACTCTTTGGCTTGACAAATTTAAAATCCTCTTTCATGCGGTATGAGAAAGCAAAGCAATTACAAATGGAATTTCCTCAATACCTCATTGACAAGCCACAGGACCATCGTCCACTATTGTGACTTCAAACTTCCACACTGAGAAATGAATTACATAATATATTCACACATAAAAAATAACTCCGATGAACTCTGTTTATACCCACTTTTAACTCATTAAAACACACAGCATGCAATGATTCAAGTATATATGCAAATATATTCCTTTCAATGCCATAGTAAACGCTGCTCAATAACGACCAGTTGCAGCTTATATTCGAGAAAAATATTTGGCAGATTCAAAACGATAGTCGGCGAATTCGCGAAATATTAGGACGTCCCATGTTGAAATAGCTTCTAAAATCTGCCTGAAATGATAAAGAAAATAATTTGAGTCCACGCATTCAAGTCGCCTCTGGCTCTATTCACCGCACATGAATCAATCAATCCCGATATGAAGCTCTCACTCCATGGAGTAGGGGCAAGACTAATTCTGCCTCTGCAATGTCAGACTGATGATGGGCCATATTTGGAAGACACAATGACATGTTTCTCTATCTGTGTGTTCAGCTGGATGGAAACGAGAGCCTGGAAATTACTCTGAAGAGGAGCAGAGATGTGTGCAGCAAGTGATCACTGGGCCAATATTTATTCTACAAACAACAAGCTCACTGAAAATATTATATAATGATCATCGCCTCTGGTTTGTGCAAATATTGGCTGGGCAATATCCTGAATTATAGTAGTTATGAAATGTTCAAAAGTATATCATTGGCCATGCACGATTTTGCAGGTGAGATGTTGATTGAAAGTGCAAGATAAACAAATATCTATGGTTTCTATCACTCTTCTAAAACAATTTAATAGATCTCTGTGAAACAATAAAAGTTGCTTTCTTCATTAATTGAAACAAGCCTCATGCTTGTCAAGTTTTCCAAGATGACTTTCAACATTACATAATGCTCAAGATATTTCAGAATTTTGCAGAAAGCCGAGGCATCCCATTCTCTCCTCTGCATCAGAAACATTGGTACTCAGATGGAAACGTAGCAATTATGGGTTTGATGCGTACGTTGTAAAATTTTGGATCGCACATCTAGTGCATGTCAACAGTGAAAGTGCCACCGATATGCGAGTTATCAGGGGAAGTCAGATGGATTTTCTGTTTAGACAACAGAGGTAACATGGAAATGGCTGAATCATTGCTCTATCGAATCATGCAGTGCAGTGAAGCTCATTTGGCCATTCGTAATCAGAATCAAACAACGGGAATTGCTAGAAAAACTCAGCAAGTCTGGACACATGATTGGAAGGCATCAAAGTTATAGTTACAGGCCCGGTGACCCTTCTTCAAAGAAACACAGGAGCTTGGTTGTCAGTGTGGTGACGGTTACATGTTACAGGAGGGTTCTCACAACTGTAATTAAACATCTCTGTGAAAAAGGAGGGAAGGTGAAGAATAATGGAAGCGGATAACTAGGAACACAAGGAACATTGGAGCAGCTTTTCTTTTCCAAAAGGCCATTCGAAAACACTAAAATGGTTAAGCAGCTGATCAGATAGTCTGGGTTTCAAAGACAGCCGTGAGTTATTGGCATTTGTAATGTTCTGCTTCAGGAGATGTATTCGTCTTCGGGAATGGGTGTGAGTGCAGTTCCTGAAAACAACCACATCAATCGCACGTCTCTTTGCACATTACAAGTAAAGGTCCTAAGCTCTGTATTCCCTGTGAGCTACAAGAACTAAACCATTCAAAATGTTCAGCACGGAAAACCCCATCTTTCGTATTCTCCATACAGCCAGTTGATGATGCATTGAAACAGCAATTTTGTAGATTGTAATTACAAAATTGGGTGAAGATCAGCGATTTGAAGAACTGACACGACGCAGTGTATGATGAATACCATGGAATTCATTTTTTAAAAACGGTTCTTATGCTATTGAAATAAAACTTTTCCTCCAATAATACATTTCCTTCTTAGTGACTAGTCATGGGGATAAGGCACGAGTAGCTTTGGACGTTGTTCTTGGATTTTCAAGTAAATATAATATTATCATGGAATGGATAGGAATTATGGCAGTGTGAATGCGTAGAAAGTTGGTTAAAGATGTGAGTATCTGTTATTCAACTCACCGAGTGAACAAAGACCACTGTCATCATCTGTAAGTGTGAGGGGTTCATCAGGATCACTGTCCAATTGTAACTTTCCATCATGAGATTCTGCATCTTCAGTCTCAACATCGTCATACTCACCACGAATTCGACCTAGTGGGAAAGATGAGCATTACTGATACAAATTGAAATACACAACAACGATAACTAGAAAACGGGATTACTGCCTCAGATAAGGCAAGTGCTGGAAACTGAGACAACAAGAGTTAGGTCAGTCATCGTAATTCTGAAGTTACGGAATGAGCAGAGTTGGTGCAAATTAAGATTGTTTTCTCTGGAAATCAGAAGGTGAAAGGTTATCTGATCGAATTATTCAAGATAATAACCCGGATGAGTTGGGTATACAAATAAAACTACTTCAACTGATTAAACTAGTTTAGCTCGAGCTGTGATACACAGAATTAATGTCAGACCGTTCAGGGAAGGTGTCAAGAAATGATAAAGCTGTACAAGGGTTTGGAAATACATTTCCCAAAGATTAGCTGATGTCTGATCAATTCTTAATTTTAAATGTGGCCGAGATTACTGTTGGTCAAAGGTATTTATGCAAATGCTTCAAAGACAGGGAGCTGGATTTTGGCCACACCATAGTTTAGAATTATCTCATTGAATGCAGGAAGAGTTACGAAGGGCTGAGAGACCTACCGCTGCATCTATCTTGCAATTGATTGACTTGGAGCTGAGCATACAGAGTTGCTAGCATGGCTGGGATGAGTCATGAAATGATAACGACTGTAGTTGGGGAAGACAGGAACGAACATTCTCTATGGTGGAGAGATCAAAGATCAGGGATCATACATTTCAGAGAAGTGATTGGAGAAGTAAACAGGAAATATTCGACTCTCTGCCAGGAAGGTTGATAGAGGCAAAAGACACTCATAATAGTATTCAGTGGTACACTTGCAATGTCAAGACATACAAGGCTGTGGGCCAAGGTGTGCTGGCAAATACGATTAGAATGATAACCTGGTTGTTTTTGGCCGGCACGAGCCGGACCGACAATCCCCATGATCATGTGGTATCAAAACAGAGGTTTTCACTTTAACTAACACTCCTCATGAAACAGCCAGTGGTCACACTATCTTGTGAACGCAGTGGTCACATTACCTTGTGAGGGTTGCCATCGTTAAATTTGGGACAGTGTAGACAATGTAGGACAAAAAATGAATTGACAGAAAGTGAAGCCATACACACCTGGAATGCTGTTGGATTCCACCTCAAGATTTTCAGATCCGGGATTATTGTCAGTCAAGTTGTGGCTGGTGTAGTATTCAATGCGATTGAGTGAGTCAATGGAAGCATAAATTACTAAAAATAAAAATGGAGAGTTATTTGCAAGCTCGAATTCCAAGAGAAGCCATGACCAAAAATATTTAGAATGAGCTGAAAATGTGTTGCTGGAAAAGCGCAGCCGGTCAGGCAGCATCCAAGGAGCAGGAGAATCGACGTTTCGGGCATGAGTCCTGGGGAAGGGCTCATGGCCGAAACGTCGATTCGCCTGCTCCTTCGATGCTGCCTGACCTGCTGCGCTTTTCCAGCAACACATTTTCAGCCCTGATCTCCAGCATCTGCAGTCCTCACTTTCTCCTCGAAGACTTAGAATGAGGCAAGTATTCTTCAGCCACAGGCTTGTGAATCTATGGAACACAGATGGCTGTGGAGGCAAATCAGTGTGTATCTTAAAACAGAAATACAAAAGTTATTGATTAATAAGGGGATAAAAACATCCCAGGAGAAGGCAAAGCAAAGTGGTTGAGAAGCACATCAGTCCTTATTGAAAAGCAGAATAAACTCGATGAGCCAAATGATCTAATCCTGCTCCTGTATGTCGCAGACTCATGGACTGTAGTTGAAGGTTTTATGTTATTAATTGTCGGGTGACAACAGAAAGTATTGTTCTTTAATCGTGCCTGCAGAAATATCTGGAATAACGTCAAGTGAACCCACTGCGGAAAAGAATATGATATAAGAACTAAGAGCAGGATTACTCCATTTGGCTGTTCCACCCAGCTCTGCCGTTCAATAAGATCATAACTGATCTTTTCTTGGCTTCAGTTCGACTTACTCATGATTTTAATGTTCACAACATCATTCACCCCAGCTCTAAAATCATCTGATGAGGCAGGGAATTCCATAAATTCTCATTCCTGTGGGTGAAAATGTTCCTCCTCAATTTAGTCCTAAATCTGCTATCTGTACTTTTCAGGCCATGTCCGTTCAAGTAATAGTCATTTCTAATTTTATTCCAACCAAAATGGATAATTTCACATTTATCATCTTCCAGACATTTTCTTTCCATTCACATACACTGTGTCTGAACACCTGCAAAGTTTCAGAGTCATATGCAGACTTTCAGCACCACTCATCTTCTGTGACTCATCATATTTGTTTATACATTGATCCCTCAATTTTGCTTCCACTCTTTGGTGCTGTGTGATCCATACTTATTGCAAACTTTATATTATTTTAAAATCAATGACGAATTGATTAGTTGTCCAGCTTTCTGAAGGGGTTTGGGTGGAACCAGGTTAGAAGTGAAATTGATAGTTCAGTTTGCATTTTCAAATACATTCCAGAAATAATCTATCATGAGTGTAGGGCAGTGGGAATTATCATATTGAAATTCTTCATCTCACTAAATGCGGACAGAGACACAGTTAATGAGATAGCTTCCCACACAAGACGACGGTGTTTTCACTATTAATCAGGTTCATTCAGTCATTGATCATGGAAGACTGCAAATTGAAGGGAAGCTTTACTTATCCAGTCACGATTCACTGTACAATAGGAAATACATACCTGGTCCATTTTTGTGACCCGTCCTCTTGCCAGGGGGAATATTCTCAATTTCTTCATAGATTCCTTGGTACAAACCAAGACTTGAGCCTCTGCCACCAAGGTAAAGTTCTGTTGAATAAAAGATAGACTGGTCAGCATTTGTAGCTGAACACTCGCAGAAACAAAGTCTTTGTTTCTGAAGAACCTTTAGAGAGAAGAATGAGTTCACACAATGCTGGTGATTAGAATCTTCACACAATGCAAACTGATCGCTGAACGCAGACGGTCTTGGAAAAAACAAGTGAACAGGCCATGATTAATTTCCATGTCACATCAGTTACCGAACCCGAGTATGTTAAACAGACAGAGCGAGATGTTCTTGTTGGTACAAATATGGGTATTTTGTTCGAATTTTGCTGATTCAAATATTTACTCAAGAAAATTCTCAGCTCACAATGGTGCATGTGAGTCAAAACGTTGAGTGCAGAAAATGAAACTCTTTAATGCAATGAACAAACTAAAGTGTTAATAACCTATATTTTTTTAAAACACTTGATAACATTGAGGAGATTACAAATTAATGCTCAAGACACCGTGGTGCTTACAAAAATGGTTGATAATTATGTTATTTGAATTGGAATACTTTCATTAAACAATTGCATAGTTATGACAATTCGGTAAGAAGCAAAACGTGAGACGAATGAAATAAGGTGTACCTTGATGACATTGATCGTGATAGACGAAGTGCATAGTTTTTATGGCGAGATGTAAAGGAAAATTAAGAGCATGTGAAAGGATAGAAAATGATTGTTCTTAGTGTTGATTGTCATTGCCAACTCGTGGAAAATGGTTCCCAGGCAAACGCTTTTCAATTACTGTGCAAAGTACAGAAGTATAATTTGCTAGGTCAAGGGAAGCCACTTGTTGCCTCACTGAAAGTTCTCTTCAAAGAACCCTTAATCCTCTCAATGATCTTGGGTTGTGGCAGCAGCACCCAGACACTGAAGAACCATAAATGAATAGTAACTAATGAAGAAATATTTGGACGCAGTCTGCAAATATCTCAAAGAAATTGAGACATATTGCTGTATTAATTAACTTGTTCTGGGATGTCATGTATATGTTAACTGAAAGATAAGAAAGTGCAGTCTTTATATTTTTTTCCCAATGATAATGACTGGAGAAACTCTACATTATACGTTAATTCAGTTACACTCCAAATATATTGAACGACTTGGTGAATAATTCACACAGTTAGAATATTCATTTATCTGCTATTTACAGTTTTGATGCATTTTATCTGAGTGTTTATTAAAACTCAGCGTTTCATTGGGCAAATTCCCTCGAAGAAAACAGACAGCCAAGAAATGCCGCACAATCGTGACCACCTCAGTCAAATGCTGGATAAGTGCAATAGAAATCTACAGTCCCGAGAACATATGCAACATTGAAAGTGACGCAGTGTTAGCTCAGTCCGTAGATATGATGCTTACCTTTCATTTGCAATTTTCTCTGCATGACCACCAGTAATACGACCAACTCACAGATTAAGAAGACTCCCAAAGATGAACAGACGGCAACAGGCATAGAAATAGACGGACTTTCCTGCCCTTAAAGGAGTGAGTACAAATGGGTTTAGCACAGTTAAGGTCTGCCGTGGAAAATTGTAAATAACCATCATTAAGGAAACAATGGCACTAGCTTACAAATCGTGAAAGTACGAACAGCATCAATGTCACTTTACTGGAAAGTAACGCGAAAACAAATACTAATCTTAGTATCAGTCATAAATACCTGCAGGTGGAGGTGAAGGGGAGGTCATCACCAACTCGGATCCTGTGGAACAATAAATAGGAAACATTATGAAGGAAATGTAACTGAGGAAATCAAGTATTTGCCCTAATTTTTGACATGAATGATCACGGGCAGGCGCCAGTCAGTCAGTATCAATCTTACCTGAACACTTTACACTGGCAATTTCCTTGTGATTACACTTCCTTTTAGCTGGAGCTGCGGAGAGACAGTCAAACAAAGAGAATTCTCTTCCCTTACACTTCACATCATTCTGCCAGATAACATCATTCTCCTGGGAGACAACGACCACATCTCGGGCTGATAGAGCAAAGCCACATCCCAGCTCTCTACAGACAACATGAGCATCAGTTATATCCCAGGAATCGCCACACAGCGTTCCCCAGCGTTTATCGCACATGATTTCCACTCTTCCAGAACAGTTGCTGCTTCCTCCATGCAGGTGCACACTGTCTTGCGTATCTGTGGTACAGAACTGATTATTAGTGAATTCAGTACAAAGCAGAATCTCCAAGAGTTGGCACAAAGAGAAAGAAGACGCACCTAATTGTTGATGGCAGTAAGTTGAACTGAGGGTCTGCTCCTTTGTCACCTTGCTCTCTGTTGAAAGGAGAAAGATGCTCAGCCTATTCGAAATTCATGTTTGAAATGACACCCGAACATTGAGAAGGCTTGTCATGTTACCTGAACAAACTACACCAGCATCGTCCCGGTGTTGACAGTTGTGTTGACCCCACGGATCTGTGTGACATTGCCACAGTGTCGACTCGTGTGACAGACACTCCATCTCATCGAGCCAAATAGTTCCCGTTCCTGCTCCGAATGATTGAGGGTCGTATTCAACATACTGGAACGCACCACAGTGCAGCTGCTTACAAATCACTTTGGCAACGTGTGAATCCAATGTGTCTGAACACACTGTTCCCCAGGTCCCATTGTAGAACACCTCCACTCTTCCCTCACAGCGATGTTTTCCATTCACCAGCCGCAGCTCCTTGTGTTCTGTTCAAACAATAACAGATATCCAGATTCTTAGATTGTTCATGTTTCTGGTGTGTCCTGTGATTGCCGTAACGAGCAGGATGCATGATAGGAACAAAGGGAATTGCTGGAGGAACTCAACAGAATCTGTGAAGAGAGAAAGCACAGACAAATCTTCAGGTCCAGTGACGTGTATTCTGATTGGAGGAAGCGTCACTGAACATGAAACGTTGACTCCTCTTTGTCTCGACAGATGCTGAAAGACATATGACTTTTTCCAGAAATTTTCCTATTTGTTTTAGATTCGTAGCATCCGCGGATCGTTGTGATCAGTTTTCTTAATAAAGCATAATGCAATGAAAAAAGGAGTGAGCCAAGTGTGCATCGTGCATGGAGGTTAGAAAGACTTCACCAAGACACTACTAGAATCTGGCGAACTGTTTGCGAACCCGAAATGGTCGTGAAGCAGAAACTGACAGAAAACAAAAAGCCTGTGTTACAAAGTAAATTGTCCACTTTGCAGAAGTGACGATCCACTGGAACTGGTTCTGATATCATGGCTGTACAATTTTATATATACATGCAATCAATTTTAAATTTGTATCACCAGGGAAGTTTCAAACTGCTCAGTTGGAAGCAAATTACGGAATATTTTTACTGTTCTGAAAAATCATGAAAAACGCAAGTGCACAGTAGTAAATAGGCAGTACAGGTATGTACAGGAGCTATGTCTAATGCAGGGAAGTCTGGTCGGAAACATAAAGAGAAAAAAATCACTCCTTCATTTTCGAGTCACGAAAAGTTCGATAGACACACGAACAGGTCTCATATTTCTGGTGGCTCGATACAAAAATAAAGATCATAAATTTGGAATTAATCTTTGGTAAACCCTTTATGAAATACAGATCAATATTGACATCCAATTGGAGTAGTGACATCAGATCAAAGATGACACTTTTCATGACAAACGCGATTTGTATCAATAGAAGGTGAAACAAACTGACAGAAAAGTAATTTAGATTAGAGAAACGAATTGCTCTATCACTTTCTGTGCAGCATGAAAGTATCAGAGATCGTTTCTTTAAATTACTGCCGCTGCTCTACATTCTTTTGAATTCAGTGAACATGTGTCAGCATGACGTCTCACCAACAACATTCGAGCAAAGTAAAAGCATTGAAAAATGGCCTCACCCGAGCACATAATTCTCACATCCTCTTTATGAGAACAGTCGTCTTGGTGACCCAATGGTACTGAAGGGCATTCCCATAGAAATGATTCGTTTCCAAAACACTTTACATCCTTCCACCAAATGTGGCCTGAGCCCGGTCCAGAGGAGGAAGGGAGTGTCATGTCCAGTGCTTTTCCACAACCCAGTTGTTTACAAACGACTTCAGCGTCGACCACATCCCATAAATCATCACAAACCGAGCCCCATATTCCATTGTAGTAAATCTCCACTCGACCAGCACAAGGGCTTCCACCATCTGACAGCCTCAGCTGAAAGTGCTCTGTGAAACAATGACACTTTCAATGCACATTCCCTTCATCACTCAGGGCAACACAGTGTATAGATACAGGAATGACCGTTTTAAATGTTCTCATGAGAAGTACTTAATGTGCTGAAACATAATTTCTTACAAAACTAATCGATCAAGTGTAACCTTTTAGCACGAATGTCCAGCACATAAATGTTTCAAAATATCTTATTGCACTTGGTACTGCCAGGTTCAGTTTCTCTTTCTATATTGAACGTTCATTGAAATATTTTGAAAATAGTTGTATTTGTGCTTTCTCTATCCTGTCACTCTGTATATGTCTGTCCACACGTTACTTTGTCTAATGCTCCCCCTATTTTATAGTGCACATATCTGTACGTTCGTCCAATATAAATAACGTCTCAGCTTTCATTCATCAGCGCACAAGGGAATACTATAACTTACGAGAACATAACTGAAAGATAACATATATATTGGAGTGACAGCAATAGCACTTTGAGTAGTTTTAGAAGTGTAAATACTGAAAGGGCACGAAAAGTCCTTTCAGGTTATTATCACGTGTACTTAGATATAAAGGTCCAGAACGAATTCACAGAATCACAGATTTAAGAAGTCTTCAGCACAGAGAAAGAACCTTCGGCCCACCAATTCATTTCACAGCACTTGAGTTCGTCCTTAACTCCTTGGCATCACAAGTGCACATCTAAATATATCTTAGATTTCACTTACGTTTCTGCCTCTCCCACACTTACAGGCAGTGAGTTACAGACTACACCCCCGCCCCGAGTGGATGAAAAAGAATATCCTCAGGTCCCTCTGAACCTTCTGTCCATCACCTTAACTCTATGCCGCAAGGTAAGCAATTGCATAATATCGGGGAAAGATTCCTTCTTGCTCATTATACACCTCAATCCTGCCCATACTCAGTCGCCTCTGTTCAAAGGAAAAGAATCCAAATATGACCACGCTGTCTTCATACTTAAATTTTGTTCATCTCAAGAAAATCTCTCATACGTTTCCCCCTGTGTTGTCTCCATGACTGTCCAATCCATCCTCTGATGTGGATTCCTTAACTGCACACAGTTTTCTGCTCTGCTCCAAATCATGCTTCTTGCAGTTTGAGAATAAATTAAACTCCATCTCCCACTCCTCGCCATTTTTGCCTGTCTGATCAATATCTGTTCATATTCATTCTCATCAAAATTTCAAATCGCAACGCCAACGTCACTCTCACAAAATTAGAAATGGCTGGTGAAATGCAGGAGTTTTACTGGCCTCTTTGGGAAGTGGTGTGACCATTTCAAATCGAGTGACTCTTTACCTGAACTAACGCATTCTTTGTGCACGTGTGTCAACTTTACTTTTGGGTTAAGAAACGCTAATTAGATTAGATTACTTACGGTGTGGAAACAGGATATTCGGACCAACAAATCCACACTGACACTCCGAAGAGTAACCCACCCAGACCCATTCCCCTACATCTAACACGACATGTAATTTAACGTGGCCAATTCACCTATACTGGACATCATTGGACTGTGAGTGGAAACCGGAGCGAACTCATGCAGAAACGGGGAGAATGTTCAAACCACTCAGACAGTTCCCTGAGGCTGGGAATTGAACCCGCGTTTCTGACGCTGTGAGGCAGTAGTGCTAACCACTGTGCCAGCGAGCAATCTAATCTTATCTAAGATTCGATTCCCTCCATTGTGGAAAGTGGCCCTTTGGACCAACCAGTCCACACCGACCTTCCAAAATTTAACTCAGCCAGACCCATTTAACTATGACTGATGCAAATAACACTCTGGGCAATTTAGCATAGCCAATTCACATGACCTGCCACGTAATGCTTGTATCTGACAACAAAATGGTGTTAATTTTTCATATTCATCCTTCTGCACCCGCCTCCCACCTCAGATCTGCTTTCATCCGAGCAATGAATAAATGGTTTGAGTGACACTGACAAGCAAATGGTGTACATTGTCAATTTACTCAGTAGATGAATGTTTGGCTTGATATATCTGAGCTGGTTTAAATGTGAGATTCTACTTACCTGAACAGAGGACCCCGACGCCACTGCCTTCGGTGACAGACGAATTCAATGTGTTGGAGATTCTGCAGTCCTGGAGCTGTGATTCATGTCCATGACATTGGACAACATGTACCCTCGAACCACCATCACTCTCCCCGTACTTTGAAGAATTATATATTTCTAAGGCATAACCGCATCCCAGCTGTCTGCAGACAACGTTGGCATCATTCTGATCCCACACGGTGTCCTGCACTCCGCCCCAGCTTCCATTATAGTAAACTTCAACTCGGCCATCACAGCGGCTCTCGCCATTCACTAGTCTTAGCGCCCAATTTTCATCTGCAAAGTAAGAGTTACTGAGAACAGCGATTGACATGAACACAGATATTCGAGAACTGACAATCACAGGAAAATGTATGATTTGCAATCACAAAGATATTTTGTCCATTTACGTTTTCAAATACTTCTATCATGTCATCACATTTCTTCTCTAAACAAAATTGAGAGAGGCGTGGAAATAAAAGTGCTGCTATTCTAGCATTCGTTGAATATAAAGTCTCGACCTCATTCATTCAGGCTGATTCTCAGTCTGCAGATGCTACTCGTATGCTTTGACCATTTATATGTTGCCACTACTCTCATTGTTGACGGCAGAACATGTTGCACTGAGCAAATGACCTTCAACATGACTGAGGCAACGGTCAAGAAGATAATGGAGATTGAGGAACAAGTCTGTTTGAGAATTATAACATTCAAAACACTTGTGAAAATTTGGGATAGCTCATAGATTTTAAAACGTGATACTGTCACTCACTAACGTAACTGCTAATATTCACCATTTTCTTTTGAAAATTGTCTCCACGCTATTGATACGTCAAAATCTTTTATTAGAAGGTACGAATACATCTGATTTCTGCGTCGCCATTTCTGCAGATTCTGATATTCCCTGCCAGGAGTTGAGGGCAGAATGTCATGTCATAAAAATGTTGACACGAGTATTTCAGATGGGTTATGCATTCTCTAGGGGAATGTTGGAAAATGTATGCTAATGAATTGGAGCCAAGTTTCAGCTCGTGAACAGGGAAACTATGAAGAAATATTGAAAACAAAACCCATGCAGCTCATAATGTTTGACAGGAAATCAAATCTGGTTTCCACATTTGATCGGCCCGACAAGGTCTTCAGGATCATAAAGGAGTGAGAAAATCATAACTAAAGGCCTGTAAAACCAACTTGGTTAAACTGAAATCAGGCATCAGTACAAAACCTAGTCTCACTGGTCACATCTGCGTTCCCTGAAACACTAAGTATCAGAATAGTACTCGTTAAAATGTTCGTGAAATATTCCAAATCTAAAACAGTACAGAGAGTTGAGAAGCACTCACAGAATTAGTAACCCAGACAGAATGGATGCATTTGTGGAGAGACAGGGGATTGACATTTGAAGAATGCGGCAGAGAGTTAGGAAATTAATTATCATCTTGGATGGCATTCAGAATTTTTTAAAAAAGATAATGTACATTTAATACAAATTAACTTCCGAAAACTCAAGTGTTGCATCTCAGAACATCATTGTGCCAAATCAAACATGGCCTCTTGATTTGCAAAGTGGAGGGAGAAATTAAGACCTGGTGGTGCTGAGGGTGCCCGAAATTCCAGAATGGCAGCTGGTAAAGATCAAACTGAGTTAATCGTCTGGAACGGAAAATTAGTCTTAGCGATGGTGACAGTCTAACGATCATCAATTCTCCTAACAACTCATCTGGATAATACTTATCCTTGTGGAAGGACATCTGCCAGTCTAACCTTTTCTGACTGACATGTGACTGCGGATTATTAACCATATAGTTGAAAGGTAATGACTTCCTGAAGTGAACATAGTGCACCAGTTAAACCGAGATTAATCACAAAAGGCCAACAGGCCATGGGCTCACCAGTGACATTCCATTAAGGTATAAATAAAATAATTCCAAACTTTAAGTACACAGAAACACTGTTTAGCAAAAGAAAAATTGCTATAAAGGACACACCCGAGCAGATGACATTGGCCATATTTCCATGTGAACAGTTGAAGCTTTCCCCATGTGAAACTGGACAGTTCCACAACCGTCGCTCGTTTCCGTGGCATTCATAGTTTTCCTTCCACACTGGTCGGGCTCCCCTCCCAAATCGAGCATCTCTCGGGATCGACTTTGCAGTCCCGCATAAAAGGTGCTCACAGACCACATTGGCGTCTTGTAAGCCAAAGTAAACACCGCACAGCGTTCCCCACTGCTCTCCATGTAGGACCTCCACTCGCCCAGAGCACCTGTTCTCCCCACCAACCAATCGGGGCCCATTGTTTCCTGTTTTGGATCAAATAAAGAAACAAACGTTTGCAAACATCCACGCACTTGTTCAAGATTCAAAAGAGAAAATAAATCAAATCTCATCCTCCATTGCCCAATACAATACATGACAGTTACAATGTCTTCAAAATAATTACGATTATTTCATGAAACTCTCTCCACTATTCACAGTTAAAGGGTATTCCCAAGATAGTGATTATGATCATTTACCTCAGTCCTGGAAAACATATGAAACGAGAATGTAAAGGTTTACTTGATGCAGTCCATAGTTTGATAACAGCAGTGTACTTTTAGTACCGATTGCTCGTGAAGGTTAGACTTTTGCAATCATGCAGTAATGCTTAACTCAATTTATTGATGAATACGTGACTGCATTCTCGTTAGAGAGATATGGTTGATGGTGATTTAATCTGATGGTCACTATTCGTCAGCCGAGGGATGAGTTCAGAAGGTTAGGACCATCATGGCAACTTCAGATTGTGGGTGGGGGGTGGGTGGGGGGGGGGGGGGGGGGGATGAACCAACGCTGATGGCATTACCTTATATCAAAGACCAGTCATTCAACCCACTGAGGTAGGCGATTCCATCAGGGTGTTACAATACAGTGCGGCTCACCAGGCGAATGTATTAAATAATTCTTTTTGAAGGCAATTTCTGAAACATGGGCAACAAATGAGCTTACAAGTTTGAGGCAATTGAGATATTTAGGATGTTCAAAGTTTTTTTGTACACTAAGATGTTGAGCGTCCAGGTGACCAAATCAAGACCAGTGCATCAGATGCTGGCGGCAATATACAGTTTCAATACTATTAACCTTTCATCTCCCATTGAACCTGTAATAATGAAATCAATTATAACCTGTGAATGTGTATCGTTTGGTAGAATGTGACATGGACTTTTCCGAATTTGCATTGAGATGCAGAGGAACACTTCAAAATTAGCCCCGGTACCATGCATCAATGTTTTCAAACCATGATTCAAGACTTCTCCCAACTTCAGTAGAGCATGCAAAGAGAACAGAACAGATAAGTAAGTGACAGATGAAACTTTAAGCAAAGACGTTTGAGGCAGTATATTTTGGCAGCCTGGAAAATGACGTACAACGTGCATTGAGATGTTTTCACCTTTTCCCTCTTCATGTTGTGAATAAGTGCACTTCGACAGAAGTACTGGAGCTTCAAAAACTGAGATACATCAAGTTGACAGAATACTTGGTAGAGTAGTCAGAAATGCAACTTAAACGTAAAATTCAGAATAGAAGAAATTAGGGCAGAAAGACAGAAATAATTACTATGCATTTGGGAAGATAGGAAAACCTTGTTTATAATTATGTGGAACACATAATTCATAAAGTGTGTCCTGGATCTTGAGGAGGTGCATACTCGAAGAGATACGCAAAAAGGCTTCTATTTTCGATTAATGAGTATTGGACAGGTTATGGATCGTATTGAAGCAATGGAGCTGGAACAGATAGAGGTATACGATAATATTACTTGTTGACCAAAGCAACAAACGAAAGGAATGAATAGACCTGCCAATTGATCATCGAAAGTGTAGCAGGCAATAATGTAATGATTTGGGACAACAGGTGTACAGTATTACATATTGGAATATACTGAATCAGACTGTTGACAAAGTTTATATACCATGCAAAATAGAACGTGTTACAAAGGCAAGATAAATTTACAGCAACGTGAAAGTTCAGAGATTGAGAAGGGTCGCAAGTAAGGGGCAGAAAGGTGAATAAATTACCATAATCATATCTATCAGCCAACCAGTGTTTGTGAGCTGGAACTTCTTGCTGAAAAATTTGTTGGCAAGAGTGATGTTCAATGATGTCATACAGTCTGTTAGTATTGTTAAAAAAATATAACCGGGTCAGGGAGATTCAGAAAATAAACAATTGCTTTGTCATAACTTTAACTGTCTGAAGTTCACGTCAAAGTCTCTGTATCGACCAACGACACATATTATCGTCCGTGAGCGACGTTTAGTCAATGTCCACACGAACAGATATTGACTGTGGACAGTTGAAGAAATGTCTATCCCAATCCAAACGCCATAGTTTTTAAATGTGTAAATTTTCAATAATTTCGTGTAAATTTTGCCTCATCACTTTTGTGCCAGGGAAGATGAGAATCTTGAGGATTAGTTGAGATTTGTCACGGTCAAAGCAATGTCAGGAAAGCCATTACTCTTACGCACATTAACTGGAAATGTGTGTTTCTCCTTTAGGTAAGCTTGTACTCACCTGAACATATCAGGGTGACATTGTTGTGTCCAGTGCAATCCTGGTGCGTGGTTGAAGACCGAGGGCACTTCTCCAGCTGAGTCTCATTGCCCATACATTTAAATACCTCAGTAGCCGTGAGAACAGTATTGCCTCCAGAATGCATCGCGCTTGAAACAGACACTGCGACTCCACAATGAAGCTGTGCACAGACCACATCGGCGGTTTTCAAATCCCAGTCAAGCCCACACATTGTTTTCCAGGTGTCACCGAACTGGACCTCCAGTCTGCCAAAGCATTGGGAATTTTGAGGTACCAACCTCGGAGCTCTGTGATCTGAGATTTTAAAAAAGCACAGAATCAAAGCAATTTGTAGCAACCGCGACTTAGATTATTTTCTGATAAACATTTATGTGATTAATTACAGGTCTGGCATTTCTGGAAATAAATTGTTCGTCCAATCAGTTTGCTGCCCTGTCGATCTCATTCATTTTCAGCCATAACCCCCAACCCTCAACTGTTCAGACAGAAAGCAACTTTCAACCTAAAGATAAATGACAGAAAGTGATTCTGCCATCCAACTCAATGTCGAATCTCAGTGTGCATTGGGTTGTAAATGTGATCATTCCTGCAGCGCAGTTCTCTCAATGTGGCTTCAAGTGACTTCACTATGGACACCTGTCGCGCCCCTTTACCGGATTGGAAACGGTAACGGGAATTCACCTCTCCCATTGTCTTCAAATATTCACGCATTATATTATCGTACCGAATGAATTGGGCGTTTAGTTATGATCATGTTAATAATATTTGGATAGTTGTCGCTCTGCTATCATATCCCTTTCTGGTTTCAGGCAGCTCCGGCTTGTGATAAAGCTCCAAAGAAATGGTAATAGATTTTTACCTGAACAGACGACACCAGCATCATACTCGTGTGAGTAGCCGTAGTGATCCCATTCCTCTGATTGACACTCCTTCAGAGCGCGCTCGGTCCCGCTGCACTGAACATTCCAGGTCACAATGGGTTCGGATCCTCGTCCAAAGTGAGCCCCGCCCGGGGCAGAGACTGCGGTCCCACAGTCCAGCTCCCGACACACAACTGCAGCATCCGGAAGGTCCCAAAGATCATGATCAACTGTCCCCCACTGTCCCCTGTAGTGAATCTCCACTCGGCCAGCGCAAGGACTGCCCCCATTCGCAAGTCTCAGCCTCACCGTCTCTGTAAAGTATAGAAATGGAAACCAAAGTGAATACTGTGCAATTGTGAAAGCTCCAATTGCTGTCTGCATTCCCAGCTCACAATGCAATGGAAGTGATGGCATGGCAAAAAATGCATGCTATCGCAATGTAACTCACAATACGTGTTGTGGATGGTGAAATGCCATTTTAGAAGTGATGCTCACTCACAAAGAGCGAGGGTCAGAAAAATGTTCCCACAGAAACAATTCCTCTAAACCTGGCCAACGTGAGGAGATTTTGTATTACTCATTCATGACATATGGGAGCAATGAATGGCGAGAAAAACACAACTGATCCTCCCTGCGAACATCTGAAAATGAAACAGTACTTCCGCCTGTCACAGCCCGAAATATTGTGGGATGTATGGTCATGTGAGCACAATGTCACTGCTCAATAGTGAGTGAAATGGTTTATATACATTGCTGAAAGCAGCACTGTGTGTGTAACTGAATTTTCACAGTATCTCCATGTGTTGTCTCTGTCTGAGAATGGCAATGTGCGGAGGAACTGATCCTTCACACTCTACTCCCCAGCAATCCTGAAATGAGAGACCTTCAGAAGTCATGCACCCCCATTAGGTATGAACAGACAGCGGTTCAACATGAATTTTAAGGCAAAGAGATTCTTCGTACAATTTCGTGCTTGAACAGAATCATCAGAATATCGAGATTCGACTCCATATGAAAAGAGCATGCAGTTACCTTTACTATCGGCCTGAGTGTCAGCAACTCTGTCTGAAATAGAGAGATGAAAATTCAATTTAGCACGTTGAAATAAAATAGACAAATGCAACACATGCGGGCAATAATTTTCATTAGTTAGCCAAATAATCATATTTTACGCAGTGGGTGGTAAGCATATGGAATAAGCTGTGAGTGGAAGTGATTTAGGCGGGTACAGTAACAACACTTAAAAGATATTCGGACAATTACATGGATTGGAACAGTTGAGAATGATATGAGTCATGTGAAGGGAAATGGATTTGACATTTGTGGATTGACATTTGATCAGCATAGACCAGTTTGGGACAAAGGCCCTATGTCCGTACTATGACTGTATATGATATCTGGAAAGTTCAAAACCTCATTTCATGCAATGGTGACAAAAGCAGGAAATATAATTACTGCAATTATCAAATATTGTCTGTTTTCTTCTAACTTTGACCAAATTGTTTCCACACAGGAACATATGCTGCCAACTCTCTGACTGGTCTGCTCGTCACTGCATTGCTACCTTCCTCAACATTGTGATGATCCCCGGAAAGAGCGATAATACTCCCCAGTTACAAAAGCAAGGCACCCCCGGCCGAAGCTTTCAGCAGTTTAGAAACTTCAGTCGATCAGCAATACTTAAATAAACAATGTCGAACAGTGCTTAGTTCCCAACCAACACCCGAAAGTATATTTATTTTTTAAAGTGTTTACCATCTTTAATATACGGCTTTATTATGTTCCCCAATCTACGTGGCGACAGCATTACGAGATTCACTCATCAACAATATTCAGCAGGAATTATACATTTCCCTAATTCTGGAAGATGAAATTTTATGATGGATTGAAAAAATAAGATCAATATGTAACTGTCCACAAACCATTCTATGGTCACAACACAGGAAGAAGGTCATTCGGTACAAGGCGCCGATGCTACCTCTTTGAACACACTGCGTAATGTCTTCCAATGTCTATCGTCATTGCCAACAAAGTATCACTCTCAGTATTTTTAGCCCACGTTCAACTGCACTGGGGACAGGATGGTGATGAACCCGCTTTAAACTTTTTGTAAGTGTTTACTGGTTGGCGAACGTGGTGCCACTGTTTAAGAAGGGTGGTAAGGACAATCCAGGGAACGAAAGACCAGTGAGCCTGAGGCAGTAGTGGGCACACTGTTGGAGGGAATCCTAGTAGCAGGATATATATGTATCTGGAAAGGCAAGGACTGATTAGGAATAGTCAACATGGCTTTGTGCGTGGGAAATCATGTCTCTCAAATTTGATTGAGTTTTTTGAAGAAGGAACAAAGAGGATTGATGAGGGCAGAGCGGTCGATGTGATCCATATGGACTTCAGTATGGCGTTCGACAAAGTTCTCTGTGGGAGACTGATCAGCAAGGTTAGATCTCACGGAATACAGGGAGAACTAGCCATTTGGATACAGAACTAGCTCAAAGGTAGAAGACAGAGAGTGGTGTTGGAGGGTTGGTTTTTAGATTGGAGGCCTGTGACAAATGGAGTGCCACAAGGATCGGTGCTGGGTCCTCTACATTTTTTGTTGTTTACATAAACGATTTGAATGCGAGCATAAGAGGTACAGTTAGTAAGTTTGCAGATGACACTAAAATTGGAGGTGTGGTGGACAGTGAAGAGGGCTACCTCACCTTACAACAGGATCTTGACCAGATGGGCCAATGGCTGAGAAGTGGCAGATGGAGTTTAATTCAGATAAAAGCGAGATGCTGCATTTTCGGAAAGCAAATCTCAGCAGGACTTATACACTTAATCATAAGGTCCAAGGGAGTGCTGTTGAACAAAGAGAACCTGGAGTGCAGGTTGCTAGATCCTTGAAAGTGGAATCGCAGGAAGATAGGATAGTGAAGAAGGCGTTTGGTTTGCTTTCCTTTATTGGTCAGAGTATTGAGTACAGGAGTTGGGAGGTCATGTCGCTGCTGTACAGGACATTGGTTAGGCCACTGTTGAAATATTGCGTGCAATTCTGGTCTCCTTCCTACTGGAAAGATGTTGTGAAACTTGAAAGGGTTCAGAAAAGATTTAAAGGATGTTGCCAGGGTTGGAGGATTTGAGCTACATTGAGAGGATGAACAGGCTGGGGCTGTTTTCCCTGGAGCGTCGGAGGCTGAGGGGTGACCTTATGGAGGTGTACAAAATTATGAGGGACGTGGATAGGGTAACTATGCAAAATCATTTCCCTGGAGTCGGGGAATCCAGAACTAGAGGGCATAGGTTTATGTTGAGAGGGTGAAGATATAAAAGAGACCGAAGGGGCAACTATTTCACACAGAGGGTGGTACATGTATGCAATGTGCAGCCAGAGGAAGTGGAGGATGCTGGCACATTTGCAACATTTAAGAGGAATTTGGATGGGTACATGAATACGAAGAGTTTGGAGGGATATGAGCACGGTGCTGGCAGATGGGACTAGAATGGGTTTGGATATCTGGTCGGCATGGACGGGTTGGTCCGACGGGCCTGTTTCCATGCTGTACATCTCTATGACTCAACTGAGTTTGTCCTGTTATTGATGTTACCACAATATATTTTCCCCCTCTCCCAAGCTGACATATATTTTCAATTTTAGTTAAGTTCAAATTTCACGCACTGTGTGATACAGTTTGATGATTTTTAGCTTCTTGTGAAAGCTTTTCCATACATTTATTATACATTCTATAAACCTCGAATTGCTTGTTTTCAATCTCAGATTAATATCATGTCGATTTTTACACATCATGGGTCATCTGTACATGTGTTAATAGATGGTCGCTCACTATGGATTTATTCAATCCCTGCTGTACAACATCTCTCATAAACTGCATTCACCGACTTGACTGATCGTTCACCTCTTTATCATGCGTGTGCAATATCCCTACAATTCAATGTTAAATCTTTATTTTTTAATGTAATGCATGACAGAAAATGAACAGAAAATAATCTAAAACAATGTCTTGCACGCTGGCCCAATCATCAGACGTTTGAAGATCCTTACTCACTGGAGAGCTTTGGAAAACAACAAACACATATGAGATCAGTGGCATCATTGTGAACATTCTAACTGATGGCAGAACTGGTACAAACTAAATCTACTGAAAGACTGTTCATCGCAGTTTCAGACACATGTAACTGTGGAATAAATCTGTCTGGTTATGAACACGTATGTCCTTTCGAATTACTTTTGCAGCATTTACTGGCTCACATGAAATTTCTCTTGCAACATTGCAGAGGTCACAACTTTCAACGAGGAATGAGGTGAGAGTCGGTACAATTAGTATGCTACATATTTCACACCTGTGTAAGGACATAAGAACGTCGAGCAGGCGTGGGCCATCTGACCCATCAAGGCTGCACCACCATTCAATGAGAACATGGCTGTACTTTTCGTGGATTGAGTTCCACTTACCCGCCGATTCTCAACAACCAATAATTCCAGTACTGTTCAATAATCCATAAATCTACGTTTGATTTCATCCAACAAGATAATCTCAACTGCTTCACTGGGCGGGGAATTCCACAGATTCACAACAGAATGGCTGGAAAAGTTCCTATTTATCTCAGTCTGAAACCTGATCCTCCTTTTTTTAAGGCTACTTTCCAAGTTCTACTTTCACCCACTAGTGTGGTGAACCTCCATGGTTCCATCATATCTACTCCGATCATTATTTTCTATCTTTCTGTAAGATTCGCCCCTCATTCTTCTAAATACCAAATATAGTCCTAGTCTTCTCAAGCTGTCCTCTCCAGAATCAATGCTGTGAACCTTCTCCACAACCTGTCCAGTGCCAGTGCATTATTTAGCTAAGACAGATTACTGCCTACTTCCAGCTGATTCGCTGTATCGAGGAAGAAGGCAAGTTGATTTCCAGTCTGCTTCAACTACACATGAGGGACATGAATACCATTTTTTCTTTTACTGTTGCGTTCATTTAGATTTCAAAAAATCTGAATTTGTCTGAGATTTTGTAATTCAGTTAAGTGTCAATCGACACAGGGAATATAAAGAAACAAAATTATTGACAGCAGCAAAAATGCAGAATACTTGACATTTCTGTATGCAGATTAAAACTGAACACATATTCATTACTAAATTTAGAAACTAAACAATGCATTAACCTCGAATTTGATATGACTTCAAACATCCATTTTTCTTTACATAAAGGATCAATTAGATTTCATGGTCTACCGAAGTAGTAGAAATATGGCGCGAATAAAGAATTCAAGTCTTAGTAAAACAGAAAACATTGAGTTGAACATGGGTGCCTGGGAGTGATCCTTGCATTTCTTCTTGACTAATATAGAATATATAAAAGGGCAATAGTGGATTAAGAAGTCAGCTATTCATTTCTTGGGCACGAGGTGAATATTGAAGCGGTTTATGCACCTTGCAATTTCATATTTCATGCACTGTCCTAATAAGGGTCATAGAGTCATAGAGATGTATAGCATGGAAAAAGACCCTTCGGTCCAACCTGTCCATGCTGACCAGATATCCCAACCCAATCTAGTCCCATCTGCCAGCACTGGGCCCATATCCCTCCAAACCCTTCCTACTCATATCCCCATCGAAGTGCCTCTTAAATGTTGCAATTGTACCAGCCTCCTCCACTTCCTCTGGCAACTCATTCCATACACATACCACCTTCTGCGTGAAAAGGTTATCCCTTAGGTCTTTTTATATTTTTCCCCTCTCACCCTAAACCTATGCCCCCCAGTTCAGGATTCCCCCACCCCAGGGAAAAGACTTTGCATATTACACTATCCATGCCACTCATAATTTTATTAACCTCTACAACGTCACCCCACAGCCTCCATTGCTCTAGGGAAAATAGCCCTCGCCTGTTCAACCTCTCCCTAGAGCTCAAATCCTCCAACCCTGGCAACATCCTTGTAAATCTTTTCTGATCCCTTTCAAGTTTCACACCATCTTTCCGATAGGAAGGAGACCAGAATTGCATGCAATATTGCAACAATATCCGAACCAATGTCTTGTACAGCCGCAACATGACCTCCCAACTCCTGTACTCAATACTCTGACCAGTAAAGGAAAGCAAACCAAATGCTTTTTTCATTATCCTATCTACCTGCGACTCCACTTTCAAGGAGCTATGAACCTGCACTCCAAGTTCTCTATGTTCAGCAACACTCTCTCGGACCTTACCGTGAAGTGTAAAAGTCCTGCTAAGATTTACAGCACCTCGTATTTATCTGAATTAAACTCCTTCTGCCACTTCTCAGACTGTTGGCCCATCTGGTCAAGATCCTGTTGCAAACTAAGGTAACCCTCTTCACTGTGCACGACAACTCCAATTTTGGTGTCATCTGCAAACTTACTAACTGTACCTCTTATGCTCGTATCCAAATCATTCATGTAAATGACAAAAAGTAGAGGACTGAGCACCGATCCTTGTGACACTCCACTGGTCACAGGCCTCCAGTCTGAAAAACAACCCTCCACCACCATCCTCTGTCTTCTACCTTTGAACCAGTTCTGCATCCAACTGGCTAGTTCTCCCTGCATTCCATGAGATCTAACCTTGCTAATCAGTCTTCCATGGGGAACCTTGTCGAACGCCTTACTGAAGTGCATATAGGTCACATCGACTGCTCTGCTCTCATCAATCTTCTTTGTTACTTCCTCAAAAAACTCAATCAAGTTTGTGAAACATGATTTCACACGCACAAAGCCATGTCGTCTATGCCTAATCAGTCTTTGCCTTTCCAAATACATGTGAAACCTGCCCCTCAGGATTCCCTGCAACAACTTGCCCATCACTGAGGTCAGGTTCACTGGTCTACACTTCACGGGCATATCTTTACCGCCCTTCTTAAACAGTGGCACCAGGTTTGCCAACATCCAGTCTTCTGGCACCTCATCTGTTCAACAACGATCGACAAAACATAATGATGGAGCCTTTTACCATCTCGTGCTCTATCATCTGATCCAAGAATGTTGCTACTTCTCGATAAATTAATATGAGATGAAGCAATCCAATTTGTCTCACTGTTTCACAAATTGAAAAGTTTCAAAGCATGCGATGAAACAAAATAGTGTACATGTAATGCAGAACCAGAGTAAATTTACTTCTCGGTCAAATTTATTGTCTCTTCTTAGTAGCCACTAAGACTGTTAATCTCGAAGTTACACAAACTCACTCAGAAATCTTTCTTTCAATGGTTCTGAGCAACCTCCATTTCTGTGGGAATTTATTCTTGCATCAGTCCCCAAACGGGTCTCCTTCCAACTGAACCCGAAATGCTTTTTCTTAAATTATATGAAACAACGTCAGGTTACTGTCTCTGGACGTCAAATTCACAACGTAAACAATTTTACAAATTAAGCCAAAATAATTGAGACACGAGGCTGATGGTAGAAAAGAAAAGTGCAAACTGAAAATCTGAAACAAATGTGGAGAATTCTGGAGAACCCCAACACATGCAGAGAGAGGAACAGTGTTAAAATTGCCACTATGTTGTGACTCCTTATTTTCTATCCTTCTGTTCTGAGCGATCGTATCAGACTCTAAACATTTCTGTGTTTCCCTCTTCATTTGTGTTGACAGATCTCCTGATTTCATCCAACATTTTTGAAGTTTCTTTAAGGTATGACGCGGTTATGCGTACTCCACAAAATTCATGTTAATAAATTTATATTCAACCTCTTTTGGTCATATATCATCTTATAAAATAATTTTGAAAGTGAAATCGAGTCTTTGAGCGACTTGAGCAGTGTTGATGTGCATGTCTTTTTTTTATCTTAGGACAAAACAGACAGCAACTAAACTTTAAAGGAAATAATACCAGTTTAGTCTTTGGATATAAACTGCAATTCACTCTCAGTGTCACTGTATCCGTGATTTGGGTGTAAATGAATTGTCGAAATGCAGTCCATCAATAGACTCTAGGCACACCAGTTACTCTAACCCGTCATTTCGATCTCGAGAGGCTGATTTAACCGCTGTGATATGGTTTATGAAAATAATCCACAAGATTCTGATTCAAGCACTTAATTCATTAATGTACATGGAAATACGTACATGGGAAGAATGAAAAAGAAGGCTTCAATATCTTGGATAATTCATGTCACTGGATAAATACGAGTAAATTTTCCAGAGATTCAGAAACCTAATTCACCACAAAGCAATACATTTCAGTGTACATGAACTCTCTTAACATACTACGCCATAGCATAGACAGAATATTTTTTAGCTAGACTTTCTACGGAGTGGAAACAGGACAATTGGCCCAAGTCCATGCTGACTCTCCGAAGAGCAACCCACCCAGACCCATTTCCCTCTGACTAATGCACCTGACGCAGTGTGGACAACTTGGCATGGTCTGCACAGCTTTGGACTGTGGGTGGAAACCGGAGCACCTGGAGGAGAGCCAGACATACACAGGGACAATGTGTCAACACCACACAGTCACTCGCCCGAGGCTGGAATCAACTGAGCTGCTCCATATAATAATCTGAACCAGGATGCCCATCCTTTCACTACAAGTGGAGAACAGGTGCCAGATTTTCAGCATTATTCACTTTCTGACTGCTGAAGAGTAATAACTGTGAGCAACCCACAAACCAGCGATATTAACAGACATTCGCTGCTTGCTTTGCTGCATTAAACTGCAACATACACTCCCAAGCTGGAAGGCACTTCGCACAAAGCAATCGGCTTCATTTACACACCGCCCATTATCTGAAAAACTTGAAGCATTCACCACCAAGATTCAGCCACAGATGTTGCGCCATCAATGTTAATGGCAACAACTCAACTAAACACCTTCACACAACCGAACAAAACTGCACCTGCACCAGCTGACAAGGTGCACAGAAAATGGAAAGTACCAACACTTACGAATTCCCATCCTGATTGGAATGGCGCTCTTGTTCCTTCACTGATACTTGATCCTGATTCTGTAATTCTCTCCTCACATATGATGATGTACCGAGCCTCAACTAATGCAGTGGACCATGAGTTCAGGTCACCGCCGCCTGGTTGGATTTTCTGTAACATTGACCAAACCAGACATTCCCACAGTTTTGAACAAAAAGAAAAAGAGTCGTGAAATAAATATCCTAATAATGATTTTCACCTCTCCCATTTGTCACTGAGAGTAAAGTTTGAAAAGGATTTGTTTTGGATATTTCATTTTTGAAAGGCTTGCGTAATGAAAATTGTGATGTAAAACAATATTGAGGTAAACATATTAATTCCACATCAAATCATACAAAAATTCTCGAATGCGGCGAACGTAAATTAAGTAACAGATGTAAACATCACAACTCCAGGTTATAGTCGAGCCAGTTTATTTGGAAGCACTAGCTTGCAGAGTGCTGCTCCTCTATCAGCACAACGACATGATGAAGGGGCAGCGCTCTGAAGGCTAGTGCTTCCAAATAAACCTGTTGGACTCTAACATGATGTTGTGTGATTTTAAACGTTGTCCAACCGAAACTAGCACTGGCACCTCCACATAAAAGTCACCTAGTTCCATGAATAATATCACAAAACGGTCACACAGATCACAGGTTTCATCTGAGAGTATAATCCATTTGTGCGTGAGTTGAATCAATGGTGACACGGTGTTGACTGGTGTGTTACTGACACCATATTCACTGTTAGCCCAGAACCCGGTGGACCCAAATATAACAGACAACCGTTACAGCTGTTCAGAATTTCTTGAGAAGATTGAAAATTTCTTCCTTCTTGGCTTTCCATCAGTGATAACATCGTCAGCAAAACAAACTTTCAAACCAAGATAAGACGCCTAAACTGCCTCCATATTCCTATTCAGATCATGTCTGAAAGTAAGTCTAGCACAACTCTCATCAGAGAATGGGTACAACTCTCACCAGAGAATAGGAGATACATTTAAAGTGAGTTCAAATTTTCAAAGAGTTAACTCTGCCAACAAAATGATATTACTGTCGGGTTGCTCACTCATCAGACTGTCCAAGTCATTTGGCAGAATGCTTCACCATTAGAACGTTCTAACAAGCAGGAAGATATCACTTGGGAAGGGCACAAACTGCGAGATCTCTCATGTACACCTAGCTAGTGTGCGGCTGCACACACTGCTCTCTCAGTGAATGCGGGGTTTGGAAGGGGGGCGGGGACACCGGTAGGGACTTAAAGTATATCCTTCTGGAATGGTCCTTTGCAAAGGATGTCTGGAGAAAGATGTAGTACTTTCTGTCGAGGGTCTTCACAAGCAAATCTTTGACTCAGGACACAGTGCTCTACGGTCAGTTCCCCATGACACACCCTGACACTGAAACAAACAACTGCACCTGGAAGGACACCAAGTCGCTGAAAAATGCACGTTTGTTGCCCTTAAACTCTTTGGTAATCCAGAGCAAGTATTTGACCCTGAACGAGGGTTGCACAGTGGCACATTCCAAGGACCAGGACAACGTGTTGAGGAATGTATTTAAGGTTGGGGCAGCTGCCACTAAGACAGTGGAGAAAGACCACTGTCTTAGGTCTTAGAGCAGAAGGTATATGGGGGTCCGTTCAGTTATCAGACCTTCCTGATGACTCAAGTATGTATAGTTTAAAAACTGTCCATGTAAGACATGCCTTTAGAGTATTCTGTAGAGAGTCAAATTCCAGTGTTTGTTTGTCCTTCACACAGGATTGTGCAGAAGGAGGAGAAAGTGAGGATTGGAGATGCTGGAGATCAAAGTCAAAAAGGGTGGTGGTGGAAAAGCACAACTGGCCGAGCAGAATCCGAGGAGCTGGAGAGTCGACGTTTGAAGCATAAGATCATTATCCTGATGAAGATTTTATGCTCTTAACATCGAACCTCCTATTCCTCGTATGCTGCCTTACCGGCTCTGCTTTTCCAGCACCACACTTTTTAACTACGGTCCAGTAGTGACCTGTTTCAATGACTACGTATGAATGTAAATGTATTTTACAAATACAGATGTTATTTGGAGAGAGAAAAGAAGCATCTTTCTGTTAAATAAGTTTACAGTAATTTGACTGAATTTCTTCAACAACTTTCCAAGTACAGGAAGAAGAGCTTTTGATACTGAACTGGCCAGTGCCAATCATTCGACCAAATTCTGTGAATAACGAAACTGGCTAACAAACGAACTATGTATGTTGGAAATCAAAAACAAAGGAAAAATTGCTGGAAATATTTCGCAGATCTAGCAACATTTGCAGACATAATGCAGTGTGAATGTTTTGCTTTGGTTATTTGAAGATGACCAGTTAACTGTGCCTATTATGAGAGCGACAATTCTAACAGATTTCTCGGAATAATTCTGTAACTTCCAAAATTACAGAACTGTCTCAACAATAAAATATAACAAATTACCACACAGCGCCTTTGTTTCACTGAGGATGTGAACGGCTACCTGCGCCCTTTATCACTGCAATGTTTCTTAGATTCCTCGGAGGAACCTGCCTGTCACGTTTCCAAAATTACACAACTGTCTCACCAAAAAAATGTCCCAAATTGGCCCAGAGTCCCTTCGTTTCACTGACATTGCAATGGCTCTGTATAAATGCATCACTATCGAGAAACTTTTTGAATATTAAAAGAAGAAATAATAACTAAAATCAGTGGCACATCAAGCTCCGAGAAATGGTAAAATATTCAGTTTCTATTTTACACGCTCCCAAACATTAACGAATAAATTTGGTAGATATTGTTCAGCAGGTTTCCCGAAGGCACACACTGTTGAAGCAGCGATGGGCACTGTTTCCAAACAAACCCGAATTGTCGGAGTAGGTTTTCAACTCTGTGAGCTGTACGGAAACAGCGAATAAGTGCAAGGTTTGGGGGTGAATGAAGGTTGTGGTCGGGGAGCTCTGAAGCCTCAGAAACAGTTCCATAAAAAGTCGGAAAATACTGAAGACAAAATAATTTTCATTCCTGATCATGCCACTATTTTATCTCGCATGGACTGATCATTATATTTTTGCCACATGTATGTTACTAATCATTGACCTATCAATGGTTAAGAAAATGTATTCAAGAGACCATAACTCACAGTTCAACAGCTGCAGAAGAAGTAAGTTCACCAGGGTTACAACCATCGTCCCAGCTGGTGGTTCCAGATCAAATCTGAACATTTGCTGAATGCTGTCTCACAGATACTGAGCAGCAGTTAACATATCAAGTGACTCCTCGATTTCTCCAACAGTTGTTTCCTTCACCAAGACTTGTCCAGGGGCTCGTGTTTCTTTCCATCAACCAATAGATTTTGACGTGAGCGGACTATGAAGTAAACTCTGTCCTCTCCACCAATGAGAAATGATGTGACCATTAATGGGTACAATGAAACCGGGTTCATCTTAACAGATCAATGACGTTTCCGATTTTGACTTGGAAGCGAGTCCCCACTCCGGAATCCATACCACAGAATCACACAACCACAGGAGGTTAGTGGTCTCAGATTCTTTGAAGATACTCTGCAACTCAGCATCTCCACGAGCAGCTGGAGAAAGAGCTCAATTTCCATTTCGTCACTTTACACTCTTCAGGACTAAAAATGGAGACTAACAACTTCAGAGCTGAACCTCCACCCTTCCTTTAGATTACAAGTAACCCCTTTCCTCCCTTATATATTCCTGTCCTGTCGACATTGGTCTCAGCACAGCAGACCCATATTCATCTCATTCGCCTCACTCCTGAGCACCTATTCTGAGTCATAATTCTGTCCATTACTATAACTATCAGTCCGTTGTCTTATCCTCTGAGCACGCGGTCCGCCTGTTTCAGTCTCTTCTCCTCCCCAGTTTGTTCACAGTATTAAAAACTGTTTTTACCCAGAATAATCACATTTGATTCAAAATATTAACTCGCTTTGTGTGTCCACACATGCTGCTCAACTTGTTGTTTTCTTCAAATGTCGGTCTTGTTTGTTTATAAAAATCATCTTTCTGTTATTCTAAATGTGTTAATCATTGAATTAACTTTTAGAAAAACTTTTAAAAATCCCCAAAAAATTACCTTATTTTTACTACAGTTTTAATTTCTATGTCTCTTCTGCAAACGTGTTCCCTCGTCTCCATCACCAGACCTTCCAATATTTAACTCATCAGGATCATTCGGTAGAATTTGTCAAAACCCAGTTCGGAGAGGGAATAATTGTTTTCTTTTCCTCTTCCTATGCAAAATCTGCTCAAATTTCAAATCATATTGATTTCCCTCCTTGGATTGTCAGCTCTTATGGGACGGATACAGTGCAATACAACAATGTTTCGCAAATATTCAATTTTGCCAAATATCAAATTTCCTCTTGATGTGCCTCATCTTTCAAACTTGCAGGGCCTGACATCATGGCAACTGTGACTGTACATGTAGAGCATAGAACGTAGAATATCGAACATTACAGCGCAATACAGGCCCTTTTGGCCGTTAATGTTGTGCCAACTTGTGGAATCAATCCGAAGCCGACCTGTGAAATCAATCTATCCTACAGGAGTCCATTTTCATCCATAAGTCTGTCTAATGACCATTAAAGTGCCCTGAAAGTTGGCGGGTCTACTACAGTTACAAGCAATGCATTCTAAGCCACTACGAATCTCTGAGTAGACTAAGTTATAAAAAAATGCAACAAGTTTGTCGCTTCATCAGAGAAAGTGAGGACTGTAGATTATGGAGATCAGAGTCGAACAGTGTGGCGCTGGAATAGTACAAGAGATCAGACAGCATCCGAGGAGCTGAAGAATCGACATTTCAGACTGAAGGCTTTCATTCGGAATGAATCGTGGAGACTGGTAAACTGCATGTTTTGGCACTAACTGAGATGGCAATAGATTTAGTACATGTTTTGGTTTGTCACAATGCAAAAGTATCCAAATTCTGAAAAGGAAACACGTCTGGAATAATAGGGATGGAAAATATGAACTGTCTGTTCTAAATTTGAGGAAGGGAGAAACAGGGATGTACAGGCTGACGGATTAATTGCAATATTCAGAACATGGTAGCGTCCACCATAAACAATGTGACAACAAGCTTCAATTGGGGCATACAAAATTGAAATTAATTATGGAAGAGAAGTCGAGGCCAGGACAGAGAATTGTCTCACAGAGAGAAAAAAATGTGCATTTTCTGTGGAAGGAGGTGATAGATGGAGTGCATGGGAAATCGAAGGTGCGAGATTAGCATTGTAAAACGCACTTCAGCGATTTTGGATGAGGGGATCAAATGTGACTTTGAGAGGTTTGCTGATCAGAACCATACAAGCAGGCTTCAAGGCCTTCTGGACAAGTTGAGTCAAAGAGCAAATGCGTGAAAGATGCCTTCTAACTCGGATCAGTGTGAGGTTAACGACATTGGACAGAAAACAGGACCGAATAGAACACCAGAGAGTAAAATAAATATTTAAAGGTATGTTAGTGATAAAGAACAAAGAGAAATGGATGATTTGGTACACCATTAACTGAAAACAAGGAAGCAACTCCGAGACTGAAAGGTAAGTGCTAATGTGACCTTCTTTGACAAAACGGGTTCAGTCCAAGAACAAAGTTTTTTAAAAAAAGAAATACTTCTCCAGAAGATAGCAGAGACCGTTGAAGTATTATGTACCGTTTTGATCCCCTTGCCTAAGATACAGTGCCTTGCATTGGAATAGTTGCAATGAAATCCACCAGATTGATTTCTATCATATCAGATGTGTCTTGGAAGGAAACATTGTATTCATTGTGTCCACAATCATTGGTGAGGATGTCATTGAAACGCAAATAATTCTAACCGCCTTGACATGCAGGATGCAGGTTTGATGTTCGTCTGGCTTATGGTATCGAGAAAAATGGGTCATGGTCTTGGTTTACAGGCTTGCCATTTCGTAGGGTTGCACAGAGATTTTGTCACTTCGGGAATTGTGAGTGGAATTCTCGAAAAGATTGTGATGTCATTGGGTACATTCAAGAAAAAAAGCATCAGTTACCTACCAGCGTGAAAACTGTGGAAGCTAAATGTAGAAGGTAAAGTTAGAATACAGAACATTGAACAATACAGCGTGGAACAGGCCCTTCGGTCCTCGGTGTTGCGTCGACCGGTGAACTATTCTCAGTTCGTCCCCCTACACTATCCCAAAATCATCCATGTGCTCATCTAAAGATTGTTTAAATTTCTGTAATGTGGCTGAGTTGACTACATTAGCAGGTAGGGCACTCCACGCCCTTACCACTCTCTGCTTAAAGATCCTGCCACTGGCATCTGACTTGAATCTATCACCCCTCAATTAGTAGTTGACTCTTTCATTGCACTTTGTGACATGTGGAGCAGAAAGAGGGATAATCCAGATCTTCTAGGGTAATCAATTGTGGAATGGAATGCAGATCATGATCTCAACCTCAGACCATTTCCCTTTAATCAACTTCACAGTTCTGTTTAAAATTCTATCACTGGATACGGGCAGCGCTGTCTCTGCCAGCATTTATTACCCATCGCTTTTTTTAGCCTTCAGAAATTCGTCATGATCTGGGTTCTTAAAACTTTGAACTCGAAACGCTGAAGTTAGACCGACAATGGCGTGAGTAAGGTATTTTTCAGGATTTTGAAAAAAATGTACATTGCTGTTGCTGAGTGATGGTATTGGATGTTTGTGTATGTGGACACAGTCACTTCGCTGCTTTGTTCTGGGTGCTTTTTAGCTTATTGAGTTTTGTTGGAGCTGCACAAAGTCTGGCATTTGTGGAGTATTCCATCACTATGTTTTTCAGTCCACAGACGCAGCGAGACATGGTGAGATTTGCAGCATTTTTGGTGTTTGATTAAGAGCTAGATTGCCCTGTTGGAACTCAGACTGGGAATCAGTGTGCAGTCGATTGCCATGTGGAACCTGTTTGACAGCATCATTGATGACCCCCTTCAATTACAAGACTACTGACTGAGAATAAACGGGTTTAGACAATATTTGGCCTGGTTGGATTTGTCCTGTGGTTAACACAGGAACACATGTGGCCCATTTTCCGCACGACCTCTGGACATGAAAAGTGCAGAGACATTGATATAACGTTATCGTGTCAAAATTACCCTTTTGCAGGTGACCACTCCTTATGGAAGTGTAGATCACAAAATACGTGAAACAAAATTGGATGATCACAGAATGCAAAGTGAAGTTGTGGAAGCGTGTGCGTTATTTTCTCTCCCTGAAAGTCTGTGATCAATGTTATTACAACAGCATCAGTGCTTTAACTCAGTTGTTTGTAATGTACATAAGTGTTTTGGATGAAACTGTAAGTGCTCTCATCAGTGATGTCCTGATCGTCACACTTATCATCAATATCGATTTAGAATCCACATCGCGCCTTTACTCTTGAACGGCCTGTCTCTGTTTTGTTGTCTGCTTATTCTCCACATCTCTTTCCCTTGAGCATCTCAAATGAACTGCACATAAATCAGCATTATCCAGCCCTCTTCAAGTCTGAATAACAGTCAATGTACTCGAAACATTAAAATCATATTTATCCCTAAGTTTCTGCAGATCTTCTCTGTTCTTAATTCAGATTGCCAACCCCATCAGAACTTTGATCGTGCTACCATAGTTTCGAAACTGGGTACAGTTTAGCGTTATTGATTACATTCATTCACATTATCAACGATTTCCGTTTTATCCTGTGCTGTTTTGCACTATTCATCGACAAGACAACGCCTGAGCCATGTCTCACAGATGCGCTGCAGAATTTCACATCATATATGGGTTGTGTTGCGATACAGGGCAAATTGCCAATCATCTGAAGAAATCTGATCTTTCAGACAGAGGCGATATGCATGAACACACATTTTGATATCAGAAATGCTGGACATTACCAACAACTTAATTACATCTAAGAGCCGTAGCATGTTGTTAGAAAACAGGCAGAAGCATATTTTACAGCAGATCATAATTTGAAATTTGTCAAGATTTATGGAAGGTTCAGTGTATGAAAAGGCAGCTTCTCAGTCTGCACAACCACAGAACCGTCACTGCACGTCTTGGCTTTCTATTCAAACAACAGGAAACACCTGGTACCATGTAAATTCTGTGCTCTAATGTTGTCGCCTGTTTCTCCTTTAAAATAAACAAAAACATATCCAGAAAAGCAGTAAATTCGGAATTAGAGTAGAGACTCTACAGAATCTCAAAGGGTACTTCATCATGGAAGAGCACATCTCAGCTCCAAGCTCATGTCAACAGGGAATCTATAAATATGTTAACACCTTAAATCCTGAACGGTCGCACATAATTTCTGTAATCTAGTTACTGGTAAACAAACGTCTAACAGAATGATTCAGCGTGACAGAAAAGATCAGTTTGAGATCCAAGCAGTGCTAACAAACATGAATTAGGATCAAAGACTAAGGCTATAGGTTTGAAGACAGCCTGTCTGTCACAAAATCACTGAGTTGCAATAGCGTTACAGACTGGAATGAGTTTGTTCGGCCAATCGTGTCTGTCCTGGCTGTTCAAACACTCATGATTACCTAATGCCAGTATCCTGCCTTAATCGGATAACCTTGTATATACTTGCTTCCATATTCATCTAATGCTGTGGCAAGTTTCAATCTGCATTCCCCAAATTTCCAGGCAGTGCCTTCCATATCCTAACGTCCATCTTCGCTGCTTTTGCAGATCTCTAAACTACTGTTGTCAGCTGCTTGTCCATTTGTTTTCGGGAATGCTTTCTCCCGATCTTCTCTGTCCAGATCTCTCAGGCAGGCAGGAGGGGATATGAAGCATGAACAAGACTTGGAAATAATTAGCATCGAGAGACGCAGAAGAGGGAAAGTTGCACTAAGTCGGAGCAGGGATAAAGCAATGGGAATTAGACGGAGAAAGACATTGAGCACTGATGTCACTGAATTATATGATCACAACATAGAACAAAGGACAGACCTCCAAAGTAACTGGCCTTTCTGCCCAATATGCTTGTGTCCACCATGATGCTGTTCTAAACTGATTCCATTTGCATGCATATGGTCTCCTTCTCTCTCTATCCTCTACCTGTTCATTCATCTGTCCAATTGATGTTGCTTGTCATCTGCGTGTGTGGCTACGAAGGATAGCTGGTCGTGTCGTTTCGTGGCTAGTTGGTGTTCATGGATGCGGATCGTTAGCTGTCTTCCAGTTTGTCCTATGACAAGCAACATGAATTCGACTGGGACAACACTACTATTATAGGACAAGCCAAACAGAAAACAGCCAGGGAATTCCTAGAGGCATGGCACTCATCCACAGATTCAATCAATCAGCACATCGATCTGGACCCAATATACCGGCCACTGCAACGGACAGCTGGAACTGACAACCGGAAGTGGCAGATTCAATCCATTACAAATGCCGGAGGAAAGATCACAAAAGTTCTTCACAGGATGCTCCCAAGCACTGAGGATGTCACCTAGACAGGGGACGAAACGTCTGCAAGACAAATTCCCAGCTCGGCGAACAGAACCACAACAATTCTTCAATTTGTGCATTATTCAGCTAATTTAAACCGGGTCTAATTCTAACGCTAGGTAAGATGTGTGGCTGAAGAGATGAAATGGTTTTATAATTGGTGAATTCGTTGTTCGAAGATCACTCTGTGACTTCATCAATAAAATATATATTTCGGCATAATACAAAAATGACACCCATCTTTCCTCCACTTCAGACGCCATGTTCTCAAACAAGGATTACACAGAATGTGTTTTCATCACATGCTTGCGGACAATGTAAAACAAAACGCGATATTGAAAAAGGCATTCCCATTCTTTCGATCATTTCTTCTTGTCGTGATTTCTGGTCTCCTTGTCCAGGTTTTCTTTCAATCGTAAAAAAAATGCATTTTTACAAGACCTTGGTTCAGCAACACGAAGAATGCTGTGTTCAATTTTGGTTACTACATTACAGGGCGGTTGTGGAGGTTTTGCAAAGGGTTCAGAAAATGTTTACCAGCATGCTGCCTGAATTAGAAGGAACTAGAAGGAGAGGCTAGTAATACTTGGCTTGTTATCTCTGGAGTGGCAGATGATGAGAGACACTCGATAGAAGTCTGTACAGTTATGAGATGCATAAGTAGGCTTGATGATCACAATCGTTTTTTCCCGGAATTGAACTGGATCAAACTCGGGAAATGCATTTAGGGTGAGATAGGGAAGTTGAAAAGAGATGTGAAAGGCACGTTTCTCACACAGGGTGGTAGGAGTGTGCAACTGGTATATTGCCACCCCGTAAGCCTACTTCCAATCATCGTAAATGTCATGTTAAGCGTCATCAACAGTACAATCAAGCAGTGCCTGCCAGCATGAACCTACGCAGTCACTCCCAGCTTGAGTTCCCCCAGATTCAATCAGGTTCTGACCTCATTACTGCCTTGGTTCACACATAAACGAAAGAGCTGAATTCCAGAAGTAAGGTGAGAGTGATAACCGCTGATATCAAAACCACATTCCAGCGAGTGTAGAATCAAGGAGCTCTTGCAAAACTGGAATCAATGTATATCAGGGACCAAACTCGCCATTGTTGAGCCATGACTGACATGTGGGAAAATGGTCATGGTTTATGGACATGTGGCACATGACCTCAAGCAGCTCTGCGGGAAATACTCAGGGAGAGAGAGGAAGAGGGACACGGCAGAAAGGAACACGAGAAAGTGAACGAGTGAGAGACAGTGCGGGATCAGAAGGAGGAGAGGAAGGCTTAAAGATGGGGCAGAGGGTGTGGAGAACGGGAAACATGGAGAGAGACATGGAGTAAGGGAGAAATGAAGGAAGAGCGAGCTGAGAGTGGGACAGGGAGAGGGAGAGAGAGAGAGATGGAGGAGTGAAGAGGAAAGAAGAAGAAGGCAGAGAGAAAGAGAGGCGAAGAGAAATGTCTCTGTACCAATTGCTCCCTTGTGTTGAAAGTGATACAACGCCGCCCTCTGCTGGCTGATCAACGCCACTGCACAGGAGATGCTGCAGCGTGAAAGCCATCAAACTACCATCAGAGAGAGAGATGCAAGCATACAGATATTAGCACACTAGTGAGATGATTGCAATTATACTTCGGGTTCCCTCAGAATGAAAGATGTTTATGTGGAGAAAATCTATGAGTTTCTACTGCAATGTCGATTTGATTTATCTTTGGGCTGTTTCCTGACATTGTACACATTAAATCGAACATTTGCCCGCAACTGCATTCAGACACCTCCCATTGAATTGTTTTTATTAGGAGACACGATGAATTTTCATGCACTTTGTGCAATTTACAATTCTATGTAATTTATTGAGTCAGATTCTAAGTGACGGAAGAATGTAATATTTGAGGGGGGTCAGGCCAACACTGGGTCTGTTCATCTCCTTCTGCACATATCACAGGGGCAAGATTGATTGAACAAAATTTCTACAAGCGCAGGGTTTGAAGAACAACGATTCAATGTAACCTGGCAAATTCACAGGCTTGAATGCTTTATCCATGAAAAACTATCTGCCGCTTATGGACTCGTATTGGTTGGCTTGTGTCATTTGGAATACAAGAGGAGGACAGGGTTGGTGGAGTGGTTAGAGAGAGAAAGCGAGAGAACTTCCAAGCCTTTGACTCACGCATTTTTTAGCTTATTGTTTCATTCAAACTTCCCTCCCAGATAAAGTGTATCGCATTTCAGTCAGGTACAGACACACTGGTACAAACACAACAAAATGCAATGACACAAAAAGGGAACTCGCATCAACATGACCATGAGTGTTCCATCTCTTTGAACAAAAGTGACAACTGAGAGAAAGTGGGGAATGGCTTCACCCTATTTCAACACATTCAACATCTAAAATAAACAGAGACTCCACTGCACAGAGACACAGTCACAGATATCATCTCCTGATGTGTTCTCCTTTTTTTAATCTCTGTCTCTCCCTTTTCGTTCTGTCTTTCTCACCCACCACTCCCTGCTTGTTTACACATTAAAATATTATCCTACACATTTCTGACACTCAAACATGCCGTGTCTCAAATCATATTTTTCCAAAGTTTCCTGCGTTGCTACTTTTATAGAAAAGCAGATTGTAAGCCACGATCCTTCTGTATGTTAACTTTCCAAGTTCCCTTCCATTTCCTGTGTACTTCCCTCCTGCAATCAGCTTTCCAATGCACTGGCAGAAGCACAAGTATTCTCATATTCAGAGATGCAGTTGCACAAGCACGGCTAATTACAACCACTCTCACTTCCTCACTGACACTCACACACATACACTGTGGCACTGACATCAACAAACGGACTCAGAATCCCAAAACATACTTGTAATCATTGCATTTTTATTGTTGAATTGTCTCCTACATTTTGCCGCCTCACTTTCAGAAATATTCCCAGTTCATGGAGGATATGTTAATGGAGAGAACATTTCATTCAATAAACAGCAAGACAGCACTTCATTGAACTCTTTGGCTTGACAAATTTAAAATCCTCCTTCATGCGGTATGAGAAAGCAAAGCAATTACAAATGGAATTTCCTCAATACCTCATTGACAAGCCACAGGACCATCGTCCACTATTGTGACTTCAAACTTCCACACTGAGAAATGAATTACATAATATATTCACACATAAAAAATAACTCCGATGAACTCTGTTTATACCCACTTTTAACTCATTAAAACACACAGCATGCAATGTTTCAAGTATATATGCAAATATATTCCTTTCAATGCCATAGTAAACGCTGCTCAATAACGACCAGTTGCAGCTTATATTCGAGAAAAATATTTGGCAGATTCAAAACGATAGTCGGCGAATTCGCGAAATATTAGGACGTCCCATGTTGAAATAGCTTCTAAAATCTGCCTGAAATGATAAAGAAAATAATTTGAGTCCACGCATTCAAGTCGCCTCTGGCTCTATTCACCGCACATGAATCAATCAATCCCGATATGAAGCTCTCACTCCATGGAGTAGGGGCAAGACTAATTCTGCCACTGCAATGTCAGACTGATGATGGGCCATATTTGGAAGGCACAATGACATGTTTCTCTATCTGTGTGTTCGGTTGGATGGAAACGAGAGCCTGGAAATTACTCTGAAGAGTTGCAGAGATGTGTGCAGCAAGTGATCACTGGGCCAATATTTATTCTACAAACAACAAGCTCACTGAAAATATTATATAATGATCATCGCCTCTGGTTTGTGCGAATATTGGCTGGGCAATATCCTAAATTATAGTAGTTATGAAATGTTCAAAAGTATATCATTGGCCATGCACGATTTTGCAGGTGAGATGTTGATTGAAAGTGCAAGATAAACAAATATCTATGGTTTCTATCACTCTTCTAAAACAATTTAAGAGATGTCTGTGAAACAATAAAAGTTGCTTTCTTCATTAATTGAAACAAGCCTCACGCTTGTCAAGTTTTCCAAGATGACTTTCAACATTACATAATGCTCAAGATATTTCAGAATTTTGCAGAAAGCCGAGGCATCCCATTCTCTCCTCTGCATCAGAAACATTGGTACTCAGAGGGAAACGTAGCAATTATGGGTTTGATGCGTACGTTGTAAAATTTTGGATCGCACATCCAGTGCATGTCAACAGTGAAAGTGCCACCGATGTGCGAGTTATCAGGGGAAGTCAGATGGATTTTCTGTTTGGACAACAGAGGTAACATGGCAATGGCTGAATCATTGCTCTATCGAATCATGCAGTGCAGTGAAGCTCATTTGGCCATTCGTAATCAGAATCAAACAACGGGAATTGCTAGAAAAACTCAGCATGTCTGGACACATGTTTGGAAGGCATCAAAGTTAAAGTTACAGGCCCGGTGACCCTTCTACAAAGAAACACAGGAACTTGGTTGTCAGTGTGGTGACTGTTACATGTTACAGGAGGGTTCTCACAACAGTAATTAATCATCTCTGTGAAAAAGGAGAGAAGGTGGAGAATAATGGAAGCGGATAATTGGGAACACAAGGAACATTGGAGCAGCTTTTCTTTTCCAAATGGCCATTCGAAAACACTAAAATGGTTAAGCAGCTGATCAGATAGTCTGGGTTTCAAAGACAGCCGTGAGTTATTGGCATTTGTAATGTTCTGCGTCAGGAGATGTATTCGTCTTCGGGAATGGGTGTGAGTGCAGTTCCTGAAAACAACCACATCAAACGCACGTCTCTTTGCACATGACAAGGAAAGGTCCAAAGCTCTGTATTCCCTGTGAGCTACAAGAACTAAACCATTCAAAATGTTCAGCACGGAAAACCCCATCTTTCGTATTCTCCATCCAGCCAGTTGATGATGCATTGAAACAGCAATTTTATAGATTTGTAAATACAAAATTGGGTGAAGATCAGCGATTCGAAGAACTGACACGACGCAGTGTATGATGAATAGCATGGAATTCATTTTTTAAAAACGGTTCTTATGCTGTTGAAATAAAAATTTTCCTCCAATAGTACATTTCTTTCTTAGTGACAAGTCATGGGGATAAGGCACTAGTAGCTTTGGACGTTGTTCTTGGATTTTCAAGTAAATATAATATTATCATGGAATGGAAAGGAATTATGGCAGTGTGAATGCGTAGAAAGTTGGTTAAAGATGTGAGTATCTGTTATTCAACTCACCGAGTGAACAAAGACCACTATCATCATCTGTAAGTGTGAGGGGTTCTTCACGATCACTGTCCAATTGTAACTTTCCATCATGAGATTCTGCATCTTCAGTCTCAACATCGTCATACTCACCACGAATTCGACCTAGTGGGAAAGATGAGCATCACTGATACAAATTGAAGTACACAATAACGATAACTAGAAAACGAGATTACTGCCTCAGATAAGGCAAGTGCTGGAAACTGAGACCAGAAGAGTTAGGTCGGTCATCGTAATTCTGAAGTGATGGAATGAGCAGAGTTGGTGCAATTTGGGATTGTTTTGCCTGGAAATGAGAAGGTGAAAGGTTTTCTGGTCGAATTATTCAAGACAATAACCCGGATAAGACAGGGTATGCAAATAAAAATACTTCAAGTGATTAGACTATTTTAGCTCGAGGTGTTATACACAGAATTAATGCCAGACCGTTCAGTGAAGATGTCAAGAAAGGATAAAGCTGTACAAGGGTTTGGAAATATATTTCACAAACATTAGCTGATGTCTGATCAATTCTTAATTTTCAATGTGGCAGAGATTAATGTTGGTCAAAGGTATTTATGGACATGTTTCAAAGGCAGGGAGCTGGATTTAGGCCACACCAGAGTTTAGAATTATCTCATTGAATGCAGGAAGAGTTACGAAGGGCTGAGAGACCTACCGCTGTATCTATCTTGCAATTGATTGACTTGCAGCTGAGCATGCACAGTTGCTGGCATGGCTGCGATGAGTCATGAAATGATAACGACTGTAGTTGGGGAAGAAAGGAACGAACATTCTCTATGGTGGAGAGATCAAAGATCAGGGATCATACATTTCAGAGAAGTGATGGGAGAAGTAAATAGGAAATATTCGACTCTCTGCCAGGAAGTTTGATAGAGGCAAAAGACACTCATAATAGTATTTAGTGGTACACTTGCAATGTCAAGAGATACAAGGCTGTGGGCCAAGGTGTGCTGGCAAATACGATTAGAATGATAACCTGGTTGTTTTTGGCCGTCACGAGCCGGACAGACAATGCCCATGATTATGTGGTATCAAAACAGCAGTTTTCACTTTAACTAACACTCCTTATGAAACAGCCAGTGGTCACACTATCGTGTGAATGCAGTGGTCACATTACCTTGTGAGGGTTGCCATCGTTAAATGTTGGACAGTGTAGACAATGTAGGACAAAAAATGAATTGACAGAAAGTGAAGCCATACACACCTGGAATGCTGTTGGATTCCACCTCAAGATTTTCAGATCCGGGATTAATGTCAGTCACGTTGTGGCTGGTGTAGTATTCAATGCGATTGAGTGAGTCAATGGAAGCATAAATTACTAAAAATAAAAATGGACAGTTATTTTCAAGCTCGAATTCCAAGAGAAGCCATGACCAAGAAGATTTAGAATGAGCTGAAAATGTGTTCCTGGAAAAGCGCAGCAGGTCAGGCAGCACCCAAGGAGCAGGAGAATCGACGTTTCGGGCATGAGTCCTGAGGAAGGGCTGATGTCTGAAACGTCGATTCTCCTGCTCCTTAGTTGCTGCCTGACCTGCTGCGCTTTACCAGCAACACATTTTCAGCTCTGATCTCCAGTATCTGCAGTCCTCACTTTCTCCTCGAAGATTTAGAATAAGGCAAGTATTCTTCAGCCAGAGGCTTGCGAATCTATGGAACATAGATGGCTATGGAGGCCAATCAGTGTGTATCTTAAAACAGAATTACACAGGTTATTGATTAATAAGGGGATACAAACATCCAAAGAGAAGGCAAAGCAAAGTGGTTGAGAAGCACATCAGCCCTTATTGAATGGCAGAATAGACTCGACGAGCCAAATGATCTAATTCTGCTCCTGTAAGTCGTAGACTTATGGACTGTAGTTCAAGGTTTTATGTTATTAATTGTAGGGTGACAAAAGAAAGTATTGTTCTTTAATCGTGCCTGCAGAAATCTCTGGAATAATGTCAAGTGACCCACTGTGGGAAAGAATATGATATAAGAACTAAGAGCAGGAGAACTCCATCTGGCCGTTCCAGCCAGCTCTGCCGTTCAATAAGATCATAACTGATCTTTTCTTGGCTTCAGTTCGACTTACTCATGATTTTAATATTCACAACATCATTCACCCCAGCTCTAAAATCATCTGATGAGGCAGGGAATTCCATAAATTCTCAATCCTGTGGGTGAAAATGTTCCTCCTCAATTTAGTCCTAAATCTGCTATCTTTACTTTTCAGGCCATGTCCGTTCAAGTAATAGTCATTTCTAATTTTATTCCAACCAAAATGGATAATTTCACATTTATCATCTTCCAGACATTTTCTTTCCATTCACTTACACTGTGTCTGAACACCTGCAAAGTTTCAGAGTCATATGCAGACTTTCAGCACCACTCATCTTCTGTGACTCATCATATTTGTTTATACATTGATTCCTCAATTTTGCTTCCACTCTTTGGTGCTGTGTGATCCCTACTTATTGCAAACTTTATATTATTTTAAAATCAATGACGAATTGATTAGTTGTCCAGCTTTCTGCAGGGGTTTGGGTGGAACCAGGTTAGAAGTGAAATTGATAGTTCAGTTTGCTTTTTCAAATACATGCCAGAAATAATCTATCATGAGTGTAGGGCAGTGGGAATTATCATATTGAAATTCTTCATCTCACTAAATGCGGACAGAGACACAGTTATTGAGATAGCTTCCCACACACGACGACCGTGTTTTAACTATTAATCATGTTCATTCAGTCATTAATCATGTAAGACTGCAAATTGAATGGAAGCTATACTTATCCAGTCACGATTCACTGTACAATAGGAAATACATACCTGGTCCATTTTTGTGACCCGTCCTCTTGCCAGGGGGAACATTCTCAATTTCTTCATAGATTCCTTGGTACAAACCAAGACTTGAGCCTCTGCCACCAAGGTAAAGTTCTGTTGAATAAAAGACATACTGGTCAGCATTTGTAGCTGAACACTCGCAGAAACAAAGTCTTTGTTTCTGAAGAACCTTTAGAGAGAAGAATGAGTTCACACAATGCTGGTGATTAGAATCTTCACACAACGTTAACTGATCGCTGAAGGCAGAAGATCTTGGAAAAAACAAATGAACACGCCATGATTAATTTCCTTGTCACATCAGTTACCGAACCCTAGCATGTTAAACAGAAAGAGCGTGTTGCACTTGTTGGTATAAATATGGGTATTTTGTTCGAATTTTGCTGATTCAAATATTTACTCAAGAAAATTTTCAGCTCACAATGGTGCATGTGAGTCAAAATGTTGAGTGCAGAAAATGAAACTCTTTAATGCAATGAACAAACTAAAATGTTAATAACCTATAGAACATAGAACATAGAACATAGAAGAATACAGCGCAGTACAGGCCCTTCGGCCCTCGATCTTGCGCCGATCAAAGCCCACCTAACCTACACTAACCCACTATCCTCCATATACCTATCCAATGCCCACTTAAATACCCATAAAGAGGGAGAGTCCACTACTGCTACTGGCAGGGCATTCCATGAGCTTACGACTCGCTGAGTGAAGAACCTACCCCTAACATCAGTCCTATATCTACCCCCCCTTAATTTAAAGCTATGCCCCTTTGTAATAGCTGATTCCATACGTGGAAAAAGATTCTCACTGTCAACCCTATCTAACCCCCTAATCATCTTGTACACCTCTATCAAGTGACCCCTAAACCTTCTTTTCTCCAATGAAAACAACCCCAAGTGCCTCAGCCTTTCCTCATAGGATCTTCCTGCCAAGTAGTCTACCATTAGCCCAGTAATCCATCTTTTTATTACTCTTACCAAAGTGAATCACTTCACACTTAGCTACCTTGAACTCCATTTGCCACCTTTCTGCCCAGCTCTGCAGCTTCTCTATATCCCGCTGTAACCTGCCATATCCTTCCTCACTGTCTACAACTCCTCCGACTTTCGTATCATCCGCAAACTTGCTCACCCAACCTTCTAACCCTTCCTCCAGGTCATTTATAAAAATGACAAACAGCAATGGTCCCAAAACAGATCCTTGCGGAACACCGCTAGTGACGGCACTCCAAGATGAACCTTTGCCATCAACTACTACCCTCTGTCTTCTTCCAGCCAGCCAATTCCTAATCCAAACCTCCAACTCACCCTCAATGCCATATCTCTGTATTTTCTGCAGTAGCCTACCATGGGGGACCTTATCAAACGCCTTACTAAAATCAATATATACCACATCTACCGCTTTCCCCTCATCTACCTCCTTAGTCACCTTCTCAAAGAATTCAATAAGGTTTGTGAGGCACGACCTGCCCTTCACAAAACCATGCTGACTATCCTTGATCACATCATTCTTATCCAGATGTGCATAAATCCTATCGCTTACAATTCTATCTAAGACTTTGCCCACAACAGAAGTGAGACTCACTGGCCTATAGTTACTAGGATTATCCCTACTCCCCTTCTTGAACAAGGGAACCACGTTTGCTAGCCTCCAGTCCTCTGGCACTACTCCTGTAGACAAAGAGGACACAAAACTCAAGGCCAATGGCTCTGCAATCTCGTCCCTTGCTTCCCAGAGAATCCTAGGATAAATGCCATCAGGCCCAGGGGACTTATCTATTTTCACCCTTGCCAGAATTTTCAACACCTCTTCTCTACATATCTCAAAGCCATCCATTCTACTTAATCGTGCCTCAGTATTCATATCGACAAAAATGTCCTGTTCCTGAGTGAATACTGACGAAAAGTATTCATTCAGTGCCTCCCCAATCTGTTCAGCCTCCACACGCAACTTCCCATTAATATCCTTGATTGGACCGATTCCTTCCCTAGTCATTCTTTTATTCCTAACATACCGATAGAAAGCCTTAGGGTTTTCCCTAATCCTACCAACTAAGGACCTTTCATGTCCCCTCCTTGCTGCTCTTAGCTCTCTCTTCAGGTCCTTCCGGGCTACCTTATAACTCTCAATCGCCCCGATTGAACCTTCACACCTCATCTTTACAGAGGCCGCCCTCTTCCATTTAACAAGGGATTCCAATTCCTTATTAAACCACGGCTCCCTCACACGACCCTTTCCTCCCTGCCTGATAGGTACGTACTTATCAAGGACACTCAATAGTTGCTCCTTGAACACGTTCCACATATCAATTATGCTCTTGCCTTGGAATCTACTTTTCCAATCCACACATCCTAAGTCATGCCTCAACGCATCATAATTTCCCTGCCCTCAGCTATAACTCTTGCCCTGTAGTACACACTTATCCCTCTCCATCACTAGAGTAAAAATCACCGAATTGTGGTCACTGTCCCCAAAGTGCTCACGTACCTCTAGTTCTAATACCTGGCCTGGTTCGTTACCCAGAACCAAATCCAGTATGGCCTCACCTCACCTATATTTCTTTTAAAAAACTTGATAACATTGAGGAGATTACAAATTAATGCTCAAGACCCTGTGGTGCTTACAAAAAAGGTTGATAATTATGTTATTTGAATTGGACTACTTTCATTAAACAATTGCATAGTTATGACAATTCGGTAAAAACCAAACCGTGAGACGAATGAAATAAGGTGTATCTTGATGACATTGATCGTGATAGACGAAGTGCACAGTTTATGTGGCTATATGTAAAGGAAAAATTAAGAGCATGTGAAAGGATAGAAAATGATTGTTCTTAGTGTTGATTGTCATTGCCAACTCGTGGAAAATGGTTCCCAGGCCAACGCTTTTAAATTACTATGCAAAGTATAGAAGTATCATTTGCTCAGTCAAGGGAAGCCAGTTGTTGCCTCACTGAAAGTTACCTTAAAAGGACCCTTAATCCTCTCAATGTTCTTGGGTTGTGGTTGCAGCACCCAGACACTGAAGAACCATAAATGAATAGTAACTAATGAAGAAATATTTGGACGCAGTCTGCAAATATCTCAAAGAAATGGAGACATATTGCTGTATTAATTAACTTGTTCTGGAATGTCATGTATATGTTAACTGAAAGATAAGAAAGTGCAGTCTTTATATTTCTTTCCCAATGATAATGACTGGAGAAACTCCACATTACACGTTAATTCAGTTACACTCCAAATATATTGAACGACTTGGTGAATAATTCACACAGTTAGAATATTCTTTTATCTGCTATTTGCAGTTTTGATGCATTTTATCTGCGTGTTTATTAAAACTTAGCGTTTCATTGGGCAAACTCCCTCGAAGAAAACAGACAGCCAAGAAATGCCGCACAATCGTGACCACCTCAGTCAAATGCTGGATAAGTGCAATAAGAATCTACAGCACCGAGAACATATGCAACAGTGAAAGGGACGCAGTGTTAGCTCAGTCGGTAGATGTGATGCTTACCTTTCGTTTGCAATTTTCTCTGCATGACCACCAGTAATGCGACCAACTCACAGATTAACAAGACTCCCAAAGATGAACAGACGACAACAGGCATAGAAATAGGTGGACTTTCCTGCCCTTAAAGGAGGGAGTACAAATGGGTTGAGCATAGTTAAGGTCTGCCATGGAAAATTGTAAATAATCATCATTAAGTAAACAATGGCACTAGCTTCAAAATCGTGAAAGTACCAACAGCATCAATGTCACTTTTCTGGAAAGTAACGCGAACACAAATACTAATCTTAGTCAGGAATACCTGCAGGTGAAGGTGAAGGGGAGGCCGTCACCAAATCGGATCCTGTGAAACAGAAAGTACGAATAATTATGAAGGGAAATTTAACTTTGGAAACCAAATGTTTGCCCTGATTTTCGACATTAATGATCACGGACAGGCGCCAGTCAGTCAGCATCAATCTTACCAGAACACTTTACACTGGCAATTTCCTTGTGATTACACGTCCTTTTAGCTGGAACTGCGGAGAGACAGTCAACCAGAGAGAATTCTCTTCCCTTGCACTTCACATCATTCTGCCAGATAACATCATTCTCCTGGGAGAGAACGGCCTCATCTCGGGCTGATACAGCAAAGCCACATCCCAGCTCTCTGCAGACAACATTAGCATCAGTTATATCCCAGGAATCGCCACACAGCGTTCCCCAGCGTTTATCGCACATGATTTCCACTCTTCCAGAACAGTTGCTGCTTCCTCCATGCAGGTGCACACTGTCTTGCGTATCTGTGGTACAGAACTGATTATTAGTGAATTCAGTACAAAGCAGAATCTCCAAGAGATGGCACAAAGAGAAAGAAGACGCACCTAATTGTTGATGGCAGTAAGTTGAACTGAGGGTCTGCTCTTTAGACACATTGCTCTCTGTTTGAAGGAGAAAGATGCTCAGTCTATTGGAAATTCATGTTTGAAATGACACCCGAACATTGAGAAGGCTTGTCATGTTACCTGAACAAACTACACCAGCATCGTCCCGGTGTTGACAGTCGTGTTGACCCCACGGATCTGTGTGACATTGCCACAGTGTCGACTCGTGGGACAGACACTCCATCTCATCGAGCCAAATAGTTCCCGTTCCTGCTCCGAATGATTGAGCGTCGTATTCAACGTTCTGGAACGCACCACAGTGCAGCTGCTTACAAATCACTTTGGCATCGTGTGAATCCAATGTGTCTGAACACACTGTTCCCCAGGTCCCATTGTAGAACACCTCCACTCTTCCCTCACAGCGATGTTTCCCATTCACCAGCCGCAGCTCCTTGTGTTCTGTTCAAACAATAACAGATATCCAGATTGTTAGATTGTTCATGTTTCTGGTGTGTCCTGTGATTGCCGTAACGAGCAGGATGCATGATCGGAACAAAGGGAATTGCTGGAGGAACTCAACAGAATCTGTGAAGAGAGAAAGCACAGACAAATCTTCAGGTCCAGTGACGTGTATTCTGAATTGAGGAAGCATCACTGGGCATGAAACGTCGACTCTTCTTTATCTCTCCGTTTGCTGTTAGACATATGAGTTTTTCCAGCAATTTTCCTTTTTGTATTAGATTCGCAGCATCCGCGGATCGTTGTGTTCAGTTTTCATCATGACACATATTGCATTGAAAAAAGGAGTGAGCCAAATGTGCATCGTGCATGGAGGTTTGAAAGACTTTACCAAGATAACTACTAGAATCTGGCTAACTGTTTGAGAACCCGAAATGGTCGAGAAGCAGAAACTGACAGAAAACAAAACGCCTGTGTTAAAAGTAAATTGTCCACTTTGCAGAAGTGACAATCCACTGGAAGTGGTTCTGATATCATGGCTGTACAATTTTATATTTACATGCAATATATTTTAAATTAGTATCACCAGGGAAGTTTCAAACTGCTCAGTTGGAAGCAAATTACGCAATATTTTTACTGTTCTGAAAAATCATGAAAAACGCAAGTGCACAGTAATAAATAGGCAGTACAGGTATGGACAGGAGCTATGTCTAATGCAGTGAAGAGTGGTCAGAAACATAAAGAGAAAAAAAATCACTCCTTCATTATCGAGTCACAAATAGTTCGATAGACACACAAACAGGTCTCATATTTCTGGTGGCTCGAAACATAAATAAAGATCATAAATGTGGGATCAATTTTTAGTAAACCCTTTATGACAATCAGGACAATATTGACATCCACTTGGAGTAGTGACAACAGATCAAAGATGACACTTTTCATGCCAAACGCGATTTGTATCAATAGAACGTGAAAACAACGTCTCACCTACAACCTTCGAGCAAAGTAAAAGCATTGAAAAATGGCCTCACCCGAGCACATAATTCTCACATCCTCTTTATGAGAACAGTCGTCTTGGTGATCCAATGGGACTGAAGGGCATTCCCAGAGAAATGATTCGTTTCCAAAACACTTCACATCCTTCCACCAAATGTGGCCTGAGCCCGGTCCAGAGGAGGAAGGGAGTGTCATGTCCAGTGCTTTTCCACAACCCAGTTGTTTACAAACGACTCCAGCGTCGACCACATCCCATGAATCATCACAAACTGAGCCCCATATTCCATTGTAGTAAATCTCCACTCGACCAGCACAAGGGCTTCCACCATCTGACAGCCTTAGCTGAAAGTGCTCTGTGAAACAATTACACATTCAATGCACATTCCCTTCATCACTCAGGGCAACACAGTGTATAGATACAGGGAAGACCGTTTTAAATGTTCTCATGAGAAGTACTTATTGTGCTGAAACATATTTTCTTACAAAACTAATCGATCAAGTGTAACCTTTTAGCACGAATGTCCAGCACATAAATGTTTCAAAATATCTTATTGCACTTGGTACTGCCAGGTTCAGTTTCTCTTTCTATGTTGAACATTCAGTGAAATATTTTGCAAACGGTTGCATTTGTGCTTTCTCTATCCTGTCACTCCGTTTATGTCTGTCCACACGTTACTTTGTCTAATGCTCCCCCTATTTTATAGTGCACATAACTGTACGTTCGTCCATTATAAATACCGTCTCAGCTTTCATTCATCAGCGCACATGGGAATACTATACTTTACGAGAATATAACTGAAAGACAACATATATAGTGGAGTGACAGCAATAGCACTTTGAGTAGTTTTAGAAGTGTAAATACTGAAAGAGGACGAAAAGTCATTTCAGGTTATGATCACGTGTACTTAGATATAAAGGTCCAGAACTAATTCAAAGAATCACAGATTTAAGAATTCTTCAGCGCAGAGAATGAACCTTCGGCCCACCAATTCTGTTTCTGTCAAAAACAAGCTCCTAAATATTTTAATCTCATTTCCCAGCACTTGGGTTCGTCCTTAACTCCTTCGCATCACAAGTGCACATCTAAATATATCTTAGATTTCACTAACGTTTCTGCCTCTACCACACTTACAGGCAGTGAGTTACAGACTACACCCCCGCCCCGAGTGGATGAAAAAGAATATCCTCAGGTCCCTCTGAACCTTCTGTCCATCACCTTAACTCTATGCCGCAAGGTAAGCAATTGCATAACATCGGGGAAAGATTCCTTCTTGCTCATTATACACCTCAATCCTGCCCATACTCAGTCGCCTCAGTTCAAAGGAAAAGAATCCAAATATGACCACGCTGTCTTCATACTTAAATTTTGTTCATCTCAAGAAAATCTCTCATACGTTTCCCCCTGTGTTGTCTCCATGACTGTCCAATCCATCCTCTGATGTGGATTCCTTAACTGCACACAGTTTTCTGCTCTGCTCCAAATCATGCTTCTTGCAGTTTGAGAATAAATTAAACACCATCTCCCACCCCTCGGCATTTTTGCCTGTCTGATCAATATCTGTTCATATTCATTCTCATCAAAATTTCAAATCGCAACGCCAACGTCACTCTCACAAAATTAGAAATGGCTAGTGAAATGCAGGAGTTTTACTGGCCTCTTTGGGACGTGGTGTGACCATTTCAAATCGAGTGACTCTTTACCTGAACTAACGCATTCTTTGTGCACGTGTGTCAACTTTACTTTTGGGTTAAGAAACGCTAATTAGATTAGATTACTTACGGTGTGGAAACAGGATATTCGGACCAACAAATCCACACTGACACTCCGAAGAGTAACCCACCCAGACCCATTCCCCTACATCTAACATTACATGTAATTTAACGTGGCCAATTCACCTATACTGGACATCATTGGACTGTGAGTGGAAACCGGAGCGAACTCATGCAGAAACGGGGAGAATATTCAAACCACTCAGACAGTTCCCTGAGGCTGGGAATTGAACCCGCGTTTCTGACGCTGTGAGGCAGTAGTGCTAACCACTGTGCCAGCGAGCAATCTAATCTTATCTAAGATTCGATTCCCTCCATTGTGGAAAGTGGCCCTTTGGACCAACCAGTCCACACCGACCTTCCAAAATTTAACTCAGCCAGACCCATTTAACTATGACTGATGCAAATAACACTCTGGGCAATTTAGCATAGCCAATTCACATGACCTGCCACGTAATGCTTGTATCTGACAACAAAATGGTGTTAATTTTTCATATTCATCCTTCTGCACCCGCCTCCCACCTCAGATCTGCTTTCATCCGAGCAATGAATAAATGGTTTGAGTGACACTGACAAGCAAATGGTGTACATTCTCAATTTACTCAGTAGATGAATGTTTGGCTTGATATATCTGAGCTGGTTTAAATGTGAGATTCTACTTACCTGAACAGCGGACCCCGACGCCACTGCCTTCGGTGACAGACGAATTCAATGTGTTGGAGATTCTGCAGTCCTGGAGCTGTGATTCATGTCCATGACATTGGACAACATGTACCCTCGAACCACCATCACTCTCCCCGTACTTTGAAGAATTATATATTTCTAAGGCATAACCGCATCCCAGCTGTCTGCAGACAACGTTGGCATCATTCTGATCCCACACGGTGTCCTGCACTCCGCCCCAGCTTCCATTATAGTAAACTTCAACTCGGCCATCACAGCGGCTTTCGCCATTCACGAGTCTTAGCGCCCAATTTTCATCTGCAAAGTAAGAGTTACTGAGAACAGCGATTGACATGAACACAGATATTCGAGAACTGACAATCACAGGAAAATGTATGATTTGCAATCACAAAGATATTTTGTCCATTTACGTTTTCAAATACTTCTATCATGTCATCACATTTCTTCTCTAAACAAAATTGAGAGAGGCGTGGAAATAAAAGTGCTGCTATTCTAGCATTCGTTGAATATAAAGTCTCGACCTCATTCATTCAGGCTGATTCTCAGTCTGCAGATGCTACTCGTATGCTTTGACCATTTATATGTTGCCACTACTCTCATTGTTGACGGCAGAACATGTTGCACTGAGCAAATGACCTTCAACATGACTGAGGCAACGGTCAAGAAGATAATGGAGATTGAGGAACAAGTCTGTTTGAGAATTATAACATTCAAAACACTTGTGAAAATTTGGGATAGCTCATAGATTTTAAAACGTGATACTGTCACTCACTAACGTAACTGCCAATATTCACCATTTTCTTTTGAAAATTGTCTCCACGCTATTGATACGTCAAAATCTTTTATTAGAAGGTACGCATACATCTGATTTCTGCGTCGCCATTTCTGCAGATTCTGATATTCCCTGCCAGGAGTTGAGGGCAGAATGTCATGTCATAAAAATGTTGACACGAGTATTTCAGATGGGTTATGCATTCTCTAGGGGAATGTTGGAAAATGTATGCTAATGAATTGGAGCCAAGTTTCAGCTCGTGAACAGGGAAACTATGAAGAAATATTGAAAACAAAACCCATGCAGCTCATAATGTTTGACAGGAAATCAAATCTGGTTTCCACATTTGATCGGCCCGACAAGGTCTTCAGGATCATAAAGGAGTGAGAAAATCATAACTAAAGGCCTGTAAAACCAACTTGGTTAAACTGAAATCAGGCATCAGTACAAAACCTAGTCTCACTGGTCACATCTGCGTTCCCTGAAACACTAAGTATCAGAATAGTACTCGTTAAAATGTTCGTGAAATATTCCAAATCTAAAACAGTACAGAGAGTTGAGAAGCACTCACAGAATTAGTAACCCAGACAGAATGGATGCATTTGTGGAGAGACAGGGGATTGACATTTGAAGAATGCGGCAGAGAGTTAGGAAATTAATTATCATCTTGGATGGCATTCAGAATTTTTTAAAAAAGATAATGTACATTTAATACAAATTAACTTCCGAAAACTCAAGTGTTGCATCTCAGAACATCATTGTGCCAAATCAAACATGGCCTCTTGATTTGCAAAGTGGAGGGAGAAATTAAGACCTGGTGGTGCTGAGGGTGCCCGAAATTCCAGAATGGCAGCTGGTAAAGATCAAACTGAGTTAATCGTCTGGAACGGAAAATTAGTCTTAGCGATGGTGACAGTCTAACGATCATCAATTCTCCTAACAACTCATCTGGATAATACTTATCCTTGTGGAAGGACATCTGCCAGTCTAACCTTTTCTGACTGACATGTGACTGCGGATTATTAACCATATAGTTGAAAGGTAATGACTTCCTGAAGTGAACATAGTGCACCAGTTAAACCGAGATTAATCACAAAAGGCCAACAGGCCATGGGCTCACCAGTGACATTCCATTAAGGTATAAATAAAATAATTCCAAACTTTAAGTACACAGAAACACTGTTTAGCAAAAGAAAAATTGCTATAAAGGACACACCCGAGCAGATGACATTGGCCATATTTCCATGTGAACAGTTGAAGCTTTCCCCATGTGAAACTGGACAGTTCCACAACCGTCGCTCGTTTCCGTGGCATTCATAGTTTTCCTTCCACACTGGTCGGGCTCCCCTCCCAAATCGAGCATCTCTCGGGATCGACTTTGCAGTCCCGCATAAAAGGTGCTCACAGACCACATTGGCGTCTTGTAAGCCAAAGTAAACACCGCACAGCGTTCCCCACTGCTCTCCATGTAGGACCTCCACTCGCCCAGAGCACCTGTTCTCCCCACCAACCAATCGGGGCCCATTGTTTCCTGTTTTGGATCAAATAAAGAAACAAACGTTTGCAAACATCCACGCACTTGTTCAAGATTCAAAAGAGAAAATAAATCAAATCTCATCCTCCATTGCCCAATACAATACATGACAGTTACAATGTCTTCAAAATAATTACGATTATTTCATGAAACTCTCTCCACTATTCACAGTTAAAGGGTATTCCCAAGATAGTGATTATGATCATTTACCTCAGTCCTGGAAAACATATGAAACGAGAATGTAAAGGTTTACTTGATGCAGTCTATAGTTTGATAACAGCAGTGTACTTTTAGTACCGATTGCTCGTGAAGGTTAGACTTTTGCAATCATGCAGTAATGCTTAACTCAATTTATTGATGAATACGTGACTGCATTCTCGTTAGAGAGATATGGTTGATGGTGATTTAACCTGATGGTCACTATTCGTCAGCCGAGGGATGAGTTCAGAAGGTTAGGACCATCATGGCAACTTCAGATTGTGGGTGGGGGGTGGGTGGGGGGGGGGGAAGAACCAACGCTGATGGCATTACCTTATATCAAAGACCAGTCATTCAACCCACTGAGGTAGGCGATTCCATCAGGGTGTTACAATACAGTGCGGCTCACCAGGCGAATGTATTAAATAATTCTTTTTGAAGGCAATTTCTGAAACATGGGCAACAAATGAGCTTACAAGTTTGAGGCAATTGAGATATTTAGGATGTTCAAAGTTTTTTTGTACACTAAGATGTTGAGCGTCCAGGTGACCAAATCAAGACCAGTGCATCAGATGCTGGCGGCAATATACAGTTTCAATACTATTAACCTTTCATCTCCCATTGAACCTGTAATAATGAAATCAATTATAACCTGTGAATGTGTATCGTTTGGTAGAATGTGACATGGACTTTTCCGAATTTGCATTGAGATGCAGAGGAACACTTCAAAATTAGCCCCGGTACCATGCATCAATGTTTTCAAACCATGATTCAAGACTTCTCCCAACTTCAGTAGAGCATGCAAAGAGAACAGAACAGATAAGTAAGTGACAGATGAAACTTTAAGCAAAGACGTTTGAGGCAGTATATTTTGGCAGCCTGGAAAATGACGTACAACGTGCATTGAGATGTTTTCACCTTTTCCCTCTTCATGTTGTGAATAAGTGCACTTCGACAGAAGTACTGGAGCTTCAAAAACTGAGATACATCAAGTTGACAGAATACTTGGTAGAGTAGTCAGAAATGCAACTTAAACGTAAAATTCAGAATAGAAGAAATTAGGGCAGAAAGACAGAAATAATTACTATGCATTTGGGAAGATAGGAAAACCTTGTTTATAATTATGTGGAACACATAATTCATAAAGTGTGTCCTGGATCTTGAGGAGGTGCATACTCGAAGAGATACGCAAAAAGGCTTCTATTTTCGATTAATGAGTATTGGACAGGTTATGGATCGTATTGAAGCAATGGAGCTGGAACAGATAGAGGTATACGAGAATATTACTTGTTGACCAAAGCAACAAACGAAAGGAATGAATAGACCTGCCAACTGATCATCGAAAGTGTAGCAGGCAATAATGTAATGATTTGGGACAACAGGTGTACAGTATTACATATTGGAATATACTGAATCAGACTGTTGACAAAGTTTATATACCATGCAAAATAGAACGTGTTACAAAGGCAAGATAAATTTACAGCAACGTGAAAGTTCAGAGATTGAGAAGGGTCGCAAGTAAGGGGCAGAAAGGTGAATAAATTACCATAATCATATCTATCAGCCAACCAGTGTTTGTGAGCTGGAACTTCTTGCTGAAAAATTTGTTGGCAAGAGTGATCTTCAATGATGTCATACAGTCTGTTAGTATTGTTAAAAAAATATAACCGGGTCAGGGAGATTCAGAAAATAAACAATTGCTTTGTCATAACTTTAACTGTCTGAAGTTCACGTCAAAGTCTCTGTATCGACCAACGACTCATATTATCGTCCGTGAGCGACGTTTAGTCAATGTCCACACGAACAGATATTGACTGTGGACAGTTGAAGAAATGTCTTTCCCAATCCAAACGCCATAGTTTTTAAATGTGTAAATTTTCAATAATTTCGTGTAAATTTTGCCTCATCACTTTTGTGCCAGGGAAGATGAGAATCTTGAGGATTAGTTGAGATTTGTCACGGTCAAAGCAATGTCAGGAAAGCCATTACTCTTACGCACATTAACTGGAAATGTGTGTTTCTCCTTTAGGTAAGCTTGTACTCACCTGAACATATCAGGGTGACATTGTTGTGTCCAGTGCAATCCTGGTGCGTGGTTGAAGACCGAGGGCACTTCTCCAGCTGAGTCTCATTGCCCATACATTTAAATACCTCAGTAGCCGTGAGAACAGCATTGCCTCCAGAATGCATCGCGCTTGAAACAGACACTGCGACTCCACAATGAAGCTGTGCACAGACCACATCGGCGGTTTTCAAATCCCAGTCAAGCCCACACATTGTTTTCCAGGTGTCACCGAACTGGACCTCCAGTCTGCCAAAGCATTGGGAATTTTGAGGTACCAACCTCGGAGCTCTGTGATCTGAGATTTTAAAAGAGCACAGAATCATAGCAATTTGTAGCAACCGCGACTTAGATTATTTTCTGATAAACATTTATGTGATTAATTACAGGTCTGGCATTTCTGGAAATAAATTGTTCCTCCAATCAGTTTGCTGCCCTGTCGATCTCATTCATTTTCAGCCATAACCCCCAACCCTCAACTGTTCAGACAGAAAGCAACTTTCAACCTAAAGATAAATGACAGAAAGTGATTCTGCCATCCAACTCAATGTCGAATCTCAGTATGCATTGGGTTGTAAATATGATCATTCCTGCAGCGCAGTTCTCTCAAAGTGGCTTCAAGTGACATCACAATTGTCACCTGTCGCGCCCCTTTACCGGATTGGAAACGGTAACGGGAATTCACCTCTCCAATTGTCTTCAAATATTCACGCATTATATTATCGTACCGAATGAATTGGGCGTTTAGTTATGATCATGTTAATAATATTTGGATAGTTGTCGCTCTGTTATCATATCCCTTTCTGGTTTCAGGCAGCTCCGGCTTGTGATAAAGCTCCAAAGAAATGGTAATAGATTTTTACCTGAACAGACGACACCAGCATCATACTCGTGTGAGTAGCCGTAGTGATCCCATTCCTCTGATTGACACTCCTTCAGAGCGCGCTCGGTCCCGCTGCACTGAACATTCCAGGTCACAATGGGTTCGGATCCTCGTCCAAAGTGAGCCCCGCCCGGGGCAGAGACTGCGGTCCCACAGTCCAGCTCCCGACACACAACTGCAGCATCCGGAAGGTCCCAAAGATCATGATCAACTGTCCCCCACTGTCCCCTGTAGTGAATCTCCACTCGGCCAGCGCAAGGACTGCCCCCATTCGCAAGTCTCAGCCTCACCGTCTCTGTAAAGTATAGAAATGGAAACCAAAGTGAATACTGTGCAATTGTGAAAGCTCCAATTGCTGTCTGCATTCCCAGCTCACAATGCAATGGAAGTGATGGCATGGCAAAAAATGCATGCTATCGCAATGTAACTCACAATACGTGTTGTGGATGGTGAAATGCCATTTTAGAAGTGATGCTCACTCACAAAGAGCGAGGGTCAGAAAAATGTTCCCACAGAAACAATTCCTCTAAACCTGGCCAACGTGAGGAGATTTTGTATTACTCATTCATGACATATGGGAGCAATGAATGGCGAGAAAAACACAACTGATCCTCCCTGCGAACATCTGAAAATGAAACAGTACTTCCGCCTGTCACAGCCCGAAATATTGTGGGATGTATGGTCATGTGAGCACAATGTCACTGCTCAATAGTGAGTGAAATGGTTTATATACATTGCTGAAAGCAGCACTGTGTGTGTAACTGAATTTTCACAGTATCTCCATGTGTTGTCTCTGTCTGAGAATGGCAATGTGCGGAGGAACTGATCCTTCACACTCTACTCCCCAGCAATCCTGAAATGAGAGACCTTCAGAAGTCATGCACCCCCATTAGGTATGAACAGACAGCGGTTCAACATGAATTTTAAGGCAAAGAGATTCTTCGTACAATTTCGTGCTTGAACAGAATCATCAGAATATCGAGATTCGACTCCATATGAAAAGAGCATGCAGTTACCTTTACTATCGGCCTGAGTGTCAGCAACTCTGTCTGAAATAGAGAGATGAAAATTCAATTTAGCACGTTGAAATAAAATAGACAAATGCAACACATGCGGGCAATAATTTTCATTAGTTAGCCAAATAATCATATTTTACGCAGTGGGTGGTAAGCATATGGAATAAGCTGTGAGTGGAAGTGATTTAGGCGGGTACAGTAACAACACTTAAAAGATATTCGGACAATTACATGGATTGGAACAGTTGAGAATGATATGAGTCATGTGAAGGGAAATGGATTTGACATTTGTGGATTGACATTTGATCAGCATAGACCAGTTTGGGACAAAGGCCCTATGTCCGTACTATGACTGTATATGATATCTGGAAAGTTCAAAACCTCATTTCATGCAATGGTGACAAAAGCAGGAAATATAATTACTGCAATTATCAAATATTGTCTGTTTTCTTCTAACTTTGACCAAATTGTTTCCACACAGGAACATATGCTGCCAACTCTCTGACTGGTCTGCTCGTCACTGCATTGCTACCTTCCTCAACATTGTGATGATCCCCGGAAAGAGCGATAATACTCCCCAGTTACAAAAGCAAGGCACCCCCGGCCGAAGCTTTCAGCAGTTTAGAAACTTCAGTCGATCAGCAATACTTAAATAAACAATGTCGAACAGTGCTTAGTTCCCAACCAACACCCGAAAGTATATTTATTTTTTAAAGTGTTTACCATCTTTAATATACGGCTTTATTATGTTCCCCAATCTACGTGGCGACAGCATTACGAGATTCACTCATCAACAATATTCAGCAGGAATTATACATTTCCTTAATTCTGGAAGATGAAATTTTATGATGGATTGAAAAAATAAGATCAATATGTAACTGTCCACAAACCATTCTATGGTCACAACACAGGAAGAAGGTCATTCGGTACAAGGCGCCGATGCTACCTCTTTGAACACACTGCGTAATGTCTTCCAATGTCTATCGTCATTGCCAACAAAGTATCATTCTCAGTATTTTTAAAGCATGTTCAACTGCACTGGGGACAGGATGGTGATGAACCCGCTTTAAACTTTTTGTAAGTGTTTACTGGTTGGCGAACGTGGTGCCACTGTTTAAGAAGGGTGGTAAGGACAATCCAGGGAACGAAAGACCAGTGAGCCTGAGGCAGTAGTGGGCACACTGTTGGAGGGAATCCTAGTAGCAGGATATATATGTATCTGGAAAGGCAAGGACTGATTAGGAATAGTCAACATGGCTTTGTGCGTGGGAAATCATGTCTCTCAAATTTGATTGAGTTTTTTGAAGAAGGAACAAAGAGGATTGATGAGGGCAGAGCGGTCGATGTGATCCATATGGACTTCAGTATGGCGTTCGACAAAGTTCTCTGTGGGAGACTGATCAGCAAGGTTAGATCTCACGGAATACAGGGAGAACTAGCCATTTGGATACAGAACTAGCTCAAAGGTAGAAGACAGAGAGTGGTGTTGGAGGGTTGGTTTTTAGATTGGAGGCCTGTGACAAATGGAGTGCCACAAGGATCGGTGCTGGGTCCTCTACATTTTTTGTTGTTTTCATAAACGATTTGAATGCGAGCATAAGAGGTACAGTTAGTAAGTTTGCAGATGACACTAAAATTGGAGGTGTGGTGGACAGTGAAGAGGGCTACCTCACCTTACAACAGGATCTTGACCAGATGGGCCAATGGCTGAGAAGTGGCAGATGGAGTTTAATTCAGATAAAAGCGAGATGCTGCATTTTCGGAAAGCAAATCTCAGCAGGACTTATACACTTAATCATAAGGTCCAAGGGAGTGCTGTTGAACAAAGAGAACCTGGAGTGCAGGTTGCTAGATCCTTGAAAGTGGAATCGCAGGAAGATAGGATAGTGAAGAAGGCGTTTGGTTTGCTTTCCTTTATTGGTCAGAGTATTGAGTACAGGAGTTGGGAGGTCATGTCGCTGCTGTACAGGACATTGGTTAGGCCACTGTTGAAATATTGCGTGCAATTCTGGTCTCCTTCCTACTGGAAAGATGTTGTGAAACTTGAAAGGGTTCAGAAAAGATTTAAAGGATGTTGCCAGGGTTGGAGGATTTGAGCTACATTGAGAGGATGAACAGGCTGGGGCTGTTTTCCCTGGAGCGTCGGAGGCTGAGGGGTGACCTTATGGAGGTGTACAAAATTATGAGGGACGTGGATAGGGTAACTATGCAAAATCATTTCCCTGGAGTCGGGGAATCCAGAACTAGAGGGCATAGGTTTATGTTGAGAGGGTGAAGATATAAAAGAGACCGAAGGGGCAACTATTTCACACAGAGGGTGGTACATGTATGCAATGTGCAGCCAGAGGAAGTGGAGGATGCTGGCACATTTGCAACATTTAAGAGGAATTTGGATGGGTACATGAATACGAAGAGTTTGGAGGGATATGAGCACGGTGCTGGCAGATGGGACTAGAATGGGTTTGGATATCTGGTCGGCATGGACGGGTTGGTCCGACGGGCCTGTTTCCATGCTGTACATCTCTATGACTCAACTGAGTTTGTCCTGTTATTGATGTTACCACAATATATTTTCCCCCTCTCCCAAGCTGACATATATTTTCAATTTTAGTTAAGTTCAAATTTCACGCACTGTGTGATACAGTTTGATGATTTTTAGCTTCTTGTGAAAGCTTTTCCATACATTTATTATACATTCTATAAACCTCGAATTGCTTGTTTTCAATCTCAGATTAATATCATGTCGATTTTTACACATCATGGGTCATCTGTACATGTGTTAATAGATGGTCGCTCACTATGGATTTATTCAATCCCTGCTGTACAACATCTCTCATAAACTGCATTCACCGACTTGACTGATCGTTCACCTCTTTATCATGCGTGTGCAATATCCCTACAATTCAATGTTAAATCTTTATTTTTTAATGTAATGCATGACAGAAAATGAACAGAAAATAATCTAAAACAATGTCTTGCACGCTGGCCCAATCATCAGACGTTTGAAGATCCTTACTCACTGGAGAGCTTTGGAAAACAACAAACACATATGAGATCAGTGGCATCATTGTGAACATTCTAACTGATGGCAGAACTGGTACAAACTAAATCTACTGAAAGACTGTTCATCGCAGTTTCAGACACATGTAACTGTGGAATAAATCTGTCTGGTTATGAACACGTATGTCCTTTCGAATTACTTTTGCAGCATTTACTGGCTCACATGAAATTTCTCTTGCAACATTGCAGAGGTCACAACTTTCAACGAGGAATGAGGTGAGAGTCGGTACAATTAGTATGCTACATATTTCACACCTGTGTAAGGACATAAGAACGTCGAGCAGGCGTGGGCCATCTGACCCATCAAGGCTGCACCACCATTCAATGAGAACATGGCTGTACTTTTCGTGGATTGAGTTCCACTTACCCGCCGATTCTCAACAACCAATAATTCCAGTACTGTTCAATAATCCATAAATCTATGTTTGATTTCATCCAACAAGATAATCTCAACTGCTTCACTGGGCGGGGAATTCCACAGATTCACAACAGAATGGCTGGAAAAGTTCCTATTTATCTCAGTCTGAAACCTGATCCTCCTTTTTTTAAGGCTACTTTCCAAGTTCTACTTTCACCCACTAGTGTGGTGAACCTCCATGGTTCCATCATATCTACTCCGATCATTATTTTCTATCTTTCTGTAAGATTCGCCCCTCATTCTTCTAAATACCAAATATAGTCCTAGTCTTCTCAAGCTGTCCTCTCCAGAATCAATGCTGTGAACCTTCTCCACAACCTGTCCAGTGCCAGTGCATTATTTAGCTAAGACAGATTACTGCCTACTTCCAGCTGATTCGCTGTATCGAGGAAGAAGGCAAGTTGATTTCCAGTCTGCTTCAACTACACATGAGGGACATGAATACCATTTTTTCTTTTACTGTTGCGTTCATTTAGATTTCAAAAAATCTGAATTTGTCTGAGATTTTGTAATTCAGTTAAGTGTCAATCGACACAGGGAATATAAAGAAACAAAATTATTGACAGCAGCAAAAATGCAGAATACTTGACATTTCTGTATGCAGATTAAAACTGAACACATATTCATTACTAAATTTAGAAACTAAACAATGCATTAACCTCGAATTTGATATGACTTCAAACATCCATTTTTCTTTACATAAAGGATCAATTAGATTTCATGGTCTACCGAAGTAGTAGAAATATGGCGCGAATAAAGAATTCAAGTCTTAGTAAAACAGAAAACATTGAGTTGAACATGGGTGCCTGGGAGTGATCCTTGCATTTCTTCTTGACTAATATAGAATATATAAAAGGGCAATAGTGGATTAAGAAGTCAGCTATTCATTTCTTGGGCACGAGGTGAATATTGAAGCGGTTTATGCACCTTGCAATTTCATATTTCATGCACTGTCCTAATAAGGGTCATAGAGTCATAGAGATGTATAGCATGGAAAAAGACCCTTCGGTCCAACCTGTCCATGCTGACCAGATATCCCAACCCAATCTAGTCCCATCTGCCAGCACTGGGCCCATATCCCTCCAAACCCTTCCTACTCATATCCCCATCGAAGTGCCTCTTAAATGTTGCAATTGTACCAGCCTCCTCCACTTCCTCTGGCAACTCATTCCATACACATACCACCTTCTGCGTGAAAAGGTTACCCCTTAGGTCTTTTTATATTTTTCCTCTCTCACCCTAAACCTATGCCCCCCAGTTCAGGATTCCCCCACCCCAGGGAAAAGACTTTGCATATTACACTATCCATGCCACTCATAATTTTATTAACCTCTACAACGTCACCCCACAGCCTCCATTGCTCGAGGGAAAATAGCCCTCGCCTGTTCAACCTCTCCCTAGAGCTCAAATCCTCCAACCCTGGCAACATCCTTGTAAATCTTTTCTGATCCCTTTCAAGTTTCACACCATCTTTCCGATAGGAAGGAGACCAGAATTGCATGCAATATTGCAACAATATCCGAACCAATGTCTTGTACAGCCGCAACATGACCTCCCAACTCCTGTACTCAATACTCTGACCAGTAAAGGAAAGCAAACCAAATGCTTTTTTCATTATCCTATCTACCTGCGACTCCACTTTCAAGGAGCTATGAACCTGCACTCCAAGTTCTCTATGTTCAGCAACACTCTCTCGGACCTTACCGTGAAGTGTAAAAGTCCTGCTAAGATTTGCAGCACCTCGCATTTATCGGAATTAAACTCCTTCTGCCACTTCTCAGACCATTGGCCCATCTGGTCAAGGTTTTGTTGCAAGCTAAGGTAACCCTCTTCGCTGTCCACTACAACTCCAACTTTGGTGTCATCTGCAAACTTACTAACTGTACCTCTTATGCTCGTATCCAAATCATTCATGTAAATGACAACAAGTAAAGGACCCAGCACCGATCCTTGTGACACTCCACTGGTCACAGGCACCCAGTCTGAAAAACAACCCTCCACCACCATCCTCTGTCTTCTACCTTTGAACCAGTTCTGCATCTAACTGGCTAGTTCTCCTTGTATTCCATGAGATCTAACCTTGCTAATCAGTCTTCAATGGGGGACCTTGTCGAACGCCTGACTGAAGTGCATATAGGTCACATCGACTGCTCTGCTCTCATCAATCTTCTTTGTTACTTCCTCAAAAAACTCAATCAAGTTTGTGAAACATGATTTCTCACGCACAAAGCCATGTCGTCTATGCCTAATCAGTCTTTGCCTTTCCAAATACATGTGAAACCTGCCCCTCAGGATTCCCTGCAACAACTTGCCCAACACTGAGGTCAGGCTCACTGGTCTACACTTCACGGGCATACCTTTACCGCCCTTCTTAAACAGTGGCACCAGGTTTGCCAACATCCAGTCTTCTGGCACCTCATCTGTTCAACAACGATCGACAAAACATAATGATGGAGCCTTTTACCATCTCGTGCTCTATCATCTGATCCAAGAATGTTGCTACTTCTCGATAAATTAATATGAGATGAAGCAATCCAATTTGTCTCACTGTTTCACAAATTGAAAAGTTTCAAAGCATGCGATGAAACAAAATAGTGTACATGTAATGCAGAACCAGAGTAAATTTACTTCTCGGTCAAATTTATTGTCTCTTCTTAGTAGCCACTAAGACTGTTAATCTCGAAGTTACACAAACTCACTCAGAAATCTTTCTTTCAATGGTTCTGAGCAACCTCCATTTCTGTGGGAATTTATTCTTGCATCAGTCCCCAAACGGGTCTCCTTCCAACTGAACCCGAAATGCTTTTTCTTAAATTATATGAAACAACGTCAGGTTACTGTCTCTGGACGTCAAATTCACAACGTAAACAATTTTACAAATTAAGCCAAAATAATTGAGACACGAGGCTGATGGTAGAAAAGAAAAGTGCAAACTGAAAATCTGAAACAAATGTGGAGAATTCTGGAGAACCCCAACACATGCAGAGAGAGGAACAGTGTTAAAATTGCCACTATGTTGTGACTCCTTATTTTCTATCCTTCTGTTCTGAGCGATCGTATCAGACTCTAAACATTTCTGTGTTTCCCTCTTCATTTGTGTTGACAGATCTCCTGATTTCATCCAACATTTTTGAAGTTTCTTTAAGGTATGACGCGGTTATGCGTACTCCACAAAATTCATGTTAATAAATTTATATTCAACCTCTTTTGGTCATATATCATCTTATAAAATAATTTTGAAAGTGAAATCGAGTCTTTGAGCGACTTGAGCAGTGTTGATGTGCATGTCTTTTTTTTATCTTAGGACAAAACAGACAGCAACTAAACTTTAAAGGAAATAATACCAGTTTAGTCTTTGGATATAAACTGCAATTCACTCTCAGTGTCACTGTATCCGTGATTTGGGTGTAAATGAATTGTCGAAATGCAGTCCATCAATAGACTCTAGGCACACCAGTTACTCTAACCCGTCATTTCGATCTCGAGAGGCTGATTTAACCGCTGTGATATGGTTTATGAAAATAATCCACAAGATTCTGATTCAAGCACTTAATTCATTAATGTACATGGAAATACGTACATGGGAAGAATGAAAAAGAAGGCTTTAATATCTTGGATAATTCATGTCACTGGATAAATACGAGTAAATTTTCCAGAGATTCAGAAACCTAATTCACCACAAAGCAATACATTTCAGTGTACATGAACTCTCTTAACATACTACGCCATAGCATAGACAGAATATTTTTTAGCTAGACTTTCTATGGAGTGGAAACAGGACAATTGGCCCAAGTCCATGCTGACTCTCCGAAGAGCAACCCACCCAGACCCATTTCCCTCTGACTAATGCACCTGACGCAGTGTGGACAACTTGGCATGGTCTGCACAGCTTTGGACTGTGGGAGGAAACCGGAGCACCTGGAGGAGAGCCAGACATACACAGGGACAATGTGTGAACACCACACAGTCACTCGCCCGAGGCTGGAATCAACTGAGCTGCTCCATATAATAATCTGAACCAGGATGCCCATCCTTTCACTACAAGTGGAGAACAGGTGCCAGATTTTCAGCATTATTCACTTTCTGACTGCTGAAGAGTAATAACTGTGAGCAACCCACAAACCAGCGATATTAACAGACATTCGCTGCTTGCTTTGCTGCATTAAACTGCAACATACACTCCCAAGCTGGAAGGCACTTCGCACAAAGCAATCGGCTTCATTTACACACCGCCCATTATCTGAACAACTTGAAGCATTCACCACCAAGATTCAGCCACAGATGTTGCGCCATCAATGTTAATGGCAACAACTCAACTAAACACCTTCACACAACCGAACAAAACTGCACCTGCACCAGCTGACAAGGTGCACAGAAAATGGAAAGTACCAACACTTACGAATTCCCATCCTGATTGGAATGGCGCTCTTGTTCCTTCACTGATACTTGATCCTGATTCTGTAATTCTCTCCTCACATATGATGATGTACCGAGCCTCAACTAATGCAGTGGACCATGAGTTCAGGTCACCGCCGCCTGGTTGGATTTTCTGTAACATTGACCAAACCAGACATTCCCACAGTTTTGAACAAAAAGAAAAAGAGTCGTGAAATAAATATCCTAATAATGATTTTCACCTCTCCCATTTGTCACTGAGAGTAAAGTTTGAAAAGGATTTGTTTTGGATATTTCATTTTTGAAAGGCTTGCGTAATGAAAATTGTGATGTAAAACAATATTGAGGTAAACATATTAATTCCACATCAAATCATACAAAAATTCTCGAATGCGGCGAACGTAAATTAAGTAACAGATGTAAACATCACAACTCCAGGTTATAGTCGAGCCAGTTTATTTGGAAGCACTAGCTTGCAGAGTGCTGCTCCTCTATCAGCACAACGACATGATGAAGGGGCAGCGCTCTGAAGGCTAGTGCTTCCAAATAAACCTGTTGGACTCTAACATGATGTTGTGTGATTTTAAACGTTGTCCAACCGAAACTAGCACTGGCACCTCCACATAAAAGTCACCTAGTTCCATGAATAATATCACAAAACGGTCACACAGATCACAGGTTTCATCTGAGAGTATAATCCATTTGTGCGTGAGTTGAATCAATGGTGACACGGTGTTGACTGGTGTGTTACTGACACCATATTCACTGTTAGCCCAGAACCCGGTGGACCCAAATATAACAGACAACCGTTACAGCTGTTCAGAATTTCTTGAGAAGATTGAAAATTTCTTCCTTCTTGGCTTTCCATCAGTGATAACATCGTCAGCAAAACAAACTTTCAAACCAAGATAAGACGCCTAAACTGCCTCCATATTCCTATTCAGATCATGTCTGAAAGTAAGTCTAGCACAACTCTCATCAGAGAATGGGTACAACTCTCACCAGAGAATAGGAGATACATTTAAAGTGAGTTCAAATTTTCAAAGAGTTAACTCTGCCAACAAAATGATATTACTGTCGGGTTGCTCACTCATCAGACTGTCCAAGTCATTTGGCAGAATGCTTCACCATTAGAACGTTCTAACAAGCAGGAAGATATCACTTGGGAAGGGCACAAACTGCGAGATCTCTCATGTACACCTAGCTAGTGTGCGGCTGCACACACTGCTCTCTCAGTGAATGCGGGGTTTGGAAGGGGGGCGGGGACACCGGTAGGGACTTAAAGTATATCCTTCTGGAATGGTCCTTTGCAAAGGATGTCTGGAGAAAGATGTAGTACTTTCTGTCGAGGGTCTTCACAAGCAAATCTTTGACTCAGGACACAGTGCTCTACGGTCAGTTCCCCATGACACACCCTGACACTGAAACAAACAACTGCACCTGGAAGGACACCAAGTCGCTGAAAAATGCACGTTTGTTGCCCTTAAACTCTTTGGTAATCCAGAGCAAGTATTTGACCCTGAACGAGGGTTGCACAGTGGCACATTCCAAGGACCAGGACAAAGTGTTGAGGAATGTATTTAAGGTTGGGGCAGCTGCCACTAAGACAGTGGAGAAAGACCACTGTCTTAGGTCTTAGAGCAGAAGGTATATGGGGGTCCGTTCAGTTATCAGACCTTCCTGATGACTCAAGTATGTATAGTTTAAAAACTGTCCATGTAAGACATGCCTTTAGAGTATTCTGTAGAGAGTCAAATTCCAGTGTTTGTTTGTCCTTCACACAGGATTGTGCAGAAGGAGGAGAAAGTGAGGATTGGAGATGCTGGAGATCAAAGTCAAAAAGGGTGGTGGTGGAAAAGCACAACTGGCCGAGCAGAATCCGAGGAGCTGGAGAGTCGACGTTTGAAGCATAAGATCATTATCCTGATGAAGATTTTATGCTCTTAACATCGAACCTCCTATTCCTCGTATGCTGCCTTACCGGCTCTGCTTTTCCAGCACCACACTTTTTAACTACGGTCCAGTAGTGACCTGTTTCAATGACTACGTATGAATGTAAATGTATTTTACAAATACAGATGTTATTTGGAGAGAGAAAAGAAGCATCTTTCTGTTAAATAAGTTTACAGTAATTTGACTGAATTTCTTCAACAACTTTCCAAGTACAGGAAGAAGAGCTTTTGATACTGAACTGGCCAGTGCCAATCATTCGACCAAATTCTGTGAATAACGAAACTGGCTAACAAACGAACTATGTATGTTGGAAATCAAAAACAAAGGAAAAATTGCTGGAAATATTTCGCAGATCTAGCAACATTTGCAGACATAATGCAGTGTGAATGTTTTGCTTTGGTTATTTGAAGATGACCAGTTAACTGTGCCTATTATGAGAGCGACAATTCTAACAGATTTCTCGGAATAATTCTGTAACTTCCAAAATTACAGAACTGTCTCAACAATAAAATATAACAAATTACCACACAGCGCCTTTGTTTCACTGAGGATGTGAACGGCTACCTGCGCCCTTTATCACTGCAATGTTTCTTAGATTCCTCGGAGGAACCTGCCTGTCACGTTTCCAAAATTACACAACTGTCTCACCAAAAAAATGTCCCAAATTGGCCCAGAGTCCCTTCGTTTCACTGACATTGCAATGGCTCTGTATAAATGCATCACTATCGAGAAACTTTTTGAATATTAAAAGAAGAAATAATAACTAAAATCAGTGGCACATCAAGCTCCGAGAAATGGTAAAATATTCAGTTTCTATTTTACACGCTCCCAAACATTAACGAATAAATTTGGTAGATATTGTTCAGCAGGTTTCCCGAAGGCACACACTGTTGAAGCAGCGATGGGCACTGTTTCCAAACAAACCCGAATTGTCGGAGTAGGTTTTCAACTCTGTGAGCTGTACGGAAACAGCGAATAAGTGCAAGGTTTGGGGGTGAATGAAGGTTGTGGTCGGGGAGCTCTGAAGCCTCAGAAACAGTTCCATAAAAAGTCGGAAAATACTGAAGACAAAATAATTTTCATTTCTGATCATGCCACTATTTTATCTCGCAGAGTCTGATCATTATATTTTTGCCACATGTATGTTACTAATCATTGACCTATCAATGGTTAAGAAAATGTATTCAAGAGACCATAACTCACAGTTCAACAGCTGCAGAAGAAGTAAGTTCACCAGGGTTACAACCATCGTCCCAGCTGGTGGTTCCAGATCAAATCTGAACATTTGCTGAATGCTGTCTCACAGATACTGAGCAGCAGTTCACATATCAAGTGACTCCTCGATTTCTCCAACAGTTGTTTCCTTCACCAAGACTTGTCCAGGGGCTCGTGTTTCTTTCCATCAACCAATAGATTTTGACGTGAGCGGACTATGAAGTAAACTCTGTCCTCTCCACCAATGAGAAATGATGTGACCATTAATGGGTACAATGAAACCGGGTTCATCTTAACAGATCAATGACGTTTCCGATTTTGACTTGGAAGCGAGTCCCCACTCCGGAATCCATACCACAGAATCACACAACCACAGGAGGTTAGTGGTCTCAGATTCTTTGAAGATACTCTGCAACTCAGCATCTCCACGAGCAGCTGGAGAAAGAGCTCAATTTCCATTTCGTCACTTTACACTCTTCAGGACTAAAAATGGAGACTAACAACTTCAGAGCTGAACCTCCACCCTTCCTTTAGATTACAAGTAACCCCTTTCCTCCCTTATATATTCCTGTCCTGTCGACATTGGTCTCAGCACAGCAGACCCATATTCATCTCATTCGCCTCACTCCTGAGCACCTATTCTGAGTCATAATTCTGTCCATTACTATAACTATCAGTCCGTTGTCTTATCCTCTGAGCACGCGGTCCGCCTGTTTCAGTCTCTTCTCCTCCCCAGTTTGTTCACAGTATTAAAAACTGTTTTTACCCAGAATAATCACATTTGATTCAAAATATTAACTCGCTTTGTGTGTCCACACATGCTGCTCAACTTGTTGTTTTCTTCAAATGTCGGTCTTGTTTGTTTATAAAAATCATCTTTCTGTTATTCTAAATGTGTTAATCATTGAATTAACTTTTAGAAAAACTTTTAAAAATCCCCAAAACTCTTACCTTATTTTTACTACAGTTTTAATTTCTATGTCTCTTCTGCAAACGTGTTCCCTCGTCTCCATCACCAGACCTTCCAATATTTAACTCATCAGGATCATTCGGTAGAATTTGTCAAAACCCAGTTCGGAGAGGGAATAATTGTTTTCTTTTCCTCTTCCTATGCAAAATCTGCTCAAATTTCAAATCATATTGATTTCCCTCCTTGGATTGTCAGCTCTTATGGGACGGATACAGTGCAATACAACAATGTTTCGCAAATATTCAATTTTGCCAAATATCAAATTTCCTCTTGATGTGCCTCATCTTTCAAACTTGCAGGGCCTGACATCATGGCAACTGTGACTGTACATGTAGAGCATAGAACGTAGAATATCGAACATTACAGCGCAATACAGGCCCTTTTGGCCGTTAATGTTGTGCCAACTTGTGGAATCAATCCGAAGCCGACCTGTGAAATCAATCTATCCTACAGGAGTCCATTTTCATCCATAAGTCTGTCTAATGACCATTAAAGTGCCCTGAAAGTTGGCGGGTCTACTACAGTTACAAGCAATGCATTCTAAGCCACTACGAATCTCTGAGTAGACTAAGTTATAAAAAAATGCAACAAGTTTGTCGCTTCATCAGAGAAAGTGAGGACTGTAGATTATGGAGATCAGAGTCGAACAGTGTGGCGCTGGAATAGTACAAGAGATCAGACAGCATCCGAGGAGCTGAAGAATCGACATTTCAGACTGAAGGCTTTCATTCGGAATGAATCGTGGAGACTGGTAAACTGCATGTTTTGGCACTAACTGAGATGGCAATAGATTTAGTACATGTTTTGGTTTGTCACAATGCAAAAGTATCCAAATTCTGAAAAGGAAACACGTCTGGAATAATAGGGATGGAAAATATGAACTGTCTGTTCTAAATTTGAGGAAGGGAGAAACAGGGATGTACAGGCTGACGGATTAATTGCAATATTCAGAACATGGTAGCGTCCACCATAAACAATGTGACAACAAGCTTCAATTGGGGCATACAAAATTGAAATTAATTATGGAAGAGAAGTCGAGGCCAGGACAGAGAATTGTCTCACAGAGAGAAAAAAATGTGCATTTTCTGTGGAAGGAGGTGATAGATGGAGTGCATGGGAAATCGAAGGTGCGAGATTAGCATTGTAAAACGCACTTCAGCGATTTTGGATGAGGGGATCAAATGTGACTTTGAGAGGTTTGCTGATCAGAACCATACAAGCAGGCTTCAAGGCCTTCTGGACAAGTTGAGTCAAAGAGCAAATGCGTGAAAGATGCCTTCTAACTCGGATCAGTGTGAGGTTAACGACATTGGACAGAAAACAGGACCGAATAGAACACCAGAGAGTAAAATAAATATTTAAAGGTATGTTAGTGATAAAGAACAAAGAGAAATGGATGATTTGGTACACCATTAACTGAAAACAAGGAAGCAACTCCGAGACTGAAAGGTAAGTGCTAATGTGACCTTCTTTGACAAAACGGGTTCAGTCCAAGAACAAAGTTTTTTAAAAAAAGAAATACTTCTCCAGAAGATAGCAGAGACCGTTGAAGTATTATGTACCGTTTTGATCCCCTTGCCTAAGATACAGTGCCTTGCATTGGAATAGTTGCAATGAAATCCACCAGATTGATTTCTATCATATCAGATGTGTCTTGGAAGGAAACATTGTATTCATTGTGTCCACAATCATTGGTGAGGATCTCATTGAAACGCAAATAATTCTAACCGCCTTGACATGCAGGATGCAGGTTTGATGTTCGTCTGGCTTATGGTATCGAGAAAAATGGGTCATGGTCTTGGTTTACAGGCTTGCCATTTCGTAGGGTTGCACAGAGATTTTGTCACTTCGGGAATTGTGAGTGGAATTCTCGAAAAGATTGTGATGTCATTGGGTACATTCAAGAAAAAAAGCATCAGTTACCTACCAGCGTGAAAACTGTGGAAGCTAAATGTAGAAGGTAAAGTTAGAATACAGAACATTGAACAATACAGCGTGGAACAGGCCCTTCGGTCCTCGGTGTTGCGTCGACCGGTGAACTATTCTCAGTTCGTCCCCCTACACTATCCCAAAATCATCCATGTGCTCATCTAAAGATTGTTTAAATTTCTGTAATGTGGCTGAGTTGACTACATTAGCAGGTAGGGCACTCCACGCCCTTACCACTCTCTGCTTAAAGATCCTGCCACTGGCATCTGACTTGAATCTATCACCCCTCAATTAGTAGTTGACTCTTTCATTGCACTTTGTGACATGTGGAGCAGAAAGAGGGATAATCCAGATCTTCTAGGGTAATCAATTGTGGAATGGAATGCAGATCATGATCTCAACCTCAGACCATTTCCCTTTAATCAACTTCACAGTTCTGTTTAAAATTCTATCACTGGATACGGGCAGCGCTGTCTCTGCCAGCATTTATTACCCATCGCTTTTTTTAGCCTTCAGAAATTCGTCATGATCTGGGTTCTTAAAACTTTGAACTCGAAACGCTGAAGTTAGACCGACAATGGCGTGAGTAAGGTATTTTTCAGGATTTTGAAAAAAATGTACATTGCTGTTGCTGAGTGATGGTATTGGATGTTTGTGTATGTGGACACAGTCACTTCGCTGCTTTGTTCTGGGTGCTTTTTAGCTTATTGAGTTTTGTTGGAGCTGCACAAAGTCTGGCATTTGTGGAGTATTCCATCACTATGTTTTTCAGTCCACAGACGCAGCGAGACATGGTGAGATTTGCAGCATTTTTGGTGTTTGATTAAGAGCTAGATTGCCCTGTTGGAACTCAGACTGGGAATCAGTGTGCAGTCGATTGCCATGTGGAACCTGTTTGACAGCATCATTGATGACCCCCTTCAATTACAAGACTACTGACTGAGAATAAACGGGTTTAGACAATATTTGGCCTGGTTGGATTTGTCCTGTGGTTAACACAGGAACACATGTGGCCCATTTTCCGCACGACCTCTGGACATGAAAAGTGCAGAGACATTGATATAACGTTATCGTGTCAAAATTACCCTTTTGCAGGTGACCACTCCTTATGGAAGTGTAGATCACAAAATACGTGAAACAAAATTGGATGATCACAGAATGCAAAGTGAAGTTGTGGAAGCGTGTGCGTTATTTTCTCTCCCTGAAAGTCTGTGATCAATGTTATTACAACAGCATCAGTGCTTTAACTCAGTTGTTTGTAATGTACATAAGTGTTTTGGATGAAACTGTAAGTGCTCTCATCAGTGATGTCCTGATCGTCACACTTATCATCAATATCGATTTAGAATCCACATCGCGCCTTTACTCTTGAACGGCCTGTCTCTGTTTTGTTGTCTGCTTATTCTCCACATCTCTTTCCCTTGAGCATCTCAAATGAACTGCACATAAATCAGCATTATCCAGCCCTCTTCAAGTCTGAATAACAGTCAATGTACTCGAAACATTAAAATCATATTTATCCCTAAGTTTCTGCAGATCTTCTCTGTTCTTAATTCAGATTGCCAACCCCATCAGAACTTTGATCGTGCTACCATAGTTTCGAAACTGGGTACAGTTTAGCGTTATTGATTACATTCATTCACATTATCAACGATTTCCGTTTTATCCTGTGCTGTTTTGCACTATTCATCGACAAGACAACGCCTGAGCCATGTCTCACAGATGCGCTGCAGAATTTCACATCATATATGGGTTGTGTTGCGATACAGGGCAAATTGCCAATCATCTGAAGAAATCTGATCTTTCAGACAGAGGCGATATGCATGAACACACATTTTGATATCAGAAATGCTGGACATTACCAACAACTTAATTACATCTAAGAGCCGTAGCATGTTGTTAGAAAACAGGCAGAAGCATATTTTACAGCAGATCATAATTTGAAATTTGTCAAGATTTATGGAAGGTTCAGTGTATGAAAAGGCAGCTTCTCAGTCTGCACAACCACAGAACCGTCACTGCACGTCTTGGCTTTCTATTCAAACAACAGGAAACACCTGGTACCATGTAAATTCTGTGCTCTAATGTTGTCGCCTGTTTCTCCTTTAAAATAAACAAAAACATATCCAGAAAAGCAGTAAATTCGGAATTAGAGTAGAGACTCTACAGAATCTCAAAGGGTACTTAATCATGGAAGAGCACATCTCAGCTCCAAGCTCATGTCAACAGGGAATCTATAAATATGTTAACACCTTAAATCCTGAACGGTCGCACATAATTTCTGTAATCTAGTTACTGGTAAACAAACGTCTAACAGAATGATTCAGCGTGACAGAAAAGATCAGTTTGAGATCCAAGCAGTGCTAACAAACATGAATTAGGATCAAAGACTAAGGCTATAGGTTTGAAGACAGCCTGTCTGTCACAAAATCACTGAGTTGCAATAGCGTTACAGACTGGAATGAGTTTGTTCGGCCAATCGTGTCTGTCCTGGCTGTTCAAACACTCATGATTACCTAATGCCAGTATCCTGCCTTAATCGGATAACCTTGTATATACTTGCTTCCATATTCATCTAATGCTGTGGCAAGTTTCAATCTGCATTCCCCAAATTTCCAGGCAGTGCCTTCCATATCCTAACGTCCATCTTCGCTGCTTTTGCAGATCTCTAAACTACTGTTGTCAGCTGCTTGTCCATTTGTTTTCGGGAATGCTTTCTCCCGATCTTCTCTGTCCAGATCTCTCAGGCAGGCAGGAGGGGATATGAAGCATGAACAAGACTTGGAAATAATTAGCATCGAGAGACGCAGAAGAGGGAAAGTTGCACTAAGTCGGAGCAGGGATAAAGCAATGGGAATTAGACGGAGAAAGACATTGAGCACTGATGTCACTGAATTATATGATCACAACATAGAACAAAGGACAGACCTCCAAAGTAACTGGCCTTTCTGCCCAATATGCTTGTGTCCACCATGATGCTGTTCTAAACTGATTCCATTTGCATGCATATGGTCTCCTTCTCTCTCTATCCTCTACCTGTTCATTCATCTGTCCAATTGATGTTGCTTGTCATCTGCGTGTGTGGCTACGAAGGATAGCTGGTCGTGTCGTTTCGTGGCTAGTTGGTGTTCATGGATGCGGATCGTTAGCTGTCTTCCAGTTTGTCCTATGACAAGCAACATGAATTCGACTGGGACAACACTACTATTATAGGACAAGCCAAACAGAAAACAGCCAGGGAATTCCTAGAGGCATGGCACTCATCCACAGATTCAATCAATCAGCACATCGATCTGGACCCAATATACCGGCCACTGCAACGGACAGCTGGAACTGACAACCGGAAGTGGCAGATTCAATCCATTACAAATGCCGGAGGAAAGATCACAAAAGTTCTTCACAGGATGCTCCCAAGCACTGAGGATGTCACCTAGACAGGGGACGAAACGTCTGCAAGACAAATTCCCAGCTCGGCGAACAGAACCACAACAATTCTTCAATTTGTGCATTATTCAGCTAATTTAAACCGGGTCTAATTCTAACGCTAGGTAAGATGTGTGGCTGAAGAGATGAAATGGTTTTATAATTGGTGAATTCGTTGTTCGAAGATCACTCTGTGACTTCATCAATAAAATATATATTTCGGCATAATACAAAAATGACACCCATCTTTACTCCACTTCAGACGCCATGTTCTCAAACAAGGATTACACAGAATGTGTTTTCATCACATGCTTGCGGACAATGTAAAACAAAACGCGATATTGAAAAAGGCATTCCCATTCTTTCGATCATTTCTTCTTGTCGTGATTTCTGGTCTCCTTGTCCAGGTTTTCTTTCAATCGTAAAAAAAATGCATTTTTACAAGACCTTGGTTCAGCAACACGAAGAATGCTGTGTTCAATTTTGGTTACTACATTACAGGGCGGTTGTGGAGGTTTTGCAAAGGGTTCAGAAAATGTTTACCAGCATGCTGCCTGAATTAGAAGGAACTAGAAGGAGAGGCTAGTAATACTTGGCTTGTTATCTCTGGAGTGGCAGATGATGAGAGACACTCGATAGAAGTCTGTACAGTTATGAGATGCATAAGTAGGCTTGATGATCACAATCGTTTTTTCCCGGAATTGAACTGGATCAAACTCGGGAAATGCATTTAGGGTGAGATAGGGAAGTTGAAAAGAGATGTGAAAGGCACGTTTCTCACACAGGGTGGTAGGAGTGTGCAACTGGTATATTGCCACCCCGTAAGCCTACTTCCAATCATCGTAAATGTCATGTTAAGCGTCATCAACAGTACTATCAAGCAGTGCCTGCCAGCATGAACCTACGCAGTCACTCCCAGCTTGAGTTCCCCCAGATTCAATCAGGTTCTGACCTCATTACTGCCTTGGTTCACACATAAACGAAAGAGCTGAATTCCAGAAGTAAGGTGAGAGTGATAACCGCTGATATCAAAACCACATTCCAGCGAGTGTAGAATCAAGGAGCTCTTGCAAAACTGGAATCAATGTATATCAGGGACCAAACTCGCCATTGTTGAGCCATGACTGACATGTGGGAAAATGGTCATGGTTTATGGACATGTGGCACATGACCTCAAGCAGCTCTGCGGGAAATACTCAGGGAGAGAGAGGAAGAGGGACACGGCAGAAAGGAACACGAGAAAGTGAACGAGTGAGAGACAGTGCGGGATCAGAAGGAGGAGAGGAAGGCTTAAAGATGGGGCAGAGGGTGTGGAGAACGGGAAACATGGAGAGAGACATGGAGTAAGGGAGAAATGAAGGAAGAGCGAGCTGAGAGTGGGACAGGGAGAGGGAGAGAGAGAGAGATGGAGGAGTGAAGAGGAAAGAAGAAGAAGGCAGAGAGCAAGAGAGGCGAAGAGAAATGTCTCTGTACCAATTGCTCCCTTGTGTTGAAAGTGATACAACGCCGCCCTCTGCTGGCTGATCAACGCCACTGCACAGGAGATGCTGCAGCGTGAAAGCCATCAAACTACCATCAGAGAGAGAGATGCAAGCATACAGATATTAGCACACTAGTGAGATGATTGCAATTATACTTCGGGTTCCCTCAGAATGAAAGATGTTTATGTGGAGAAAATCTATGAGTTTCTACTGCAATGTCGATTTGATTTATCTTTGGGCTGTTTCCTGACATTGTACACATTAAATCGAACATTTGCCCGCAACTGCATTCAGGCACCTCCCATTGAATTGTTTTTATTAGGAGACACGATGAATTTTCATGCACTTTGTGCAATTTACAATTCTATGTAATTTATTGAGTCAGATTCTAAGTGACGGAAGAATGTAATATTTGAGGGGGGTCAGGCCAACACTGGGTCTGTTCATCTCCTTCTGCACATATCACAGGGGCAAGATTGATTGAACAAAATTTCTACAAGCGCAGGGTTTGAAGAACAACGATTCAATGTAACCTGGCAAATTCACAGGCTTGAATGCTTTATCCATGAAAAACTATCTGCCGCTTATGGACTCGTATTGGTTGGCTTGTGTCATTTGGAATACAAGAGGAGGACAGGGTTGGTGGAGTGGTTAGAGAGAGAAAGCGAGAGAACTTCCAAGCCTTTGACTCACGCATTTTTTAGCTTATTGTTTCATTCAAACTTCCCTCCCAGATAAAGTGTATCGCATTTCAGTCAGGTACAGACACACTGGTACAAACACAACAAAATGCAATGACACAAAAAGGGAACTCGCATCAACATGACCATGAGTGTTCCATCTCTTTGAACAAAAGTGACAACTGAGAGAAAGTGGGGAATGGCTTCACCCTATTTCAACACATTCAACATCTAAAATAAACAGAGACTCCACTGCACAGAGACACAGTCACAGATATCATCTCCTGATGTGTTCTCCTTTTTTTAATCTCTGTCTCTCCCTTTTCGTTCTGTCTTTCTCACCCACCACTCCCTGCTTGTTTACACATTAAAATATTATCCTACACATTTCTGACACTCAAACATGCCGTGTCTCATTTTTATTAATGACTTAGATGAGGGAGTCGAAGGGTGGGTCAGTAAATTTGCAGATGATACAAAGATAGGTGGAGTTGTGGACAGTGAGGAGGGCTGTTGTCGGCTGCAGAGGGACTTAGATATGATGCAGAGCTGGGCTGAGGAGTGGCAGATGGAGTTCAACCCTGCCAAGTGTGAAGTTGTCCATTTTGGAAGAACAAATAAGAATGCGGAATACAGGGTTAATGGTAGGGTTCTTGGTCAGGTGGAGGAACAGAGGGATCTTGGGGTCTATGTACATAGATCTTTGAAGGTTGCCACTCAGGTGGATAGAGTTTGTAAGAAGGCCTATGGAGTATTATCGTTCATTAGCAGAGGGATTGAATTCAAGAGTCGTGAGGTGATGTTGCAGCTGTACAGGACTTTGGTTAGGCCACATTTGGAGTACTGTGTGCAGTTCTGGTCGCCTCACTTTAGGAAAGATGTGGAAGCTTTGGAGAGGGTGCAGAGAAGATTTACCAGGATGTTGCCTGGAATGGAGAGTAGGTCATACGAGGATAGGTTGAGAGTTCTCGGCCTTTTCTCGTTGGAACGGCGAAGGATGAGGGGTGACTTGATAGAGGTTTATAAGATGATCAGAGGAATAGATAGAGTAGACAGTCAGAAACTTTTTCCCCGGGTACAACAGAGTGTTACAAGGGGACATAAATTTAAGGTGAAGGGTGGAAGGTATAGGGGAGATGTCAGGGGTGGGTTCTTCACCCAGAGAGTGGTGGGGGCATGGAATGCGCTGCCCGTGGGAGTGGTAGAGTCAGATTCATTGGCGACCTTTAAGCGGCATTTGGATAGGTACATGGATGGGTGCTTAATCTAGGATAGAAGTTCGGCACAACATCGTGGGCCGAAGGGCCTGTTCTGTGCTGTATTGTTCTATGTTCTATGTTCTATGTTCATAGCTTTCCAAAGTTTCCTGCGTTGCTACTTTTATAGAAAAGCAGATTGTAAGCCACGATCCTTCTGTATGTTAACTTTCCAAGTTCCCTTCCATTTCCTGTGTACTTCCCTCCTGCAATCAGCTTTCCAATGCACTGGCAGAAGCACAAGTATTCTCATATTCAGAGATGCAGTTGCACAAGCACGGCTAATTACAACCACTCTCACTTCCTCACTGACACTCACACACATACACTGTGGCACTGACATCAACAAACGGACTCAGAATCCCAAAACAAACTTGTAATCATTGCATTTTTATTGTTGAATTGTCTCCTACATTTTGCCGCCTCACTTTCAGAAATATTCCCAGTTCATGGAGGATATGTTAATGGAGAGAACATTTCATTCAATAAACAGCAAGACAGCACTTCATTGAACTCTTTGGCTTGACAAATTTAAAATCCTCCTTCATGCGGTATGAGAAAGCAAAGCAATTACAAATGGAATTTCCTCAATACCTCATTGACAAGCCACAGGACCATCGTCCACTATTGTGACTTCAAACTTCCACACTGAGAAATGAATTACATAATATATTCACACATAAAAAATAACTCCGATGAACTCTGTTTATACCCACTTTTAACTCATTAAAACACACAGCATGCAATGTTTCAAGTATATATGCAAATATATTCCTTTCAATGCCATAGTAAACGCTGCTCAATAACGACCAGTTGCAGCTTATATTCGAGAAAAATATTTGGCAGATTCAAAACGATAGTCGGCGAATTCGCGAAATATTAGGACGTCCCATGTTGAAATAGCTTCTAAAATCTGCCTGAAATGATAAAGAAAATAATTTGAGTCCACGCATTCAAAACGCCTCTGGCTCTATTCACCGCACATGAATCAATCAATCCCGATATGAAGCTCTCACTCCATGGAGTAGGGGCAAGACTAATTCTGCCACTGCAATGTCAGACTGATGATGGGCCATATTTGGAAGGCACAATGACATGTTTCTCTATCTGTGTGTTCGGTTGGATGGAAACGAGAGCCTGGAAATTACTCTGAAGAGTTGCAGAGATGTGTGCAGCAAGTGATCACTGGGCCAATATTTATTCTACAAACAACAAGCTCACTGAAAATATTATATAATGATCATCGCCTCTGGTTTGTGCGAATATTGGCTGGGCAATATCCTAAATTATAGTAGTTATGAAATGTTCAAAAGTATATCATTGGCCATGCACGATTTTGCAGGTGAGATGTTGATTGAAAGTGCAAGATAAACAAATATCTATGGTTTCTATCACTCTTCTAAAACAATTTAAGAGATGTCTGTGAAACAATAAAAGTTGCTTTCTTCATTAATTGAAACAAGCCTCATGCTTGTCAAGTTTTCCAAGATGACTTTCAACATTACATAATGCTCAAGATATTTCAGAATTTTGCAGAAAGCCGAGGCATCCCATTCTCTCCTCTGCATCAGAAACATTGGTACTCAGAGGGAAACGTAGCAATTATGGCTTTGATGCGTACGTTGTAAAATTTTGGATCGCACATCCAGTGCATGTCAACAGTGAAAGTGCCACCGATGTGCGAGTTATCAGGGGAAGTCAGATGGATTTTCTGTTTGGACAACAGAGGTAACATGGCAATGGCTGAATCATTGCTCTATCGAATCATGCAGTGCAGTGAAGCTCATTTGGCCATTCGTAATCAGAATCAAACAACGGGAATTGCTAGAAAAACTCAGCATGTCTGGACACATGTTTGGAAGGCATCAAAGTTAAAGTTACAGGCCCGGTGACCCTTCTTCAAACAAACACAGGAACTTGGTTGTCAGTGTGGTGACTGTTACATGTTACAGGAGGGTTCTCACAACAGTAATTAATCATCTCTGTGAAAAAGGAGAGAAGGTGGAGAATAATGGAAGCGGATAATTGGGAACACAAGGAACATTGGAGCAGCTTTTCTTTTCCAAATGGCCATTCGAAAACACTAAAATGGTTAAGCAGCTGATCAGATAGTCTGGGTTTCAAAGACAGCCGTGAGTTATTGGCATTTGTAATGTTCTGCGTCAGGAGATGTATTCGTCTTCGGGAATGGGTGTGAGTGCAGTTCCTGAAAACAACCACATCAAACGCACGTCTCTTTGCACATGACAAGGAAAGGTCCAAAGCTCTGTATTCCCTGTGAGCTACAAGAACTAAACCATTCAAAATGTTCAGCACGGAAAACCCCATCTTTCGTATTCTCCATCCAGCCAGTTGATGATGCATTGAAACAGCAATTTTATAGATTTGTAAATACAAAATTGGGTGAAGATCAGCGATTCGAAGAACTGACACGACGCAGTGTATGATGAATAGCATAGAATTCATTTTTTAAAAACGGTTCTTATGCTGTTGAAATAAAAATTTTCCTCCAATAGTACATTTCTTTCTTAGTGACAAGTCATGGGGATAAGGCACTAGTAGCTTTGGACGTTGTTCTTGGATTTTCAAGTAAATATAATATTATCATGGAATGGAAAGGAATTATGGCAGTGTGAATGCGTAGAAAGTTGGTTAAAGATGTGAGTATCTGTTATTCAACTCACCCAGTGAACAAAGACCACTATCATCATCTGTAAGTGTGAGGGGTTCTTCACGATCACTGTCCAATTGTAACTTTCCATCATGAGATTCTGCATCTTCAGTCTCAACATCGTCATACTCACCACGAATTCGACCTAGTGGGAAAGATGAGCATCACTGATACAAATTGAAGTACACAATAACGATAACTAGAAAACGAGATTACTGCCTCAGATAAGGCAAGTGCTGGAAACTGAGACCAGAAGAGTTAGGTCGGTCATCGTAATTCTGAAGTGATGGAATGAGCAGAGTTGGTGCAATTTGGGATTGTTTTGCCTGGAAATGAGAAGGTGAAAGGTTTTCTGGTCGAATTATTCAAGACAATAACCCGGATAAGACAGGGTATGCAAATAAAAATACTTCAAGTGATTAGACTATTTTAGCTCGAGGTGTTATACACAGAATTAATGCCAGACCGTTCAGTGAAGATGTCAAGAAAGGATAAAGCTGTACAAGGGTTTGGAAATATATTTCACAAACATTAGCTGATGTCTGATCAATTCTTAATTTTCAATGTGGCAGAGATTAATGTTGGTCAAAGGTATTTATGGACATGTTTCAAAGGCAGGGAGCTGGATTTAGGCCACACCAGAGTTTAGAATTATCTCATTGAATGCAGGAAGAGTTACGAAGGGCTGAGAGACCTACCGCTGTATCTATCTTGCAATTGATTGACTTGCAGCTGAGCATGCACAGTTGCTGGCATGGCTGCGATGAGTCATGAAATGATAACGACTGTAGTTGGGGAAGAAAGGAACGAACATTCTCTATGGTGGAGAGATCAAAGATCAGGGATCATACATTTCAGAGAAGTGATGGGAGAAGTAAATAGGAAATATTCGACTCTCTGCCAGGAAGGTTGATAGAGGCAAAAGACACTCATAATAGTATTTAGTGGTACACTTGCAATGTCAAGAGATACAAGGCTGTGGGCCAAGGTGTGCTGGCAAATACGATTAGAATGATAACCTGGTTGTTTTTGGCCGACACGAGCCGGACAGACAATGCCCATGATTATGTGGTATCAAAACAGCAGTTTTCACTTTAACTAACACTCCTTATGAAACAGCCAGTGGTCACACTATCGTGTGAATGCAGTGGTCACATTACCTTGTGAGGGTTGCCATCGTTAAATGTTGGACAGTGTAGACAATGTAGGACAAAAAATGAATTGACAGAAAGTGAAGCCATACACACCTGGAATGCTGTTGGATTCCACCTCAAGATTTTCAGATCCGGGATTAATGTCAGTCACGTTGTGGCTGGTGTAGTATTCAATGCGATTGAGTGAGTCAATGGAAGCATAAATTACTAAAAATAAAAATGGACAGTTATTTTCAAGCTCGAATTCCAAGAGAAGCCATGACCAAGAAGATTTAGAATGAGCTGAAAATGTGTTCCTGGAAAAGCGCAGCAGGTCAGGCAGCACCCAAGGAGCAGGAGAATCGACGTTTCGGGCATGAGTCCTGAGGAAGGGCTGATGTCTGAAACGTCGATTCTCCTGCTCCTTAGTTGCTGCCTGACCTGCTGCGCTTTACCAGCAACACATTTTCAGCTCTGATCTCCAGTATCTGCAGTCCTCACTTTCTCCTCGAAGATTTAGAATAAGGCAAGTATTCTTCAGCCAGAGGCTTGCGAATCTATGGAACACAGATGGCTATGGAGGCCAATCAGTGTGTATCTTAAAACAGAATTACACAGGTTATTGATTAATAAGGGGATACAAACATCCAAAGAGAAGGCAAAGCAAAGTGGTTGAGAAGCACATCAGCCCTTATTGAATGGCAGAATAGACTCGACGAGCCAAATGATCTAATTCTGCTCCTGTAAGTCGTAGACTTATGGACTGTAGTTCAAGGTTTTATGTTATTAATTGTAGGGTGACAAAAGAAAGTATTGTTCTTTAATCGTGCCTGCAGAAATCTCTGGAATAATGTCAAGTGAACCCACTGTGGGAAAGAATATGATATAAGAACTAAGAGCAGGAGAACTCCATCTGGCCGTTCCAGCCAGCTCTGCCGTTCAATAAGATCATAACTGATCTTTTCTTGGCTTCAGTTCGACTTACTCATGATTTTAATATTCACAACATCATTCACCCCAGCTCTAAAATCATCTGATGAGGCAGGGAATTCCATAAATTCTCAATCCTGTGGGTGAAAATGTTCCTCCTCAATTTAGTCCTAAATCTGCTATCTTTACTTTTCAGGCCATGTCCGTTCAAGTAATAGTCATTTCTAATATTATTCCAAACAAAATGGATAATTTCACATTTATCATCTACCAGACATTTTCTTTCCATTAATTTACACTGTATCTGAACACCTGCAAAGTTTCAGAGTCATATGCAGACTTTCAGCACCACTCATCTTCTGTGACTCATCATATTTGTTTATACATTGATTCCTCAATTTTGCTTCCACTCTTTGGTGCTGTGTGATCCCTACTTATTGCAAACTTTATATTATTTTAAAATCAATGACGAATTGATTAGTTGTCCAGCTTTCTGCAGGGGTTTGGGTGGAACCAGGTTAGAAGTGAAATTGATAGTTCAGTTTGCTTTTTCAAATACATGCCAGAAATAATCTATCCGGAATGTAGGGCAGTGGGAATTATCATATTGAAATTCTTCATCTCACTAAATGCGGACAGAGACACAGTTAATGAGATAGCTTCCCACACACGACGACCGTGTTTTAACTATTAATCATGTTCATTCAGTCATTCATCATGTAAGACTGCAAATTGAATGGAAGCTATACTTATCCAGTCACGATTCACTGTACAATAGGAAATACATACCTGGTCCATTTTTGTGACCCGTCCTCTTGCCACGGGGCACATTCTCAATTTCTTCATAGATTCCTTGGTACAAACCAAGACTTGAGCCTCTGCCACCAAGGTAAAGTTCTGTTGAATAAAAGACAGACTGGTCAGCATTTGTAGCTGAACACTCGCAGAAACAAAGTCTTTGTTTCTGAAGAACCTTTAGAGAGAAGAATGAGTTCACACAATGCTGGTGATTAGAATCTTCACACAACGTTAACTGATCGCTGAAGGCAGAAGATCTTGGAAAAAACAAATGAACACGCCATGATTAATTTCCTTGTCACATCAGTTACCGAACCCTAGCATGTTAAACAGAAAGAGCGAGTTGCACTTGTAGGTATAAATATGGGTATTTTGTTCGAATTTTGCTGATTCAAATATTTACTCAAGAAAATTTTCAGCTCACAATGGTGCATGTGAGTCAAAATGTTGAGTGCAGAAAATGAAACTCTTTAATGCAATGAACAAACTAAAATGTTAATAACCTATAGAACATAGAACATAGAACATAGAAGAATACAGCGCAGTACAGGCCCTTCGGCCCTCGATCTTGCGCCGATCAAAGCCCACCTAACCTACACTAACCCACTATCCTCCATATACCTATCCAATGCCCACTTAAATACCCATAAAGAGGGAGAGTCCACTACTGCTACTGGCAGGGCATTCCATGAGCTTACGACTCGCTGAGTGAAGAACCTACCCCTAACATCAGTCCTATATCTACCCCCCCTTAATTTAAAGCTATGCCCCTTTGTAATAGCTGATTCCATACGTGGAAAAAGATTCTCACTGTCAACCCTATCTAACCCCCTAATCATCTTGTACACCTCTATCAAGTGACCCCTAAACCTTCTTTTCTCCAATGAAAACAACCCCAAGTGCCTCAGCCTTTCCTCATAGGATCTTCCTGCCAAGTAGTCTACCATTAGCCCAGTAATCCATCTTTTTATTACTCTTACCAAAGTGAATCACTTCACACTTAGCTACATTGAACTCCATTTGCCACCTTTCTGCCCAGCTCTGCAGCTTCTCTATATCCCGCTGTAACCTGCCATATCCTTCCTCACTGTCTACAACTCCTCCGACTTTCGTATCATCCGCAAACTTGCTCACCCAACCTTCTAACCCTTCCTCCAGGTCATTTATAAAAATGACAAACAGCAATGGTCCCAAAACAGATCCTTGCGGAACACCGCTAGTGACGGCACTCCAAGATGAACCTTTGCCATCAACTACTACCCTCTGTCTTCTTCCAGCCAGCCAATTCCTAATCCAAACCTCCAACTCACCCTCAATGCCATATCTCTGTATTTTCTGCAGTAGCCTACCATGGGGGACCTTATCAAACGCCTTACTAAAATCAATATATACCACATCTACCGCTTTCCCCTCATCTACCTCCTTAGTCACCTTCTCAAAGAATTCAATAAGGTTTGTGAGGCACGACCTGCCCTTCACAAAACCATGCTGACTATCCTTGATCACATCATTCTTATCCAGATGTGCATAAATCCTATCGCTTACAATTCTATCTAAGACTTTGCCCACAACAGAAGTGAGACTCACTGGCCTATAGTTACTAGGATTATCCCTACTCCCCTTCTTGAACAAGGGAACCACGTTTGCTAGCCTCCAGTCCTCTGGCACTACTCCTGTAGACAAAGAGGACACAAAACTCAAGGCCAATGGCTCTGCAATCTCGTCCCTTGCTTCCCAGAGAATCCTAGGATAAATGCCATCAGGCCCAGGGGACTTATCTATTTTCACCCTTGCCAGAATTTTCAACACCTCTTCTCTACATATCTCAAAGCCATCCATTCTACTTAATCGTGCCTCAGTATTCATATCGACAAAAATGTCCTGTTCCTGAGTGAATACTGACGAAAAGTATTCATTCAGTGCCTCCCCAATCTGTTCAGCCTCCACACGCAACTTCCCATTAATATCCTTGATTGGACCGATTCCTTCCCTAGTCATTCTTTTATTCCTAACATACCGATAGAAAGCCTTAGGGTTTTCCCTAATCCTACCAACTAAGGACCTTTCATGTCCCCTCCTTGCTGCTCTTAGCTCTCTCTTCAGGTCCTTCCGGGCTACCTTATAACTCTCAATCGCCCCGATTGAACCTTCACACCTCATCTTTACAGAGGCCGCCCTCTTCCATTTAACAAGGGATTCCAATTCCTTATTAAACCACGGCTCCCTCACACGACCCTTTCCTCCCTGCCTGATAGTTACGTACTTATCAAGGACACTCAATAGTTGCTCCTTGAACACGTTCCACATATCAATTATGCTCTTGCCTTGGAATCTACTTTTCCAATCCACACATCCTAAGTCATGCCTCAACGCATCATAATTTCCCTGCCCTCAGCTATAACTCTTGCCCTGTAGTACACACTTATCCCTCTCCATCACTAGAGTAAAAATCACCGAATTGTGGTCACTGTCCCCAAAGTGCTCACGTACCTCTAGTTCTAATACCTGGCCTGGTTCGTTACCCAGAACCAAATCCAGTATGGCCTCACCTCACCTATATTTCTTTTAAAAAACTTGATAACATTGAGGAGATTACAAATTAATGCTCAAGACCCTGTGGTGCTTACAAAAAAGGTTGATAATTATGTTATTTGAATTGGACTACTTTCATTAAACAATTGCATAGTTATGACAATTCGGTAAAAACCAAACCGTGAGACGAATGAAATAAGGTGTATCTTGATGACATTGATCGTGATAGACGAAGTGCACAGTTTATGTGGCTATATGTAAAGGAAAAATTAAGAGCATGTGAAAGGATAGAAAATGATTGTTCTTAGTGTTGATTGTCATTGCCAACTCGTGGAAAATGGTTCCCAGGCCAACGCTTTTAAATTACTATGCAAAGTATAGAAGTATCATTTGCTCAGTCAAGGGAAGCCAGTTGTTGCCTCACTGAAAGTTACCTTAAAAGGACCCTTAATCCTCTCAATGTTCTTGGGTTGTGGTTGCAGCACCCAGACACTGAAGAACCATAAATGAATAGTAACTAATGAAGAAATATTTGGACGCAGTCTGCAAATATCTCAAAGAAATGGAGACATATTGCTGTATTAATTAACTTGTTCTGGAATGTCATGTATATGTTAACTGAAAGATAAGAAAGTGCAGTCTTTATATTTCTTTCCCAATGATAATGACTGGAGAAACTCCACATTACACGTTAATTCAGTTACACTCCAAATATATTGAACGACTTGGTGAATAATTCACACAGTTAGAATATTCTTTTATCTGCTATTTGCAGTTTTGATGCATTTTATCTGCGTGTTTATTAAAACTTAGCGTTTCATTGGGCAAACTCCCTCGAAGAAAACAGACAGCCAAGAAATGCCGCACAATCGTGACCACCTCAGTCAAATGCTGGATAAGTGCAATAAGAATCTACAGCACCGAGAACATATGCAACAGTGAAAGTGACGCAGTGTTAGCTCAGTCGGTAGATGTGATGCTTACCTTTCGTTTGCAATTTTCTCTGCATGACCACCAGTAATGCGACCAACTCACAGATTAACAAGACTCCCAAAGATGAACAGACGGCAACAGGCATAGAAATAGGTGGACTTTCCTGCCCTTAAAGGAGGGAGTACAAATGGGTTTAGCACAGTTAAGGTCTGCCATGGAAAATTGTCAATAATCATCATTAAGGAAACAATGGCACTAGCTTCCAAATCGTGAAAGTACGAACAGCATCAATGTCACTTTACTGGAAAGTAACGCGAAAACAAATACTAATCTTAGTATCAGTCATAAATACCTGCAGGTGGAAGTGAAGGGGAGGCCGTCACCAACTCGGATCCTGTGGAACAATAAATAGGAAAAATTATGAAGGAAATGTAACTGAGGAAATCAAGTATTTGCCCTGATTTTTGACATGAAAGATCACGGACAGGCGCCAGTCAGTCAGCATCAATCTTACCTGAACACTTTACACTGGCAATTTCCTTGTGATGACACTTCCTTTTAGCTGGAGCTGCGGAGAGACAGTCAAACAAAGAGAATTCTCTTCCCTTACACTTCACATCATTCTGCCAGATAACATCATTCTCCTGGGAGAGAACGGCCGCATCTCGGGCTGATACAGCAAAGCCACATCCCAGCTCTCTGCAGACAACATGAGCATCAGTTATATCCCAGGAATCGCCACACAGCGTTCCCCAGCGTTTATCGCACATGATTTCCACTCTTCCAGAACAGTTGCTGCTTCCTCCATGCAGGTGCACACTGTCTTGCGTATCTGTGGTACAGAACTGATTATTAGTGAATTCAGTACAAAGCAGAATCTCCAAGAGTTGGCACAAAGAGAAAGAAGACGCACCTAGTTGTTGATGGCAGTAAGTTGAACTGAAGGTCTGCTCCTTTGTTCTATTGCTCTCTGTTGGAAGGAGAAAGATGCTCAGCCTATTGGAAATTCATGTTTGAAATGACACCCGAACATTGAGAAGGCTTGTCATGTTACCTGAACAAACTACACCAGCATCGTCCCGGTGTTGACAGTCGTGTTGACCCCACGGATCTGTGTGACATTGCCACAGTGTCGACTCGTGGGACAGACACTCCATCTCATCGAGCCAAATAGTTCCCGTTCCTGCTCCGAATGATTGAGCGTCGTATTCAACATTCTGGAACGCACCACAGTGCAGCTGCTTACAAATCACTTTGGCAACGTGTGAATCCAATGTGTCTGAACACACTGTTCCCCAGGTCCCATTGTAGAACACCTCCACTCTTCCCTCCCAGCGATGTTTTCCGTTCACCAGCCGCAGCTCCTTGTGTTCTGTTCAAACAATAACAGATATCCAGATTGTTAGATTGTTCATGTTTCTGGTGTGTCCTGTGATTGCCGTAACGAGCAGGATGCATGATAGGAACAAAGGGAATTGCTGGAGGAACTCAACAGAATCTGTGAAGAGAGAAAGCACAGACAAATCTTCAGGTCCAGTGACGTGTATTCTGATTGGAGGAAGCGTCACTGAACATGAAACGTTGACTCCTCTTTGTCTCGACAGATGCTGAAAGACATATGACTTTTTCCAGAAATTTTCCTATTTGTTTTAGATTCGTAGCATCCGCGGATCGTTGTGATCAGTTTTCTTAATAAAGCATAATGCAATGAAAAAAGGAGTGAGCCAAGTGTGCATCGTGCATGGAGGTTAGAAAGACTTCACCAAGACACTACTAGAATCTGGCGAACTGTTTGCGAACCCGAAATGGTCGTGAAGCAGAAACTGACAGAAAACAAAAAGCCTGTGTTACAAAGTAAATTGTCCACTTTGCAGAAGTGACGATCCACTGGAACTGGTTCTGATATCATGGCTGTACAATTTTATATATACATGCAATCAATTTTAAATTTGTATCACCAGGGAAGTTTCAAACTGCTCAGTTGGAAGCAAATTACGGAATATTTTTACTGTTCTGAAAAATCATGAAAAACGCAAGTGCACAGTAGTAAATAGGCAGTACAGGTATGTACAGGAGCTATGTCTAATGCAGGGAAGTCTGGTCGGAAACATAAAGAGAAAAAAATCACTCCTTCATTTTCGAGTCACGAAAAGTTCGATAGACACACGAACAGGTCTCATATTTCTGGTGGCTCGATACAAAAATAAAGATCATAAATTTGGAATTAATCTTTGGTAAACCCTTTATGAAATACAGATCAATATTGACATCCAATTGGAGTAGTGACATCAGATCAAAGATGACACTTTTCATGACAAACGCGATTTGTATCAATAGAAGGTGAAACAAACTGACAGAAAAGTAATTTAGATTAGAGAAACGAATTGCTCTATCACTTTCTGTGCAGCATGAAAGTATCAGAGATCGTTTCTTTAAATTACTGCCGCTGCTCTACATTCTTTTGAATTCAGTGAACATGTGTCAGCATGACGTCTCACCAACAACATTCGAGCAAAGTAAAAGCATTGAAAAATGGCCTCACCCGAGCACATAATTCTCACATCCTCTTTATGAGAACAGTCGTCTTGGTGACCCAATGGTACTGAAGGGCATTCCCATAGAAATGATTCGTTTCCAAAACACTTTATATCCTTCCACCAAATGTGGCCTGAGCCCGGTCCAGAGGAGGAAGGGAGTGTCATGTCCAGTGCTTTTCCACAACCCAGTTGTTTACAAACGACTTCAGCGTCGACCACATCCCATAAATCATCACAAACCGAGCCCCATATTCCATTGTAGTAAATCTCCACTCGACCAGCACAAGGGCTTCCACCATCTGACAGCCTCAGCTGAAAGTGCTCTGTGAAACAATGACACTTTCAATGCACATTCCCTTCATCACTCAGGGCAACACAGTGTATAGATACAGGAATGACCGTTTTAAATGTTCTCATGAGAAGTACTTAATGTGCTGAAACATAATTTCTTACAAAACTAATCGATCAAGTGTAACCTTTTAGCACGAATGTCCAGCACATAAATGTTTCAAAATATCTTATTGCACTTGGTACTGCCAGGTTCAGTTTCTCTTTCTATATTGAACGTTCATTGAAATATTTTGAAAATAGTTGTATTTGTGCTTTCTCTATCCTGTCACTCTGTATATGTCTGTCCACACGTTACTTTGTCTAATGCTCACCCTATTTTATAGTGCACATATCTGTACGTTCGTCCAATATAAATAACGTCTCAGCTTTCATTCATCAGCGCACAAGGGAATACTATAACTTACGAGAACATAACTGAAAGATAACATATATATTGGAGTGACAGCAATAGCACTTTGAGTAGTTTTAGAAGTGTAAATACTGAAAGGGCACGAAAAGTCCTTTCAGGTTATTATCACGTGTACTTAGATATAAAGGTCCAGAACGAATTCACAGAATCACAGATTTAAGAAGTCTTCAGCACAGAGAAAGAACCTTCGGCCCACCAATTCATTTCACAGCACTTGAGTTCGTCCTTAACTCCTTGGCATCACAAGTGCACATCTAAATATATCTTAGATTTCACTTACGTTTCTGCCTCTCCCACACTTACAGGCAGTGAGTTACAGACTACACCCCCGCCCCGAGTGGATGAAAAAGAATATCCTCAGGTCCCTCTGAACCTTCTGTCCATCACCTTAACTCTATGCCGCAAGGTAAGCAATTGCATAATATCGGGGAAAGATTCCTTCTTGCTCATTATACACCTCAATCCTGCCCATACTCAGTCGCCTCTGTTCAAAGGAAAAGAATCCAAATATGACCACGCTGTCTTCATACTTAAATTTTGTTCATCTCAAGAAAATCTCTCATACGTTTCCCCCTGTGTTGTCTCCATGACTGTCCAATCCATCCTCTGATGTGGATTCCTTAACTGCACACAGTTTTCTGCTCTGCTCCAAATCATGCTTCTTGCAGTTTGAGAATAAATTAAACTCCATCTCCCACTCCTCGCCATTTTTGCCTGTCTGATCAATATCTGTTCATATTCATTCTCATCAAAATTTCAAATCGCAACGCCAACGTCACTCTCACAAAATTAGAAATGGCTGGTGAAATGCAGGAGTTTTACTGGCCTCTTTGGGAAGTGGTGTGACCATTTCAAATCGAGTGACTCTTTACCTGAACTAACGCATTCTTTGTGCACGTGTGTCAACTTTACTTTTGGGTTAAGAAACGCTAATTAGATTAGATTACTTACGGTGTGGAAACAGGATATTCGGACCAACAAATCCACACTGACACTCCGAAGAGTAACCCACCCAGACCCATTCCCCTACATCTAACACGACATGTAATTTAACGTGGCCAATTCACCTATACTGGACATCATTGGACTGTGAGTGGAAACCGGAGCGAACTCATGCAGAAACGGGGAGAATGTTCAAACCACTCAGACAGTTCCCTGAGGCTGGGAATTGAACCCGCGTTTCTGACGCTGTGAGGCAGTAGTGCTAACCACTGTGCCAGCGAGCAATCTAATCTTATCTAAGATTCGATTCCCTCCATTGTGGAAAGTGGCCCTTTGGACCAACCAGTCCACACCGACCTTCCAAAATTTAACTCAGCCAGACCCATTTAACTATGACTGATGCAAATAACACTCTGGGCAATTTAGCATAGCCAATTCACATGACCTGCCACGTAATGCTTGTATCTGACAACAAAATGGTGTTAATTTTTCATATTCATCCTTCTGCACCCGCCTCCCACCTCAGATCTGCTTTCATCCGAGCAATGAATAAATGGTTTGAGTGACACTGACAAGCAAATGGTGTACATTGTCAATTTACTCAGTAGATGAATGTTTGGCTTGATATATCTGAGCTGGTTTAAATGTGAGATTCTACTTACCTGAACAGAGGACCCCGACGCCACTGCCTTCGGTGACAGACGAATTCAATGTGTTGGAGATTCTGCAGTCCTGGAGCTGTGATTCATGTCCATGACATTGGACAACATGTACCCTCGAACCACCATCACTCTCCCCGTACTTTGAAGAATTATATATTTCTAAGGCATAACCGCATCCCAGCTGTCTGCAGACAACGTTGGCATCATTCTGATCCCACACGGTGTCCTGCACTCCGCCCCAGCTTCCATTATAGTAAACTTCAACTCGGCCATCACAGCGGCTCTCGCCATTCACTAGTCTTAGCGCCCAATTTTCATCTGCAAAGTAAGAGTTACTGAGAACAGCGATTGACATGAACACAGATATTCGAGAACTGACAATCACAGGAAAATGTATGATTTGCAATCACAAAGATATTTTGTCCATTTACGTTTTCAAATACTTCTATCATGTCATCACATTTCTTCTCTAAACAAAATTGAGAGAGGCGTGGAAATAAAAGTGCTGCTATTCTAGCATTCGTTGAATATAAAGTCTCGACCTCATTCATTCAGGCTGATTCTCAGTCTGCAGATGCTACTCGTATGCTTTGACCATTTATATGTTGCCACTACTCTCATTGTTGACGGCAGAACATGTTGCACTGAGCAAATGACCTTCAACATGACTGAGGCAACGGTCAAGAAGATAATGGAGATTGAGGAACAAGTCTGTTTGAGAATTATAACATTCAAAACACTTGTGAAAATTTGGGATAGCTCATAGATTTTAAAACGTGATACTGTCACTCACTAACGTAACTGCTAATATTCACCATTTTCTTTTGAAAATTGTCTCCACGCTATTGATACGTCAAAATCTTTTATTAGAAGGTACGAATACATCTGATTTCTGCGTCGCCATTTCTGCAGATTCTGATATTCCCTGCCAGGAGTTGAGGGCAGAATGTCATGTCATAAAAATGTTGACACGAGTATTTCAGATGGGTTATGCATTCTCTAGGGGAATGTTGGAAAATGTATGCTAATGAATTGGAGCCAAGTTTCAGCTCGTGAACAGGGAAACTATGAAGAAATATTGAAAACAAAACCCATGCAGCTCATAATGTTTGACAGGAAATCAAATCTGGTTTCCACATTTGATCGGCCCGACAAGGTCTTCAGGATCATAAAGGAGTGAGAAAATCATAACTAAAGGCCTGTAAAACAAACTTGGTTAAACTGAAATCAGGCATCAGTACAAAACCTAGTCTCACTGGTCACATCTGCGTTCCCTGAAACACTAAGTATCAGAATAGTACTCGTTAAAATGTTCGTGAAATATTCCAAATCTAAAACAGTACAGAGAGTTGAGAAGCACTCACAGAATTAGTAACCCAGACAGAATGGATGCATTTGTGGAGAGACAGGGGATTGACATTTGAAGAATGCGGCAGAGAGTTAGGAAATTAATTATCATCTTGGATGGCATTCAGAATTTTTTAAAAAAGATAATGTACATTTAATACAAATTAACTTCCGAAAACTCAAGTGTTGCATCTCAGAACATCATTGTGCCAAATCAAACATGGCCTCTTGATTTGCAAAGTGGAGGGAGAAATTAAGACCTGGTGGTGCTGAGGGTGCCCGAAATTCCAGAATGGCAGCTGGTAAAGAACAAACTGAGTTAATCGTCTGGAACGGAAAATTAGTCTTAGCGATGGTGACAGTCTAACGATCATCAATTCTCCTAACAACTCATCTGGATAATACTTATCCTTGTGGAAGGACATCTGCCAGTCTAACCTTTTCTGACTGACATGTGACTGCGGATTATTAACCATATAGTTGAAAGGTAATGACTTCCTGAAGTGAACATAGTGCACCAGTTAAACCGAGATTAATCACAAAAGGCCAACAGGCCATGGGCTCACCAGTGACATTCCATTAAGGTATAAATAAAATAATTCCAAACTTTAAGTACACAGAAACACTGTTTAGCAAAAGAAAAATTGCTATAAAGGACACACCCGAGCAGATGACATTGGCCATATTTCCATGTGAACAGTTGAAGCTTTCCCCATGTGAAACTGGACAGTTCCACAACCGTCGCTCGTTTCCGTGGCATTCATAGTTTTCCTTCCACACTGGTCGGGCTCCCCTCCCAAATCGAGCATCTCTCGGGATCGACTTTGCAGTCCCGCATAAAAGGTGCTCACAGACCACATTGGCGTCTTGTAAGCCAAAGTAAACACCGCACAGCGTTCCCCACTGCTCTCCATGTAGGACCTCCACTCGCCCAGAGCACCTGTTCTCCCCACCAACCAATCGGGGCCCATTGTTTCCTGTTTTGGATCAAATAAAGAAACAAACGTTTGCAAACATCCACGCACTTGTTCAAGATTCAAAAGAGAAAATAAATCAAATCTCATCCTCCATTGCCCAATACAATACATGACAGTTACAATGTCTTCAAAATAATTACGATTATTTCATGAAACTCTCTCCACTATTCACAGTTAAAGGGTATTCCCAAGATAGTGATTATGATCATTTACCTCAGTCCTGGAAAACATATGAAACGAGAATGTAAAGGTTTACTTGATGCAGTCCATAGTTTGATAACAGCAGTGTACTTTTAGTACCGATTGCTCGTGAAGGTTAGACTTTTGCAATCATGCAGTAATGCTTAACTCAATTTATTGATGAATACGTGACTGCATTCTCGTTAGAGAGATATGGTTGATGGTGATTTAACCTGATGGTCACTATTCGTCAGCCGAGGGATGAGTTCAGAAGGTTAGGACCATCATGGCAACTTCAGATTGTGGGTGGGGGGTGGGTGGGGGGGGGGGGGATGAACCAACGCTGATGGCATTACCTTATATCAAAGACCAGTCATTCAACCCACTGAGGTAGGCGATTCCATCAGGGTGTTACAATACAGTGCGGCTCACCAGGCGAATGTATTAAATAATTCTTTTTGAAGGCAATTTCTGAAACATGGGCAACAAATGAGCTTACAAGTTTGAGGCAATTGAGATATTTAGGATGTTCAAAGTTTTTTTGTACACTAAGATGTTGAGCGTCCAGGTGACCAAATCAAGACCAGTGCATCAGATGCTGGCGGCAATATACAGTTTCAATACTATTAACCTTTCATCTCCCATTGAACCTGTAATAATGAAATCAATTATAACCTGTGAATGTGTATCGTTCGGTAGAATGTGACATGGACTTTTCCGAATTTGCATTGAGATGCAGAGGAACACTTCAAAATTAGCCCCGGTACCATGCATCAATGTTTTCAAACCATGATTCAAGACTTCTCCCAACTTCAGTAGAGCATGCAAAGAGAACAGAACAGATAAGTAAGTGACAGATGAAACTTTAAGCAAAGACGTTTGAGGCAGTATATTTTGGCAGCCTGGAAAATGACGTACAACGTGCATTGAGATGTTTTCACCTTTTCCCTCTTCATGTTGTGAATAAGTGCACTTCGACAGAAGTACTGGAGCTTCAAAAACTGAGATACATCAAGTTGACAGAATACTTGGTAGAGTAGTCAGAAATGCAACTTAAACGTAAAATTCAGAATAGAAGAAATTAGGGCAGAAAGACAGAAATAATTACTATGCATTTGGGAAGATAGGAAAACCTTGTTTATAATTATGTGGAACACATAATTCATAAAGTGTGTCCTGGATCTTGAGGAGGTGCATACTCGAAGAGATACGCAAAAAGGCTTCTATTTTCGATTAATGAGTATTGGACAGGTTATGGATCGTATTGAAGCAATGGAGCTGGAACAGATAGAGGTATACGATAATATTACTTGTTGACCAAAGCAACAAACGAAAGGAATGAATAGACCTGCCAATTGATCATCGAAAGTGTAGCAGGCAATAATGTAATGATTTGGGACAACAGGTGTACAGTATTACATATTGGAATATACTGAATCAGACTGTTGACAAAGTTTATATACCATGCAAAATAGAACGTGTTACAAAGGCAAGATAAATTTACAGCAACGTGAAAGTTCAGAGATTGAGAAGGGTCGCAAGTAAGGGGCAGAAAGGTGAATAAATTACCATAATCATATCTATCAGCCAACCAGTGTTTGTGAGCTGGAACTTCTTGCTGAAAAATTTGTTGGCAAGAGTGATCTTCAATGATGTCATACAGTCTGTTAGTATTGTTAAAAAAATATAACCGGGTCAGGGAGATTCAGAAAATAAACAATTGCTTTGTCATAACTTTAACTGTCTGAAGTTCACGTCAAAGTCTCTGTATCGACCAACGACTCATATTATCGTCCGTGAGCGACGTTTAGTCAATGTCCACACGAACAGATATTGACTGTGGACAGTTGAAGAAATGTCTATCCCAATCCAAACGCCATAGTTTTTAAATGTGTAAATTTTCAATAATTTCGTGTAAATTTTGCCTCATCACTTTTGTGCCAGGGAAGATGAGAATCTTGAGGATTAGTTGAGATTTGTCACGGTCAAAGCAATGTCAGGAAAGCCATTACTCTTACGCACATTAACTGGAAATGTGTGTTTCTCCTTTAGGTAAGCTTGTACTCACCTGAACATATCAGGGTGACATTGTTGTGTCCAGTGCAATCCTGGTGCGTGGTTGAAGACCGAGGGCACTTCTCCAGCTGAGTCTCATTGCCCATACATTTAAATACCTCAGTAGCCGTGAGAACAGCATTGCCTCCAGAATGCATCGCGCTTGAAACAGACACTGCGACTCCACAATGAAGCTGTGCACAGACCACATCGGCGGTTTTCAAATCCCAGTCAAGCCCACACATTGTTTTCCAGGTGTCACCGAACTGGACCTCCAGTCTGCCAAAGCATTGGGAATTTTGAGGTACCAACCTCGGAGCTCTGTGATCTGAGATTTTAAAAAAGCACAGAATCAAAGCAATTTGTAGCAACCGCGACTTAGATTATTTTCTGATAAACATTTATGTGATTAATTACAGGTCTGGCATTTCTGGAAATAAATTGTTCCTCCAATCAGTTTGCTGCCCTGTCGATCTCATTCATTTTCAGCCATAACCCCCAACCCTCAACTGTTCAGACAGAAAGCAACTTTCAACCTAAAGATAAATGACAGAAAGTGATTCTGCCATCCAACTCAATGTCGAATCTCAGTATGCATTGGGTTGTAAATATGATCATTCCTGCAGCGCAGTTCTCTCAAAGTGGCTTCAAGTGACATCACAATTGTCACCTGTCGCGCCCCTTTACCGGATTGGAAACGGTAACGGGAATTCACCTCTCCCATTGTCTTCAAATATTCACGCATTATATTATCGTACCGAATGAATTGGGCGTTTAGTTATGATCATGTTAATAATATTTGGATAGTTGTCGCTCTGCTATCATATCCCTTTCTGGTTTCAGGCAGCTCCGGCTTGTGATAAAGCTCCAAAGAAATGGTAATAGATTTTTACCTGAACAGACGACACCAGCATCATACTCGTGTGAGTAGCCGTAGTGATCCCATTCCTCTGATTGACACTCCTTCAGAGCGCGCTCGGTCCCGCTGCACTGAACATTCCAGGTCACAATGGGTTCGGATCCTCGTCCAAAGTGAGCCCCGCCCGGGGCAGAGACTGCGGTCCCACAGTCCAGCTCCCGACACACAACTGCAGCATCCGGAAGGTCCCAAAGATCATGATCAACTGTCCCCCACTGTCCCCTGTAGTGAATCTCCACTCGGCCAGCGCAAGGACTGCCCCCATTCGCAAGTCTCAGCCTCACCGTCTCTGTAAAGTATAGAAATGGAAACCAAAGTGAATACTGTGCAATTGTGAAAGCTCCAATTGCTGTCTGCATTCCCAGCTCACAATGCAATGGAAGTGATGGCATGGCAAAAAATGCATGCTATCGCAATGTAACTCACAATACGTGTTGTGGATGGTGAAATGCCATTTTAGAAGTGATGCTCACTCACAAAGAGCGAGGGTCAGAAAAATGTTCCCACAGAAACAATTCCTCTAAACCTGGCCAACGTGAGGAGATTTTGTATTACTCATTCATGACATATGGGAGCAATGAATGGCGAGAAAAACACAACTGATCCTCCCTGCGAACATCTGAAAATGAAACAGTACTTCCGCCTGTCACAGCCCGAAATATTGTGGGATGTATGGTCATGTGAGCACAATGTCACTGCTCAATAGTGAGTGAAATGGTTTATATACATTGCTGAAAGCAGCACTGTGTGTGTAACTGAATTTTCACAGTATCTCCATGTGTTGTCTCTGTCTGAGAATGGCAATGTGCGGAGGAACTGATCCTTCACACTCTACTCCCCAGCAATCCTGAAATGAGAGACCTTCAGAAGTCATGCACCCCCATTAGGTATGAACAGACAGCGGTTCAACATGAATTTTAAGGCAAAGAGATTCTTCGTACAATTTCGTGCTTGAACAGAATCATCAGAATATCGAGATTCGACTCCATATGAAAAGAGCATGCAGTTACCTTTACTATCGGCCTGAGTGTCAGCAACTCTGTCTGAAATAGAGAGATGAAAATTCAATTTAGCACGTTGAAATAAAATAGACAAATGCAACACATGCGGGCAATAATTTTCATTAGTTAGCCAAATAATCATATTTTACGCAGTGGGTGGTAAGCATATGGAATAAGCTGTGAGTGGAAGTGATTTAGGCGGGTACAGTAACAACACTTAAAAGATATTCGGACAATTACATGGATTGGAACAGTTGAGAATGATATGAGTCATGTGAAGGGAAATGGATTTGACATTTGTGGATTGACATTTGATCAGCATAGACCAGTTTGGGACAAAGGCCCTATGTCCGTACTATGACTGTATATGATATCTGGAAAGTTCAAAACCTCATTTCATGCAATGGTGACAAAAGCAGGAAATATAATTACTGCAATTATCAAATATTGTCTGTTTTCTTCTAACTTTGACCAAATTGTTTCCACACAGGAACATATGCTGCCAACTCTCTGACTGGTCTGCTCGTCACTGCATTGCTACCTTCCTCAACATTGTGATGATCCCCGGAAAGAGCGATAATACTCCCCAGTTACAAAAGCAAGGCACCCCCGGCCGAAGCTTTCAGCAGTTTAGAAACTTCAGTCGATCAGCAATACTTAAATAAACAATGTCGAACAGTGCTTAGTTCCCAACCAACACCCGAAAGTATATTTATTTTTTAAAGTGTTTACCATCTTTAATATACGGCTTTATTATGTTCCCCAATCTACGTGGCGACAGCATTACGAGATTCACTCATCAACAATATTCAGCAGGAATTATACATTTCCCTAATTCTGGAAGATGAAATTTTATGATGGATTGAAAAAATAAGATCAATATGTAACTGTCCACAAACCATTCTATGGTCACAACACAGGAAGAAGGTCATTCGGTACAAGGCGCCGATGCTACCTCTTTGAACACACTGCGTAATGTCTTCCAATGTCTATCGTCATTGCCAACAAAGTATCACTCTCAGCATTTTTAGCCCACGTTCAACTGCACTGGGGACAGGATGGTGATGAACCCGCTTTAAACTTTTTGTAAGTGTTTACTGGTTGGCGAACGTGGTGCCACTGTTTAAGAAGGGTGGTAAGGACAATCCAGGGAACGAAAGACCAGTGAGCCTGAGGCAGTAGTGGGCACACTGTTGGAGGGAATCCTAGTAGCAGGATATATATGTATCTGGAAAGGCAAGGACTGATTAGGAATAGTCAACATGGCTTTGTGCGTGGGAAATCATGTCTCTCAAATTTGATTGAGTTTTTTGAAGAAGGAACAAAGAGGATTGATGAGGGCAGAGCGGTCGATGTGATCCATATGGACTTCAGTATGGCGTTCGACAAAGTTCTCTGTGGGAGACTGATCAGCAAGGTTAGATCTCACGGAATACAGGGAGAACTAGCCATTTGGATACAGAACTAGCTCAAAGGTAGAAGACAGAGAGTGGTGTTGGAGGGTTGGTTTTTAGATTGGAGGCCTGTGACAAATGGAGTGCCACAAGGATCGGTGCTGGGTCCTCTACATTTTTTGTTGTTTACATAAACGATTTGAATGCGAGCATAAGAGGTACAGTTAGTAAGTTTGCAGATGACACTAAAATTGGAGGTGTGGTGGACAGTGAAGAGGGCTACCTCACCTTACAACAGGATCTTGACCAGATGGGCCAATGGCTGAGAAGTGGCAGATGGAGTTTAATTCAGATAAAAGCGAGATGCTGCATTTTCGGAAAGCAAATCTCAGCAGGACTTATACACTTAATCATAAGGTCCAAGGGAGTGCTGTTGAACAAAGAGAACCTGGAGTGCAGGTTGCTAGATCCTTGAAAGTGGAATCGCAGGAAGATAGGATAGTGAAGAAGGCGTTTGGTTTGCTTTCCTTTATTGGTCAGAGTATTGAGTACAGGAGTTGGGAGGTCATGTCGCTGCTGTACAGGACATTGGTTAGGCCACTGTTGAAATATTGCGTGCAATTCTGGTCTCCTTCCTACTGGAAAGATGTTGTGAAACTTGAAAGGGTTCAGAAAAGATTTAAAGGATGTTGCCAGGGTTGGAGGATTTGAGCTACATTGAGAGGATGAACAGGCTGGGGCTGTTTTCCCTGGAGCGTCGGAGGCTGAGGGGTGACCTTATGGAGGTGTACAAAATTATGAGGGACGTGGATAGGGTAACTATGCAAAATCATTTCCCTGGAGTCGGGGAATCCAGAACTAGAGGGCATAGGTTTATGTTGAGAGGGTGAAGATATAAAAGAGACCGAAGGGGCAACTATTTCACACAGAGGGTGGTACATGTATGCAATGTGCAGCCAGAGGAAGTGGAGGATGCTGGCACATTTGCAACATTTAAGAGGAATTTGGATGGGTACATGAATACGAAGAGTTTGGAGGGATATGAGCACGGTGCTGGCAGATGGGACTAGAATGGGTTTGGATATCTGGTCGGCATGGACGGGTTGGTCCGACGGGCCTGTTTCCATGCTGTACATCTCTATGACTCAACTGAGTTTGTCCTGTTATTGATGTTACCACAATATATTTTCCCCCTCTCCCAAGCTGACATATATTTTCAATTTTAGTTAAGTTCAAATTTCACGCACTGTGTGATACAGTTTGATGATTTTTAGCTTCTTGTGAAAGCTTTTCCATACATTTATTATACATTCTATAAACCTCGAATTGCTTGTTTTCAATCTCAGATTAATATCATGTCGATTTTTACACATCATGGGTCATCTGTACATGTGTTAATAGATGGTCGCTCACTATGGATTTATTCAATCCCTGCTGTACAACATCTCTCATAAACTGCATTCACCGACTTGACTGATCGTTCACCTCTTTATCATGCGTGTGCAATATCCCTACAATTCAATGTTAAATCTTTATTTTTTAATGTAATGCATGACAGAAAATGAACAGAAAATAATCTAAAACAATGTCTTGCACGCTGGCCCAATCATCAGACGTTTGAAGATCCTTACTCACTGGAGAGCTTTGGAAAACAACAAACACATATGAGATCAGTGGCATCATTGTGAACATTCTAACTGATGGCAGAACTGGTACAAACTAAATCTACTGAAAGACTGTTCATCGCAGTTTCAGACACATGTAACTGTGGAATAAATCTGTCTGGTTATGAACACGTATGTCCTTTCGAATTACTTTTGCAGCATTTACTGGCTCACATGAAATTTCTCTTGCAACATTGCAGAGGTCACAACTTTCAACGAGGAATGAGGTGAGAGTCGGTACAATTAGTATGCTACATATTTCACACCTGTGTAAGGACATAAGAACGTCGAGCAGGCGTGGGCCATCTGACCCATCAAGGCTGCACCACCATTCAATGAGAACATGGCTGTACTTTTCGTGGATTGAGTTCCACTTACCCGCCGATTCTCAACAACCAATAATTCCAGTACTGTTCAATAATCCATAAATCTACGTTTGATTTCATCCAACAAGATAATCTCAACTGCTTCACTGGGCGGGGAATTCCACAGATTCACAACAGAATGGCTGGAAAAGTTCCTATTTATCTCAGTCTGAAACCTGATCCTCCTTTTTTTAAGGCTACTTTCCAAGTTCTACTTTCACCCACTAGTGTGGTGAACCTCCATGGTTCCATCATATCTACTCCGATCATTATTTTCTATCTTTCTGTAAGATTCGCCCCTCATTCTTCTAAATACCAAATATAGTCCTAGTCTTCTCAAGCTGTCCTCTCCAGAATCAATGCTGTGAACCTTCTCCACAACCTGTCCAGTGCCAGTGCATTATTTAGCTAAGACAGATTACTGCCTACTTCCAGCTGATTCGCTGTATCGAGGAAGAAGGCAAGTTGATTTCCAGTCTGCTTCAACTACACATGAGGGACATGAATACCATTTTTTCTTTTACTGTTGCGTTCATTTAGATTTCAAAAAATCTGAATTTGTCTGAGATTTTGTAATTCAGTTAAGTGTCAATCGACACAGGGAATATAAAGAAACAAAATTATTGACAGCAGCAAAAATGCAGAATACTTGACATTTCTGTATGCAGATTAAAACTGAACACATATTCATTACTAAATTTAGAAACTAAACAATGCATTAACCTCGAATTTGATATGACTTCAAACATCCATTTTTCTTTACATAAAGGATCAATTAGATTTCATGGTCTACCGAAGTAGTAGAAATATGGCGCGAATAAAGAATTCAAGTCTTAGTAAAACAGAAAACATTGAGTTGAACATGGGTGCCTGGGAGTGATCCTTGCATTTCTTCTTGACTAATATAGAATATATAAAAGGGCAATAGTGGATTAAGAAGTCAGCTATTCATTTCTTGGGCACGAGGTGAATATTGAAGCGGTTTATGCACCTTGCAATTTCATATTTCATGCACTGTCCTAATAAGGGTCATAGAGTCATAGAGATGTATAGCATGGAAAAAGACCCTTCGGTCCAACCTGTCCATGCTGACCAGATATCCCAACCCAATCTAGTCCCATCTGCCAGCACTGGGCCCATATCCCTCCAAACCCTTCCTACTCATATCCCCATCGAAGTGCCTCTTAAATGTTGCAATTGTACCAGCCTCCTCCACTTCCTCTGGCAACTCATTCCATACACATACCACCTTCTGCGTGAAAAGGTTACCCCTTAGGTCTTTTTATATTTTTCCTCTCTCACCCTAAACCTATGCCCCCCAGTTCTGGATTCCCCCACCCCAGGGAAAAGACTGCATATTACACTATCCATGCCACTCATAATTTTATTAACCTCTACAACGTCACCCCACAGCCTCCATTGCTCGAGGGAAAATAGCCCTCGCCTGTTCAACCTCTCCCTAGAGCTCAAATCCTCCAACCCTGGCAACATCCTTGTAAATCTTTTCTGATCCCTTTCAAGTTTCACACCATCTTTCCGACAGGAAGGAGACCAGAATTGCATGCAATATTGCAACAATATCCGAACCAATGTCTTGTACAGCCGCAACATGACCTCCCAACTCCTGTACTCAATACTCTGACCAATAAAGGAAAGCAAACCAAATGCTTTTTTCATTATCCTATCTACCTGCGACTCCACTTTCAAGGAGCTATGAACCTGCACTCCAAGTTCTCTTTGTTCAGCAACACTCTCTCGGACCTTACCGTGAAGTGTAAAAGTCCTGATCAGATTTGCAGCACCTCGCATTTATCTGAATTAAACTCCTTCTGCCACTTCTCAGACTGTTGGCCCATCTGGTCAAGATCCTGTTGTAATCTGAGGTAACCCTCTTCACTGTGCACGACAACTCCAATTTTGGTGTCATCTGCAAACTTACGATCTGGACCTCTTATGCTCGTATCCAAATCATTCATGTAAATGACAAAATGTAGAGGACCCAACACCGATCCTTGTGACACTCCACTGGTCACAGGCCTCCAGTCTGAAAAACAAACCTCCACCACCACACTCTGTCTTCTACCTATGAACCAGTTCTGCATGCAACTGGCTCGTTCTCCTTGTATTCCATGAGATCTAACCTTGCTAATCAGTCTTCCATGGGGAACCTTGTCGAACGCCTTACTGAAGTGCATATAGGTCACATCTACTGCTCTGCTCTCATCAATCTTCTTTGTTACTTCCTCAAAAAACTCAATCAAGTTTGGGGGACATGATTTCTCATGCACAAAGCCATGTCGAATATCCCTAATCCGTCTTTGCCTTTCCAAATACATGTGAAACCTGCCCCCCAGGATTCCCTCCAACAACGTGCCCAACACTGAGGTCAGGCTCACTGGTCTATAGTTCACTGGCATATCTTTACCGCCCTTCTTAAACAGTGGCACCAGGTTTGCCAACCACCAGTCTGCCGGCACCTCACCTGTTCAACAAAGATCGACAAAACATCATGAGGGAGCCTTTCACCATCTCGTGCTCTATCATCTGATCCAAGAATGTTGTTACTTCTAGATAAATTAATATGAGATGAAGCAATCCAATTTGTCTCACTGTTTCACAAATTGAAAAGTTTCAAAGCATGCGATGAAACCAAATAGTCTCCAAGTAATGCAGAACCAGAGTAAATTTACTTCTCGTTCAAATTTATTGTCTCTTCTTAGTAGCCACTAAGACTGTTAATCTCGATGTTACACAAACTAAACTCAGAAATCTTTCTTTCAATGGTTCTGAGCAACCTACATTTCTGTGGGAATTTATTCTTGCATCAGTCCCCAATCGGGTCTCCATCCAACTGAAACCGAAATGCTTTTTCTTAAATTATATGAAACAACGTCAGGTTACTGTCTCTGGTCGTCAAATTCACAACGTAAACAATTTTACAAATTAAGCCAGCATAATTGAGACACCAGGCTGATGGTAGAAAAGAAAAGTGCAAACTGAAAATCTGAAACAAATGTGGAGAATGCTGGAGACCCCCAACACATGCAGAGAGAGGAACAGAGTTAAAATTGTCACTATGTTGTGACTCCTTATTTTATATCCTTCTGTTCTGAGCGATCGTATCAGACTCGAAACATTTCTGTGTTTCCCTCTTCATTTATGTTGACAGATCTCCTGATTTCATCCAACATTTTTGAAGTTTCTTTAAAGTATGACGCGGTTATGCGTACTCCACAAAATTCATGTTAATAAATTTATATTCAACCTCTTTTGGTCATATATCATCTTATAAAATAATTTTGAAACTGGAATCGAGTCTTTGAGCGACTTGAGCAGTGTTGATGTGCATGTCTTTTTTTTATCTTAGGACAAAACAGACAGCAACTAAACTTTAAAGGAAATAATACCAGTTTAGTCTTTGGATATAAACTGCAATTCACTCTCAGTGTCACTGTACCCGTCATTTGGGTGTAAAATGAATTGTCGAAATGCAGTACATCAATAGACTCTTGGCACACCAGTTACTCTAACCCGTCATTTCGATCTCGAGAGGCTGATTTAACCGCTGTGATATGGTTTATGAAAATAGTCCACAAGATTCTGATGCAAGCACTTAATTCATTAATGTACATGGAAATACGTACATGGGAAGAATGAAAAAGAAGGCTTCAATATCTTGAATAATTCATGTCACTGGATAAATAGGAGAACATTTTCCAGAGATTGAGATGCCCAATTTACCAAAAAGCAATACATTTCTGTGTACACGAACTCTCTTAACATGCTACGCCATAGCATAGACAGAATCTTTTTCAGCTCGACTTTCTACCGAGTGGAAACAGGACAAATGGCCCAACAGGTCCATCTGACCCTCCGAAGAGCAACACACCCACACCCATTTCCCTCTGACTAATGCACCTAACGCAGTGTGGACAACTTGGCATGGTCTGCACAGCTTTGGACTGTGGGAGGAAACCGGAGCACCTGGAGGAGAGCCAGACATACACAGGGACAATGTGTGAACACCACACAGTCACTCGCCCGAGGCTGGAATCACCTGAGCTGACATGCTGCTCCATATAATATTCTGAAGCGGGATGCCCATCCTTTCACTATAAGTGGAGAACAGGTGCCAGATTTTCAGCATTATTCACTTTCTGACTCCTGAAGAGTAACAGCTGTGAGCAACACCCAACCCGGCGATATTAACAGACATTCGCTGCTTACATTGCTGCATTAAAATGCAACATACACTCACAAGCTAGAAGGACTCAGGACACAGTGCTCTACGGTCTGTTCCCCATGACACAACCCGACACTGAAACAAACAACTGCACCTGGAAGAGCACCAAATCGCTGAAGAATGCACGTTTGTTGGCATTAAACACTTTGGTATTCCAGAGCAAGGATTTGATCCCGAACGAGGGTTGCACAGAGGCACATTCCAAGGACCAGGACTAAGTGTTGAGGGATGTATTAAAGGTTGGGGCAGCTGCCACTAAGGCAGTGGAGAAAGACTACTGTCTTAGGTATTACTGCAGACGGTATATGGGGGTCCGTTCAGTTATCAGACCCTCCTGATGTCTCAAGTATATTTAGTTACAATCTTGTCCATGTAAGACATGCCTTTAGAGTGTTGCTGTAGAGAGTCAAATTCCAGTGTTTGTTTGTCCTTCATACAGAATTGTACAGAAGTCGGAGAAAGTGAGGACTGTCGATGGTGGAGATCAATGTCTAAAAGGGTGATGGTGGAAAAGCACAACTGGCCGGGCAGAATCCGAGGAGCTGGAGTTTCGACGTTTGAAGGATAAGATCTTTATCCTGATGAAGATTTTATGCTCGTAACGTCGAACCTCCTGTTCCTCGTGTGCTGCCTTACCGGCTCTGCTTTTCCAGCACCACACTTTTTAACGACGGTACAGTAGTGATCTGTTTCAGTGACTCGGTATATATGTAAATGGATTTTATAAATATAGTTTTTATTTGGAGAGAGAAAAGAAGCATCTTTCTGTAAAATAAGTTTAGAGTAATTTGACTGAATTTCTTCAACACCTTTCCCAGTACAGGAAGAAGAGATTTTGATAATGGCTTGGCCAGTGTCAATCATTCGACCAAATTCTGTGAATAACAAAACTGGAAAACAAAGGAACTGTGTATGTTGGAAATCAGAAACAAAGGAGAAATAGCTGGAAATACTTCGCAGATCTAGCAACATTTGCAGACAGAATGCAGTGTGAATGTTTGCTTTGGTAATTTGAAGATGACCAGTTAACTGTGCCTTTTATTAGAGCTACAATTCGAACAGATTTCTCGAAATAAATTCTGTAATTTCCAAAGTTACAGAAACGTCTCAACAATAAAATATAACAAACTAACACACAGCCTTTGTTCCACTGAGGATGTGAACAGCCAACTGAGCCCTTTATCACAGCAATGTTTCTTACACTTTCCTCAGAGGAATTTGCCTGTCACGGTTCCAAACTTGCAGAACTATCTCAACAACAAAATATACAAAATTGGCCCAGAGTCCCTTTGTTTCATTGACATTGCAATGGCTCTGTATAAATGCATCAGTGTCGAGAAAGTTTTGGAATATAAAAAGAAGAAATAATAACTAAAACGAGTGGCAAATCAATCTCCTAGAAAAGCAAAAATAATCAGTTTCTATTTTACAGTCTCGCAAATATTGACGAATAAATTGGGTAGATATTGTTCAACAGGTTTGCCAACTACACACACTGTTGAAGCAGCAATGGGCACTGTTTCCAAACACACCCGAATTGTCTGATGAGGTTTTCAACTCTGTGAGCAGTACGGAAACTACGAATAAGTGCAAGGATTTGGGGTGAATGGGGGTTGTGGTTGGGGAACTCTGAAGCCTCAGAAACAGTTCCATAAAAAGTCAGAAAATAATGAAGACAAAATAATTTTCATTCCTGATTATGCCACTACTTTATCTCGCATAGACTGATCATTATATTTTTGCTACATGTATGTAACTAATCATTGACCTATCAATGGTTAAGAAAATGTATTCAAGAGACCATAACTCACAGTTCAATAGCTGCAGAAGAAGTAATTTCACCAGAGTTACAAACATCGTCCCAGCTGGTGGTTCCAGATCAAATCTGAATATTTGCTGAATGCTGTCTCACAGATACTGAGCAGCAGTTAACATATCAAGTGACTCCTCGATTTCTCTAACAGTTGGTTCCTTCATCAGGGGCTTGTCCAGGGGCTTGTGTTTCTTTCCATCAACCAATACATTTTGACGTGAGCCGACTATGAAGTAAACTCTGTCCTCTCCACCAATGAGAAATGATGTGACCATTAATGGGTACAATGAGACCGGGTTCCAAACACTAGTTCATCTTAACAGATCAATGACGTTTCCGATTTTGACTTGGAAGCGAGTCCCCACTCCGGAATCCATACCACAGAATCACACACCCACAGGAGGTTATTGGTCTCAGATTCTTTGAAGATACTCTGCAACTCAACATCTCCACGAGCAGCTGGAGAAAGAGCTCAATTTCCATTTCTTCACTTTACACTCTTCAGAACTAAAAATGGAGACTAACAACTTCAGAGCTGAACCTCTACCCTTCCTTTAGATTACAAATAACACCTTTCCTGCTTTATATATTCCTTTCCTGTCGACATTCGTCTCAACACAGCAGACCCATATTCATCTCATTCGGAACACTCCTGAGCACCTATTCTGAGTCATAATTCTGTCCATTACTATAACAACCAGTCCATTGTCTTATCCTCTGAGCACGCGGACCATCTGTTTCAGTCTCGTCTCCTCCCCGGTTTGTTCACAGTATTAAAAACTGTCATTACCCAGAATAATCACATTTGATTCAAAATATATTAACTCGCTTTGTGTGTCCACACATGCTGCTCAGCTTGTTGTTTTCTTTAAATGTCGGTCTTGTTTGTTTATAAAAATGAGCTTTCTGTTATTCTAAATGTGTTAATCATTGAATTAACTTTTAGAAAAACTTTTAAAATTCCCCAAAACTCTTATCTTATTTTTAATACAGTTTTACTTTCTATGTTTCTTCTGCAAACATGCTCCCTCGTCTCCATCACTATACCTTCCAATATTGAACTCATCAGGATCATTCGGTAGAATTTGTCCAACCTAGTTGCGAGAGGGAATAATTGTTTTCTTTTCCTCTCCCTATGCAAAATCTGCTCAAATTTCAAATCATGTTGATTTCCCTCCTTGGATTGTCAGCTCTTATGGGACGGATACAGTGCAATACAACAATGTTTCGCAATTATTCAAATTTGCCAAATATCAAATTTCCTCTTGATAGGCCTCATCTTTCAAACTTGCAGGGCCTAACATCATGGCAACTGTGATTGTACAAGCAGAGCAGAGAACGTAGAATAACGAACATTCCAGCGCAATACAGGTCCTTTTGACCCTCAATGTTGCGCCAACTTGTGGAATCAATCCGAAGCCGATCTGTGGAATCAATCTATCCAACAGGAGTCCATTTTCATCCATAAGTCTGTCTAATGACCTTTAAAATGCCCTTAAAGTTGGCGGGTCTGCGACAGTTACAGGCAGTGCATTCCACGCCACGACAACTCTCTGAGTAGACGAAGCTGTACAAAAATGCAACAAGGTTGTCACTTCATCAGAGAAAGTGCGGTCGTAGATTATGGCGACCAGAGTCGAACAGTATGGCCCTGGAATAGCACAGGAGGTCAGACAGTATCCGAGGAGCAGAAGAAACGACGTTTCAGACTGAAGGCTTTCATTGGGAATTTGTGGAGCCTGGTAAACTGCATTTGTTGTCACTAACTGAGATGGCAATAGGTATAATACATGTTTTGGTTTGTCACAATGCAAAAGGTTCCAGATTCTGAAAAAGAAACAAGTCTGGAAGAATAGGAATGGAAAATATGAACTGTCTGTTCTAAATTCGAGGAAGGGAGAAACAGGGATGTACAGGCTGACGGATTAATTGCAATATTCTGAAAATGGTAGTGCCCACCATAAACAATGTGATAACAAGTATCAATTGGAGCAGACAAAATTGAAATTAATTATGGAAGAGAAGTCGTGGTTTGAGATCTCCACAATATTTTGATGGGCTAACTGTTATATTGAATATGGGAGAATCGGTCCATGAGGTATCGATGGATCTTTGAACACTTCTGATCAAATCTAGCGCAAGAGGTTGATGTACAGAACTGAAGCCTGCGCTATCATATGTGACATACAGGCCAGGACAGAGAATTGTCTCACAGAGAGAAAAAGTTGTTCATTTTCAGTGGAAAGAGGTGATAAATGGAGTGTATGGGAAATCGAAGGTGGGACATTAGCTATGTAACACGCACTTCAGCGATTTTGGATGAGGCGATCAAATGTGACTTTGAGAGGTTTGCTGATCAGAACCATGCTAACAGGCTTCAAGGCTTTCCAGACAAGTTGAGTCAAAGAGCAAATGCGTGAAAGATGCCATCTAACTAGGATCAGTGTGAGGTTAACGACATTGGACAGAAAACAGGAAAGAATAGAACACCAGTGAGTAAAATAAATATTTAAAGGTATGTTAGTGATAATGAACAAAGATAAACATGATGACCCGGGACACAATTAACTAAGAGCAAAAAAAACGGCCGGGACTGAAAGGTACGTGCGAAATTGACCTGTGAAAAACACGTTCAGCCCAAAAACAAAGGTTTTTTTTTAAAAGAAACACTTCTACAGGACATTTCAGAGACCGTTGAAGTATTATGTGCCGTTGTGATCGCCTTGCCTAAGATACAGTGCCTTGCATTGGAATCGCTGCAAAGAAATCCACCAGATTGATTTCTATCAGAGCAGATGTGTCCTGGAAGGAAACATTGTATTCATTGCGTCCACAATCATTGGTGAGTATCTCATTGAAACACAAATAATTCTAACGGCCTTGACATGCAGGATGCAGGTTTGATGTTCGTCTGGCTTATGGTATCAAGAAAAATGGGTCATGGTCTTGGGTTACAGATTTGCCATTTCGTCGGGTTGCTCAGAGATTTTGTCACTCAGGGAATTGTGAGTGGAAATCTCGAAAAGATTGGGATGTCATTGGGTACATTCAAGAATAAAAGCATCAGTTACCTACCAGCGTGAAAACTGTGGAAGCTAAATGCAAAAGGTAAAGTTAGAACATAGAAGAATACAGCGCAAACAGGCCCTTCGGTCGGTCCTCGGTGTTGCACCAACCGGTGACCTATTCTAAGTTCGTCCCCCTACACTATCCCAAAATCATCCATGTGCTCATCTAAAGATTGTTTAAATCTCCCTGATGTGGCTGAGTTGACTACATTAGCAGGTAGGGCACTCCACGCTCTTCCCACTCTCTGCGTAAAGAACCTGCCACTGACATCTGACTTAAATCTATCAACCCTGAATTAGTAGTTGACTCTTTCATTGCACTTTGTGACATGTGGAGCAGAAAGAGGGATAATCCAGATCTTCTAGTGTAATCAATTGTGGAATGGAATGCAGAACCTCAGACCATTTCCCTGTAATCAACTTCACAGGTTCTGTTTAAAATTCTATCACTGGATACGGGCAGGGCTGTCTCTGCCAGCATTTTTTAACCATCGCTTTTTTCCCTTTGAGAAATTCGTCATGAACTGGGTTCTTAAAACTTTGAACACGAAATGTTGAAGTTCGACCGACAATGGCGTGAGGAAGGTATTTTCCAGGATTTTGACCAACGGCAAGGAAGAAATGTCGACAATACTTCCAAGTCAGGATAATGAATGGCATAGTTGAGAACTTGTTCTGTTCCACATATCTGCCGGCCTTATTCTCTGGGTAGAATTTCTCGTGAGTTTGTAAACTGCTGTCTGGGGCGCCGTGGTCAATTTATTCAATGTCTTTTGAAAATAGTGTACATTGCTGTTACTGAGTGATGGTAGTGGATGTTTGTGGATGTGGTCACAGTCACTTGGCTGCTTTGTTCTGGATGCTGTCAAGGTTATTGAGTTTTGTTGGAGCTGCACCAAGTCCGGCATTTTGTGGATTATTCCATCACTAAGTTTTTCGGTCCACAGATGCAGCGAGACATGGTGAGATTTGCAGCATGTTCGGTGTTTGAAATATAGATAAGTTGCCCTGGTGGAACTCAGACTAGGAATCAGTGCGCAGTCTATTGCCATGTGGTACCTGTTTGACAGCATCGTTGATGACCCCCTTCAATCACAAGACTACTGACTGAGAGTAAACGGGTTTCGACAATATTTGGCCTGGTTGGATTTGTCCTGTGGTTAACATAAGAACACGTCTGGCCTATTTTCCGCACTACATCTGGACATGAAAAGTGTAGAGACATTGATATAAAGTCATCGTGTCAAATTACCCTTTTGCAGGTGGCCACTTCTTATGGAAGTGCAGATCACAAAATACGTGGAACAAAATGGGACGATCACAGAATGCAAAATGAAGTTGTGGAAGTGTGTGCGTTATTTTCTCTCCCTGAAAGTCTGTGATCAATGTTGTTACAACAGCATCAGTGCTGTAACTCAGTTGTTTGTAATATACATAAGTGTTTTGGATGAAACTGTATGTGCTCTGATCAGTGACGTCCTGATCGTCACACTTATCATCAATACCGATTTCGAATCCACATCGCTCCTTTACTGCTATAAGGCCCGTCTCTGTCTTATTCTCTGCTTACTCTCCACATCTCTTTCCCTTGAGCATCTCAGATGAACTGCACATAAATCAGCATTATCCAGCCCTCTTCAAGTCGGAATAACAGTCAATGGACTCGAAATATTAAAATCATATTTATCCCCAAGTTTCCGCAGTTCTTCTGTATTCTTAATTCAGATTGCCTCCACCATCAGAACTTTGATCGTGTGGCCATGGTTTCGAAACTGGGTCCAGTTTAGCGTTATTGACTACATTCATTCACATTATCAACGATTTCCGTTTTATCCTGTGCTGTTTTGAACTATTCATCGACAGGACAGCGCCTGAGCCATGTCTCACAGATGCGCTGCAGAATTTCACATCATATATGGGTTGTGTTGGTTTACAGGGCAAATTGCCAATCATCTGAAGAAACCTGATCTTTCAGACAGAGGAGATATGCATGAACACGCATTTTGATATCATAAATGCCGGACATTACCAAGGAATTAATTGCATCGAAGAGCCGTAGCATGTTGTTAGAAAACACGCAGAAGCATATATTACTACAGATTATAATTTGGAATTTGTCAAGATTTATGGAAGGTTCAGTGTATTAAAAGGCAGCTTCTCAGTCTGCAGAACCACAGAACCGTCACTGCACGTCTTGCCTTTCTGTTCACACAACAGGAAACACCTGGTACCGTGGTAAATTCTGTGCTCGAATGTTGTCGCCTGTTTCTCCTTTAAAATAAAAAAAACATATCCACAAAAGCAGTAAATTCGGAATTAGAGTAGAGACTCTACAGAATCTCAAAGGGTACTTCATCATGGAAGAGCACATCTCAGCTCCAGGCTCATGTCAACTGGGAATCTATAAATATGTTAACACCTTAAATCCTGAACGGTCGCACAAAATGTCTGTAATCTAGTTACTGGTAAACAAACGTCTAACAGAATGATTCAGCGTGACAGAAAAGATCAGTTTGAGGTCCAATCAGTGCGAACAAACGTGAATTAGGGTCAAAGACTGAGGCTATACGTTTGAAGACAGCCTGTCTGTCACAGAATCACTGAGTTGCAGTAGCGTTACAGACTGGAATGAGTTTGTTCGGCCAATCTTGTGTGTACTGGCTGTTCAAACACTCATAATTACCTAATGCCAGTATCCTGTCTTAATCGGATAACCTTGTATATACTTGCTTCCATATTCATCTAATGCTGTGGCAAGTTTCAATCTGCATTCCCCAAATTTCCAGGCAGTGCCTTCCATATCCTAACGTCCATCTTCGCTGCTTTTGCAGATCTCTAAACTACTGTTGTCAGCTGCTTGTCCATTTGTTTTCGGGAATGCTTTCTCCCGATCTACTCTGTCCAGATCTCTCAGGCAGGCAGGAGGGGATATGAAGCATGAACAAGACTTGGAAATAATTACCATCGAGAGACGCAGAAGAGGGAAAGTTGCACTAAGTCGGAGCAGGGATAAAGCAATGGGAATTAGACGGAGAAAGACATTGAGCACTGATGTCACAGAATTATATGATCACAACATAGAACAAAGGACAGACATCCAAAGTAACTGGCCTTTCTGCCCAATATGCTTGTGTCCACCATGATGCTGTTCTAAACTGATTCCATTTGCATGCATATGGTCTCCTTCTCTCTCTATCCTCTACCTGTTCATTCATCTGTCCAATTGATGTTGCTTGTCATCTGCGTGTGTGGCTACGAAGGATAGCTGGTCGTGTCGTTTCATGGCTAGTTGGTGTTCATGGATGCGGATCGTTAGCTGTCTTCCAGTTTGTCCTATGACAAGCAACATGAATTCGACTGGGACAACACTACTATTATAGGACAAGCCAAACAGAAAACAGCCAGGGAATTCCTAGAGGCATGTCACTCATCCACAGATTCAATCAATCAGCACATCGATCTGGACCCAATATACCGGCCACTGCAACGGACAGCTGGAACTGACAACCGGAAGTGGCAGATTCAATCCATTACAAATGCCGGGGGAAAGATCACAAAACTTCTTCACAGGAGGCTCCCAAGCACTGAGGATGTCACCTAGACAGGGGACGAAACGTCTGCAAGACAAATTCCCAGCTCGGCGAACAGAACCACAACAATTCTTCAATTTGTGCATTATTCAGCTCATTTAAAACGGGTCTAATTCTAACGCTAGGTAAGATGTGTGGCTGAAGAGATGAAAAGGTTTTATAATTGGTGAATTCGCTGTTCGAAGATCACTCTGTGACTTCATCAATAAAATATATATTTCTGCATAATACAAAAATAACACCCATCTTTCCTCCACTTCAGACGCAATGTTCTCAAACAAGGACTACACAGAATGTGTTTTCATCACATGGTTGCGGACAATGTAAAACAAAACGCGATATTGAAAAAGACATTCCCATTCTTAAGCCTACTTCCAATCATCGTAAATGTCATGTTAAGCGTCATCAACAGTACAATAAAGCAGTGCCTGCCAGCATGAACCTACGCAGTCACTCCCAGCTTGAGTTCCCCCAGATTCAATCAGGTTCTGACCTCATTACTGCCTTGGTTCACACATAAACGAAAGAGCTGAATTCCAGAAGTAAGGTGAGAGTGATAACCGCTGATATCAAAACCACATTCCAGCGAGTGTAGAATCAAGGAGCTCTTGCAAAACTGGAATCAATGTATATCAGGGGCCAAACTCGCCATTGTTGAGCCATGACTGACATGTGGGAAAATGGTCATGGTTTATGGACGTGTGGCACATCACCTCAAGCAGCTCTGCGGGAAATACTCAGGGAGAGAGAGGAAGAGGGACAGGGCAGAAAGGAACACGAGAAAGTGAAAGAGTGAGAGACAGTGCGGGATCAGAAGGAGGAGAGGAAGGCTTAAAGATGGGGCAGAGGGTGTGGAGAACGGGAAACATGGAGAGAGACATGGAGTAAGGGAGAAATGAAGGAAGAGCGAGCTGAGAGTGGGACAGGGAGAGGGAGAGAGAGAGAGATGGAGGAGTGAAGAGGAAAGAAGAAGAAGGCAGAGAGAGAAAGAGGCGAAGAGAAATGACTCTGTACCAATTGCTCCCTTGTGTTGAAAGTGATACAACGCCGCCCTCTGCTGGCCGATCAACGCCACTGCACAGGAGATGCTGCAGCGTGAAAGCCATCAAGCGACCATCAGAGAGAGAGATGCAGGCATACAGATATTAGCACACTAGTGAGATGATTGCAATTGTACTTCGGGTTCCCTCAGAGTGAAAGATGTTTATGTGGAGAAAATCTATGAGTTTCTACTGCAATGTCGAATTGATTTATCTTTGGGCTGTTTCCTGACATTGTACACATTAAATCGAACATTTGCCCGCAACTGCATTCAGGCACCTCCAATTGAATTGTTTTTATTAGGAGACACGATGAATTTTCATGCACTTTGCGCAATTTACAATTCTATGTAATTTATTGAGTCAGATTCTAAATGACGGAAGAATTTAATATTTGAGGGGGGTCAGGCCAACACTGGGTCTGTTCATCTCCTTCTGCACATATCACAGGGGCAAGATTGATTGAACAAAATTTCTACAAGTGCAGGGTTTGAAGAACAACGATTCAATGTAACCTGGGAAATTCACAGGCTTGAATGCTTTATCCATGAAAAACTATCTGCCGCTTATGGACTCGTATTGGTTGGCTTGTGTCATTTGGAATACAAGAGGAGGACAGGGTTGGTGGAGTGGTTAGAGAGAGAAAGCGAGAGAACTTCCAAGCCTTTGACTCACGCATTTTTTAGCTTATTGTTTCATTCAAACTTCCCTCCCGGATAAAGTGTATCGCATTTCAGTCAGGTACAGACACACTGGTACAAACACAACAAAATGCAATGACACACAAAAGGGAACTCGCATCAACATGACCATGAGTGTTCCATCACTTTGAACAAAAGTGACAACTGAGAGAAAGTGGGGAATGGCTTAACCCTATTTCAACACATTCAACATCTAAAATAAACAGAGACTCCACTGCACAGAGACACAGGCTCAGATATCGTCTCCTGATGTGTTCTCTTTTTTTTTAATCTCTGTCTCTCCCTTTTCGTTCTGTCTTTCTCACCCACCACTCCCTGCTTGTTTACACATTAAAATATTATCCTACACATTTCTGACACTCAAACATGCCGTGTCTCAAATCATAGCTTTCCAAAGTTTCCTGCGTTGCTACATTTATAGAAAAGCAGATTGTAAGCCACGATCCTTCTGTATGTTAACTTTCCAAGTTCCCTTCCATTTCCTGTGTACTTCCCTCCTGCAATCAGCTTTCCAATGCACTGGCAGAAGCACAAGTGTTCTCATATTCAAAGATGCAGTTGCACAAGCATGGCTAATTACAACCACTCTCACTTCCTCACTGACACTCACACACATACACTGTGGCACTGACATCAACAAACGCACTCAGAATCCCAAAACATACTTGTAATCATTGCATTTTTATTGATGAATTGTATCCTACATTTTGCAACATTACTTTCAGAAATATTCCCAGTTCATGGAGGATATGTTAATGGAGAGAACATTTCATTCAATAAACAGCAAGACAGCACTTCATTGAACTCTTTGGCTTGACAAATTTAAAATCCTCTTTCATGCGGTATGAGAAAGCAAAGCAATTACAAATGGAATTTCCTCAATACCTCATTGACAAGCCACAGGACCATCGTCCACTATTGTGACTTCAAACTTCCACACTGAGAAATGAATTACATAATATATTCACACATAAAAAATAACTCCGATGAACTCTGTTTATACCCACTTTTAACTCATTAAAACACACAGCATGCAATGATTCAAGTATATATGCAAATATATTCCTTTCAATGCCATAGTAAACGCTGCTCAATAACGACCAGTTGCAGCTTATATTCGAGAAAAATATTTGGCAGATTCAAAACGATAGTCGGCGAATTCGCGAAATATTAGGACGTCCCATGTTGAAATAGCTTCTAAAATCTGCCTGAAATGATAAAGAAAATAATTTGAGTCCACGCATTCAAGTCGCCTCTGGCTCTATTCACCGCACATGAATCAATCAATCCCGATATGAAGCTCTCACTCCATGGAGTAGGGGCAAGACTAATTCTGCCTCTGCAATGTCAGACTGATGATGGGCCATATTTGGAAGACACAATGACATGTTTCTCTATCTGTGTGTTCAGCTGGATGGAAACGAGAGCCTGGAAATTACTCTGAAGAGGAGCAGAGATGTGTGCAGCAAGTGATCACTGGGCCAATATTTATTCTACAAACAACAAGCTCACTGAAAATATTATATAATGATCATCGCCTCTGGTTTGTGCAAATATTGGCTGGGCAATATCCTGAATTATAGTAGTTATGAAATGTTCAAAAGTATATCATTGGCCATGCACGATTTTGCAGGTGAGATGTTGATTGAAAGTGCAAGATAAACAAATATCTATGGTTTCTATCACTCTTCTAAAACAATTTAATAGATCTCTGTGAAACAATAAAAGTTGCTTTCTTCATTAATTGAAACAAGCCTCATGCTTGTCAAGTTTTCCAAGATGACTTTCAACATTACATAATGCTCAAGATATTTCAGAATTTTGCAGAAAGCCGTGGCATCCCATTCTCTCCTCTGCATCAGAAACATTGGTACTCAGATGGAAACGTAGCAATTATGGGTTTGATGCGTACGTTGTAAAATTTTGGATCGCACATCTAGTGCATGTCAACAGTGAAAGTGCCACCGATATGCGAGTTATCAGGGGAAGTCAGATGGATTTTCTGTTTAGACAACAGAGGTAACATGGAAATGGCTGAATCGTTGCTCTATCGAATCATGCAGTGCAGTGAAGCTCATTTGGCCATTCGTAATCAGAATCAAACAACGGGAATTGCTAGAAAAACTCAGCAAGTCTGGACACATGATTGGAAGGCATCAAAGTTATAGTTACAGGCCCGGTGACCCTTCTTCAAAGAAACACAGGAGCTTGGTTGTCAGTGTGGTGACGGTTACATGTTACAGGAGGGTTCTCACAACTGTAATTAAACATCTCTGTGAAAAAGGAGGGAAGGTGAAGAATAATGGAAGCGGATAACTAGGAACACAAGGAACATTGGAGCAGCTTTTCTTTTCCAAAAGGCCATTCGAAAACACTAAAATGGTTAAGCAGCTGATCAGATAGTCTGGGTTTCAAAGACAGCCGTGAGTTATTGGCATTTGTAATGTTCTGCTTCAGGAGATGTATTCGTCTTCGGGAATGGGTGTGAGTGCAGTTCCTGAAAACAACCACATCAATCGCACGTCTCTTTGCACATTACAAGTAAAGGTCCTAAGCTCTGTATTCCCTGTGAGCTACAAGAACTAAACCATTCAAAATGTTCAGCACGGAAAACCCCATCTTTCGTATTCTCCATACAGCCAGTTGATGATGCATTGAAACAGCAATTTTGTAGATTGTAATTACAAAATTGGGTGAAGATCAGCGATTTGAAGAACTGACACGACGCAGTGTATGATGAATACCATGGAATTCATTTTTTAAAAACGGTTCTTATGCTATTGAAATAAAACTTTTCCTCCAATAATACATTTCCTTCTTAGTGACTAGTCATGGGGATAAGGCACGAGTAGCTTTGGACGTTGTTCTTGGATTTTCAAGTAAATATAATATTATCATGGAATGGATAGGAATTATGGCAGTGTGAATGCGTAGAAAGTTGGTTAAAGATGTGAGTATCTGTTATTCAACTCACCGAGTGAACAAAGACCACTGTCATCATCTGTAAGTGTGAGGGGTTCATCAGGATCACTGTCCAATTGTAACTTTCCATCATGAGATTCTGCATCTTCAGTCTCAACATCGTCATACTCACCACGAATTCGACCTAGTGGGAAAGATGAGCATTACTGATACAAATTGAAATACACAACAACGATAACTAGAAAACGGGATTACTGCCTCAGATAAGGCAAGTGCTGGAAACTGAGACAACAAGAGTTAGGTCAGTCATCGTAATTCTGAAGTTACGGAATGAGCAGAGTTGGTGCAAATTAAGATTGTTTTCTCTGGAAATCAGAAGGTGAAAGGTTATCTGATCGAATTATTCAAGATAATAACCCGGATGAGTTGGGTATACAAATAAAACTACTTCAACTGATTAAACTAGTTTAGCTCGAGCTGTGATACACAGAATTAATGTCAGACCGTTCAGGGAAGGTGTCAAGAAATGATAAAGCTGTACAAGGGTTTGGAAATACATTTCCCAAAGATTAGCTGATGTCTGATCAATTCTTAATTTTAAATGTGGCCGAGATTACTGTTGGTCAAAGGTATTTATGCAAATGCTTCAAAGACAGGGAGCTGGATTTTGGCCACACCATAGTTTAGAATTATCTCATTGAATGCAGGAAGAGTTACGAAGGGCTGAGAGACCTACCGCTGCATCTATCTTGCAATTGATTGACTTGGAGCTGAGCATACAGAGTTGCTAGCATGGCTGGGATGAGTCATGAAATGATAACGACTGTAGTTGGGGAAGACAGGAACGAACATTCTCTATGGTGGAGAGATCAAAGATCAGGGATCATACATTTCAGAGAAGTGATTGGAGAAGTAAACAGGAAATATTCGACTCTCTGCCAGGAAGGTTGATAGAGGCAAAAGACACTCATAATAGTATTCAGTGGTACACTTGCAATGTCAAGACATACAAGGCTGTGGGCCAAGGTGTGCTGGCAAATACGATTAGAATGATAACCTGGTTGTTTTTGGCCGGCACGAGCCGGACCGACAATCCCCATGATCATGTGGTATCAAAACAGAGGTTTTCACTTTAACTAACACTCCTCATGAAACAGCCAGTGGTCACACTATCTTGTGAACGCAGTGGTCACATTACCTTGTGAGGGTTGCCATCGTTAAATTTGGGACAGTGTAGACAATGTAGGACAAAAAATGAATTGACAGAAAGTGAAGCCATACACACCTGGAATGCTGTTGGATTCCACCTCAAGATTTTCAGATCCGGGATTATTGTCAGTCAAGTTGTGGCTGGTGTAGTATTCAATGCGATTGAGTGAGTCAATGGAAGCATAAATTACTAAAAATAAAAATGGAGAGTTATTTGCAAGCTCGAATTCCAAGAGAAGCCATGACCAAAAATATTTAGAATGAGCTGAAAATGTGTTGCTGGAAAAGCGCAGCCGGTCAGGCAGCATCCAAGGAGCAGGAGAATCGACGTTTCGGGCATGAGTCCTGGGGAAGGGCTCATGGCCGAAACGTCGATTCGCCTGCTCCTTCGATGCTGCCTGACCTGCTGCGCTTTTCCAGCAACACATTTTCAGCCCTGATCTCCAGCATCTGCAGTCCTCACTTTCTCCTCGAAGACTTAGAATGAGGCAAGTATTCTTCAGCCACAGGCTTGTGAATCTATGGAACACAGATGGCTGTGGAGGCAAATCAGTGTGTATCTTAAAACAGAAATACAAAAGTTATTGATTAATAAGGGGATAAAAACATCCCAGGAGAAGGCAAAGCAAAGTGGTTGAGAAGCACATCAGTCCTTATTGAAAAGCAGAATAAACTCGATGAGCCAAATGATCTAATCCTGCTCCTGTATGTCGCAGACTCATGGACTGTAGTTGAAGGTTTTATGTTATTAATTGTCGGGTGACAACCGAAAGTATTGTTCTTTAATCGTGCCTGCAGAAATATCTGGAATAACGTCAAGTGAACCCACTGCGGAAAAGAATATGATATAAGAACTAAGAGCAGGATTACTCCATTTGGCTGTTCCACCCAGCTCTGCCGTTCAATAAGATCATAACTGATCTTTTCTTGGCTTCAGTTCGACTTACTCATGATTTTAATGTTCACAACATCATTCACCCCAGCTCTAAAATCATCTGATGAGGCAGGGAATTCCATAAATTCTCATTCCTGTGGGTGAAAATGTTCCTCCTCAATTTAGTCCTAAATCTGCTATCTGTACTTTTCAGGCCATGTCCGTTCAAGTCATAGTCATTTCGAATTTTATTCCAACCAAAATGGATTATTTCACATTTATCATCTCCCAGACATTTTCTTTCCATTCACTTACACTGTATCTGAACACCTGCAACGTTTCAGAGTCATATGCAGACTTTCAGCACCACTCATCTTCTGTGACTCATCATATTTGTTTATACATTGATCCCTCAATTTTGCTTCCACTCTTTGGTGCTGTGTAATCCATACTTATTGCAAAAGTTATATTATTTTAAAGTCAATGACGAATTGATTAGTTGGCCAGCCATCTGACGGGGTTTGGGTGGAACCAGGGTAGAAGTGAAATTGATAGATCTGTTTACATTTTCAACTACATTCCAGAAATAATCTATCAGGAATGTAGGGCAGTGAGAATTATTATATTGAAATTCTTACATCTCACTAAATGCGGACAGAGAACAGTTAATGAGGTAGCTTCCCACACAAGACGACCGTGTTTTAACTGTTAATCAGGTTCATTCAGTCATTAATCATGGAAGACTGCAAATTGAATGGAAGCTATACTTATCCAGTCACGATTCACTGTACAATAGGAAATATATATACCTGGTCCATGTTTGTGATCCGTCCTCTTGCCAGGGGGAATATTCTCAATTTCTTCATAAATTCCTTGGTACAAACCAAGACTTGAGCCTCTGTCTCCACGGTAAAGTTCTGTTGAATAAATGATATACTGGTCAGCATTTGTAGTTGACCACTCGCAGAAAAAAGATGTTTATATCTGAAGAACCAGGAGAGAGAAGAACGAGTTCACGCAATGCTGGTGACTAGAATCTTCACACAACATGAACTGTTCGCTGAAGGGAGATCATCTTTGAAAAGCAAATGAACAGGCCATGATTAATTTCCATGGAATGTCAGTTACCGAACCCGAGTATGTCAAACAGAAAGAGTGAGATGTTCTTGTTGGTAAAAATATGGATATTTTGTTCTAATTTTGCTGATTCAAATATTTATTCAAGAAAATTCTCAGCTCGCAATGGTGCATGTGAGTCAATATGTTGAGTGCAGAAAAATGAAACTCTTTAATGCAATGAACAAATGAAAATGCCAATAACCTACTTTTTTTAAAACTTGATAACATTGAGGAGATTACACATTAATGCACAAGATGCCGTGGCGCTGACAAAAAAGGTTGATAACTATGTTGTTAGAATTGGACTACTTTCATTAAACAACTGCATTGTTATGACAATTAGTTAAAAACCAAAACGTGAGACGAATGAAATAAGGTGGACCTTGTTGACATTGTTCGTGATAGACTATGAAGTGCATAGTTTTTATGGCTATATGTAAAGGAAAATTAAGAGCATGTGAAAGGATAGAAAATGATTGTTCTTAGTGTTGATTGTCATTGCCAACTCGTGGAACATGGTTCCCAGGCAAACGCTTTTAAATTACTGGGCAAAGTACAGAAGTATTATTTACTCAGTCAAGGGAAGCCAGTTGTTGCCTCACTGAAAGTTCCCTGAAAAGGACCCTTAATCCTTTCAATGATATTGGGTTGTGGTAGCAGCACCGAGACACTGAAGAACCATGAATAAATAGTAACTAATGAAGAAATATTTGGATGCAGTCTGCAAATAACTGAATAAAACGGAGACACATTGCTGCAATCATTGACTTGCTCTGGAATGTCATGTATATTCAATGAAAGATAAGAAAGTGCAGTCTTTATATTTCTTGCCCAATGATAATGACTGGAGTAACTCCACATTATATGTTATTTCAGTTACACTCCAAATATATTGAACGACTTGGTGAATACTTCACACAGTTAGAATATTCTTTTATTTGCTATTTACAGTTTTGATGGATTTTTTCTGAGTGTTTAATAAAACTCAGCGTTTCATTTCGGCAAAGTCCCTCGAAGAAAACAGACAGCCAAGAAATGCCGCACAATCGTGACCATCTCAGTCAAATGCTGCAAAAGTGCAATAAAAATCTACAGCCCCGAGAACATATGCAACAATGAAAGGGACACAGTGTTAGCTCAGTCGGTAGATGTGATGCTTACCTTTCATTTGCAATTTTCTCTGCATGACCACCAGTAATGCGACCAACTCACAGATTAACAAGACTCCCAAAGATGAACAGACGGCAACAGGCATAGAAATAGGTGGACTTCCCTGCCCTTAAAGGATGGAGTACAAATGGGTTTAGCACAGTTAAAGTCTGCCATGGAAAATTGTAAATAACCATCATTAAGGAAACAATGGCACTAGCTTCCAAACCGTGAAAGTACCAACAGCATCAATGTCACTTTTCAGGAAAGTAACGCGAACACAAATACTAATCTTAGTATCAGTCAGTAATACCTGCAGGTGGAGGTGAAGGGGAGGCCGTCACCAACTCGGATCCTGTGGAACAGAAAGTACGAATAATTATGAAGGGAAATTTAACATAGGAAATCAAATAGTTGCCCTGATTTTTGACATGAATGATCACGGACAGGCGCCAGTCAATCAGCATCAATCTTACCAGAACACTTTACACTGGCAATTTCCTTGTGATGACACTTCCTTTTAGCTGGAGCTGCGGAGAGACAGTCAAACAGAGAGAATTCTCTTCCCTTGCACTTCACATCATTCTGCCAGATAACATCTTTCTCCTGGGAGAGAACGGCCGCATCTCGGGCTGATAGAGCAAAGCCGCATCCCAGCTCTCTGCAGACAACATTAGCATCAGTTATATCCCAGGAATCGCCACACAGCGTTCCCCAGCGTTTATCGCACATGATTTCCACTCTTCCAGAACAGTTGCTGCTTCCTCCATGCAGGTGCACACTGTCTTGCGTATCTGTGGTACAGAACTGATTATTAGTGAATTCAGTACAAAGCAGAATCTCCAAGAGTTGGCACAAAGAGAAAGAAGACGCACCTAATTGTTGATGGCAGTAAGTTGAACTGAAGGTCTGCTCCTTTGTTCTAATGCTCTCTGTTGGAAGGAGAAAGATGCTCAGTCTATTGGAAATTCATGTTTGAAATGACACCCGAACATTGAGAAGGCTTGTCATGTTACCTGAACAATCTACACCAGCATCGTCCCGGTGTTGACAGTCGTGTTGACCCCACGGATCTGTGTGACATTGCCACAGTGTCGACTCGTGGGAGAGACACTCCATCTCATCGAGCCAAATAGTTCCCGTTCCTGCTCCGAATGATTGAGCGTCGTATTCAACATTCTGGAACGCACCACAGTGCAGCTGCTTACAAATCACTTTGGCAACGTGTGAATCCAATGTGTCTGAACACACTGTTCCCCAGGTCCCATTGTAGAACACCTCCACTCTTCCCTCACAGCGATGTTTCCCATTCACCAGCCGCAGCTCCTTGTGTTCTGTTCAAACAATAACAGATATCCAGATTGTTAGATTGTTCATGTTTCTGGTGTGTCCTGTGATTGCCGTAACGAGCAGGATGCATGATAGGAACAAAGGGAATTGCTGGAGGATCTCAACAGAATCTGTGAAGAGAGAAAGCACAGACAAATCTTCAGGTCCAGTGACGCGTATTCTGATTGGAGGAAGCGTCACTGAACATGAAACGTTGACTCCTCTTTGTCTCGACAGATGCTGAAAGACATATGACTTTTTCCAGAAATTTTCCTCTTTGTTTTAGATTCGCAGCATCCGCGGATCGTTGTGATCAGTTTTCTTAATAAAGCATAATGCAATGAAAAAAGGAGTGAGCCAAATGTGCATCGTGCATGGAGGTTAGAAAGACTTCACCAAGACACTACTAGAATCTGGCGAACTGTTTGAGAACCCGAAATGGTCGAGAAGCAGAAACTGACAGAAAACAAAAAGCCTGTGTTACAAAGTAAATTGTCCACTTTGCAGAAGTGACGATCCACTGGAACTGGTTCTGATATCATGGCTGCACAATTTTATATATGCATTCAATCAATTTTAAATTTGTATCACTAGGGAAGTTTCAAACTGCTCAGTTTAAAGCAAATTACGGAATATTTTTACTGTTCTGAAAAATCATGCAAAACGATAGTGCACAGTAATAAATAGGCAGTACAGGTATGTACAGGAGCTATGTCTAATGCAGGGAAGTCTGGTCAGAAACAGAAAGAGAAAAAAATCACTCCTTCATTTTCGAGTCACAAATAGTTCGACAGACACACAAACAGGTCTCATATTTCTGGTGGCTCGATACAAAAATAAAGGTCATAAATTTGGAAGGACCTTTTCGCAGACATTTAAGACATTCAGGACAATATTTACATCCACTTGGAGGAGTGACAACAGATCAAAGATGACACTTTTCATTACAAACGCGATTTGTATCAATATAAGGTGAAACAAACTGACAGAAAAGTAATTTAGATTAGAGAAACGAATTGCTCTATCACTTTCTGTGAAGCATGTAAGTGTCAGAGATCATTTCTTTAAATTCCTGCCGCTGCTCTACATCCTTTCGAATTCAGTGAACATGTGTCACCATGACGTCTCACCTACAACCATCGAGCAAAGTAAAAGCATTGAAAAATGGCCTCACCCGAGCACATAATTCTCACATCCTCTTTATGAGAACAGTCGTCCTGGTGACCCAATGGGACTGAAGGACATTCCCAGAGAAATGATTCGTTTCCAAAACACTTCACATCCTTCAACCAAATGTGGCCTGAGCCCGGTCCAGAGGAGGAAGGGAGTGTCATGTCCAGTGCTTTTCCACAACCCAGTTGTTTACAAACGACTCCAGCGTCGACCACATCCCATAAATCATCACAAACTGAGCCCCATATTCCATTGTAGTAAATCTCCACTCGACCAGCACAAGGGCTTCCACCATCTGACAGCCTCAGCTGAAAGTGCTCTGTGAAACAATGACACATTCAATGCACATTCCCTTCATCACTCAGGGCAACACAGTGTATAGATACAGGGAAGACCGTTTTAAATGTTCTCATGAGAAGTACTTAATGTGCTGAAACATAATTTCTTCCAAAACTAATCGATCAAGTGTAACCTTTTAGCACGAATGTCCAGCACATAAATGTTTCAAAATATCTAATTGCACCTGGTACTGCCAGGTTCAGTTTCTCTTTCTATGTTGAACGTTCAGTGAAATATTTTGCAAACGGTTGCATTTGTGCTTTCTCTATCCTGTCACTCCGTTTATATCTGTCCACACGTTACTTTGTCTAATGCTCACCCTATTTTATAGTGCACATAACTGTACGTTCGTCCAATATAAATACCGTCTCAGCTTTCATTCATCAGCGCACAAGGGAATACTATACTTTACGAGAATATAACTGAAAGACAACGTATATAGTGGAGTGACAGCAATAGCACTTTGTGTAGTTGTAGAAGTGTAAATACTAAAAGAGGACGAAAAGTCATTTCAGGTTATGATCACGTGTACTTAGATATAAAGGTCCAGAACTAATTCACAGAATCACAGATTTAAGAAGTCTTCAGCACAGAGAAAGAAACTTCGGCCCACCAATTCTGTTTCTGTCAAAAACAAGCTCCTAAATATTTTAATCTCATTTCCCAGCACTTGGGTTCGTCCTTAACTCCTTCGCATCGCAAGTGCACATCTAAATATATCTTAGATTTCACTTACGTTTCTGCCTCTACCACACTTACAGGCAGTGAGTTCCAGACTACTCCCCCGCCCCAAGTGGATGAAAAAGAATATCCTCAGGTCCCTCTGAACCTTCTGTCCATCACCTTAACTCTATGCCGCATTTTAAGCAATTGCATAACATAGGGGAAAGATTCCTTCTTGCTTATTATGCACCTCAATCCTGCCCATACCCAGTCGCCTCTGTTCAAAGGAAAAGAATCCAAATCTGACCAAGTTGTCTTCATAGCTAAATTTTGTTCATCTCAAGAAAATCTCTCATACGTTTCCCCCTGCATTGTCTCCATTACTGTCCAATCCATCCTCTGATGTGGATTCCTTAACTGCACACAGTTTTCTGCTCTGGTCTAAATCATGCTTCTTGCAGTTTGAGAATAAATTAAACTCCATCTCCCACCCCTCGGCATTTTTGCCTGTCTGATCAATATCTGTTTACATTCATTCTCATCAAAATATCAAATCGCAACGCCAACTTCACTCTCACAAAATTAGAGATTGCTGGTGAAATGCAGGAGGTTCACCTTCCTCTTTGGGAAGTGGTGTTATTATTTCAAATCGAATGACTCTATCTGAAATAACGCATTCTTTGTGCACGTGTATCAACTTTACTTTTGGGTTAAGACACTGGAATTGGATTACTGATTTGATTAGATAACTTAGAGTGAGGAAACAGGACCTTCGGCCCAACAAGTCCACACCGACACTCCAAACATCAACTAACCCAGACACATTCACCGACATCTCACGATACAGGCAATTTAACATGGCCAATTCAACTATCCTGCACATCTTTCGACTGTGAGAGGAAACATACGCAGAAATAGGGAGAAAGTGCTCGCCACTCAGACAGTTCCCTGAAGCGGGAATTGAACCCGGATGTTTGGCGCTGTGAGGCAGTAGTGCTAACCACTGTGCCAGCGAGCAATCGAGTCTAATCTAAGATTAGGTTCCCTACATTGTGGAAAGTGGCCCTTTGGACCAGCTAGTCGATACCGACCTTCGGAAATTTAACCCACCCAGACCCATTTCCCTCAGACGAATGCAAATAACACACTGCGCAATTTAGCATAGCCAATTCACTTGACCTGCCACGTAATGCTTGTATCTGACAACAAAATGGTGTTAATTTTTCATATTCATCCATCTGCACCCGCCGCGCACCTCAGATCTGCTTTCAGCCGAGCGATGAATAAATGGTTTGAGTGACACTGACAAGCAAGTGGTGTACATTCTCAATTTACTCAGCAGATGAATGTTTGGCTTGATATATCAGAGCTGGTTTAAATGTGAAGAGTCTACTTACCTGAACAGAGGACACTGACCCCACTGCCTTCGGTGACAGACGATTTCAATGTGTTGGAGATTCTGCAGTCCTGGAGCTGTGATTCATGTCCATGACATTGGACATCATGTACCCACGAACCACCATCACTCTCCCCGTACTTTGAAGAATTATATATTTCTAAGGCATAACCGCATCCCAGCTGTCTGCAGACAACGTTGGCATCATTCTGATCCCACGCGGTGTCCTGCACTCCGCCCCAGCTTCCATTATAGTAAACTTCAACTCGGCCATCACAGCGACTTTCGCCATTCACTAGTCTTAGCGCCCAATTTTCATCTGCAAAATAAGAGTTACTGAGAACAGCGATTGAAATGAACACAGATATTCGAGAACTGACAATCACAGGAAAATGTATGATTTGCAATCATAAAGATATTATGTCCATTTACGTTTTCAAATACTTTCATCATGTCATCACATTTCTTGTCTAAACAAAATTGAGAGAGGTGTGGAAATAAAAGTGCTGCTATTCTAGCATTCGTTGAAAATAAAGTCTCTTCTTTAGCTCGCGACCTCATCCTTTCAGGCCAATTCTCAGTCTGCACATGCTACTCGTATGCTTTGACCATTGATATGTTGCCACTACTCTCATTGTTGACGGCAGAGCATGTTGCACTGAGCAAACGACCCGCAACATGACTGAGGCAATGGTCAAGAAGATAATGGAGAATGAGGAACAAGTCTGTTTGAGAATTTTGACATTCAAAACACTTGTGAAAATTTGGGATAGCTCAACAATTTTAAAACCTGATACTGTCATCACTAACGTAACTGCCAATATTCACCATTTTCTTTTGAAAATTGTCTCCACGCTATTGATACGTCAAAATCTGTTATTAGAAGGTACGAATACATCTGATTTCTGCGGCGCGATTTGTGCAGATTCTGGTATTCCCTGCCAGGAGTTGAGGGCAGAATGTCATGTCATAAAAATGTTCACACGAGCAATTCAGGTGCGTTATGCATTCTCTGGGGGAATGTTGGAAAATGTATGCTCTGGAATTGGAGCCCAGTTTCAGCTCGTGAACAGGGAAACTATGAAGAAATATTGAAAACAAAACCCATGCAGCTCCTAATGTTTGTCAGGAAATCAAATCTGGTTTCGTCATTTGATCGGCCCGACAAGGTCTTCAGGCTCATAAAAGAGTGAGAAAATCATAACTAAAGGCCTGTAAAACCAACTTGGTTAAAGTGAAATCAGGCATCAGCACAAACCCTGGCCTCACTGGTCACATCTGCGTTCCCTGAAACACTAAGTATCAGAATCATAATCGTTAAAATGTTCGTGAAATATTCCAAATCTAAAACAGTACAGAGAGTTGAGAAGCACTAACAGAATTAGTAACCCAGGCAGAATGGATGCATTTGTGGAGTGACAGGGGATTGACATTTGAAGAATGCGGCAGAGAGTTAGGAAATTAATTATCATCTTGGATGGCATTCAGAATTTTTAAAAAAAGATAATGTCATTTAATACAAACTAACTTCCGTAGACTCAAGTGTCACTTCTCAGAACACCATTGCGCCAAATCAAACATGGCCTATTGATTTGCAAAGTGGGGGTAGAAATTAAGACCTGGTGGTGCTGAGGGTGCCCGAAATTCCAGAATGGCAGCTGGTAAAGATCAAACTGAGTTAATAGTCTGCAACGGAAAATTAGTCTTTGCGATGGTGACAGTCAAACGATAATCAATTCTGCTAACAACTCATCTGGCTAATACTTATCATTGTGGAAGGACATCTGCCGGTCTAACCTTTTCTGACTGACATATGACTGCAGATTGTTCACCATATAGTTGAAAGGTAATGACTTCCTGAAGTGAACTAGTGCACCAGTTAAACCGAGATTAATCACAAAAGGCCAACAGGCCATGGACGCACCAGTGACATTGCATTAATGTAAAAATAAAATAATTCGAAACTTTAAGTACACAGAAACACTGTTTAGCAAAAGAACAATTGCTATAAAGGACACACCCGATCAGATGACATTGGCCATATTTCCATGTGAACAGTTGAAGCTTTCCCCATGTGAAACTGGACAGTTCCACAACCGTCGCTCGTTTCCGTGGCATTCATAGTTTTCCTTCCACACTGGACGGGCTCCCCTCCCAAATCGAGCATCTCTCGGGATCGACTTTGCAGTCCCGCATAAAAGGTGCTCACAGACCACATTGGCGTCTTGTAAGCCAAAGTAAACACCGCACAGCGTTCCCCACTGCTCTCCATGTAGGACCTCCACTCTCCCAGAGCACCTGTTCTCCCCACCAACCAATCGGGGCCCATTGTCTCCTGTTTTGGATCAAATAAAAAAAAAAGTTTGCAAATATCCACGCACTTGTTCAAGATTCAAAAGAGAAAATAAATCGAATCTCATCCTCCATTGCCCAATACACATGACAGTTACAATGTCTTCAAAACAATTACGATTATTTCATGAAACTCTTTCCACTATTCACAGTTAAAGGGTATTCCCAAGACAGTGATTATGATCATTTACCTCTGTCGTGGAAAACCTATGAAACAAGAGTGGAAAGGTTTACTTGATGCAGTCCATAGTTTGATAACAGCAGTGTACTTTTGGTCCTGATTGCTCGTGAAGGTTAGAATGACTTTTGCAATCATGCAGTAATGCTTAACTCAATTTACTGATAAATATGTGGCTGCATTCTCGTTAGAGAGATGTGGTTGATGGTGATTTAACCTGATGGTCACTATTCGTCAGCCGAGGAATGAGCTCAGAAGTTTAGGAACAGTATGGCAACTTCAGATTGTGGGGGGGAATGAGCCAACGCTGCTGGTATTACCTTATATCAAAGACCAGTCATTCAACCCACTGAGGTAGGCGATTCCATCAGGGTGTTACACTGCAGTGCAGCTAACGAGGCGAATGTATTAAATGAATATTTTTGAAGGCAATTTCTGAAACATGGACATCAAATAAGCTTACAAGTTTGAGGCAATTGGGGTAATTACAATGTTAAAAGTTTTTTTGTACAGTAAGATGTTGAGCCTCCAGGTGACCAAATCATGACCAATGCATCAAATGCTGGCTGCAATATGCAGTTTCAAGACTATTAACCTTTATTCTCCCATCGAACCTGCAGTAATGAAATGAATTATAACCTGAGAATGTGTACCGTTTGGTAGAATGTGACATGGACTTTCCCGAATTTGCATTGAGATGCAAAGTAACACTTCAAAATTAGTCACTGGTACCATGCATCAATGTTTTCAAACCATTATTCATGACATCTCCCAATTTCAGTAGAGCATGCAAAGAGAGCAGAACAGGTAAGTAAATGTCAGATGAAACTTTACGCGAAGAAGTTTCAGGCAGTATATTTTGGCAGCCTGGAAAATGAAGTACAACGTACGTGCATTTACATGTTTTCACCTTTTCCCTCTTCAAGTTGTGAATAAGTGCACTTAGACTGAAGTGCTGGAGCTTCAAAAGCTGAGATACACCAAGTTGACAGAATACTTGGTAGAGTAGTCAGCAATGCAACTGAAACGTAAAATTAAGAATAGATGAATTTAGGGCAGAAAGAGAGAAATAATTCCTTTGCGTTTGGGAAGATAGGAAAACCTTGTTTATAATTATGTGGAACAAATAATTCACAAAGTGTGTCCTGGCTCTTGAGGAGGTGCATACTCGAAGAGATATGCAAAAAGGCTTCCACTTTCGATTAATGTGTATTGGACAGGTTATGGATCGTATTCAACCAATGGAGCTGGAACAGATAGAGGTATACGAGAATATTACTTGATGAACAAAGCAGCAAACGAAATAAATTACTGGACCTGCCTATTGATCATCGAAAGAGTAACAGGCAATAATGTAACGATTTAGGGCAAAAGGTGCACAGTATTACATCTTGGAATGTACTGAATTAGACTGTAGACAAAGTGCATATACCATGCAAAATACAACGTGTTACGAAGGCAAAATAAATTTACAGCAACGTAAATTTACAGAAAGTTGAGAGATTGAGAAGGGTCGCAAGTAAGGGACAGAACGGTGAATAAATTACCATGATAATATCTATCAGCCAATGAGTGTTTGTGAGCTGGAACTTCTTGCTGAAAAAGTTGTTGGCAAGAGTGATCTTCAGTTATGTCGCACAGTCTGATAGCATTGTTAAAAAATATAATCAGGTCAGGGAGATTCAGAAAATAAACAATTGCCTTGTCATAACTTTAGTTGTCTGAGGTTCACGTCAATGTATGTGTATCGACCAACGATTCATATTATCCTTCATGAGCGACGCTTAGTCAATGTCCACACGAACGGATATTGACTGTGGACAGTTGAAGAAATGTCTTTCCCAATCCAAACGCCAAAGTTTTAAAATGTTTACATTTTCAATAATTTCGTGTATATTTTACCTCTTCACTCTTGTGCCAGGGAAGATGAGAATCTTGAGGATTAGTTGAGATTTGTCACGGTCAAAGCAATGTCAGGAATGCCAGCGACATTACTCTTACACACATTAACTGGAAATGTGTCTTTCTCCTTTAGGTAAGCTTGTACTCACCTGAACATATCAGGGTGACATTGTTGTGTCCAGTGCAATCCTGGTGCGTTGTTGAAGACCGAGGGCACTTCCCCAGCTGAGTCTCATTGCCCGTACATTTAAACACCTCAGTAGCCGTGAGAACAGCACTGCCTCCAGAATGCATCGAGCTTGAAACAGACACTGCGACTCCACAATGAAGCTGTGCACAGACCACATCGGCGGCTTTCAAATCCCAGTCAAGCCCACACATTGTTTTCCAGGTGTCACCGAACTGGACCTCCAGTCTGCCAAAGCATTGGGAATTTTGAGGTACCCACCTCGGAGCTTTGTGATCTGAGATTTTAAAAGAGCACAGAATCATAGCAATTTGTAGCAACCGCGACTCCGATTATTTTCTGATCAACATTTATGTGATTAATTACAGGTCTGGCATTTCTGGAAATAAATTGTTCCTACAATCAGTTTGCTGCCCTGTCGATCTCGTTCATGTTCACCCACAACCCCGACCCTCAGCTGTTCAGACAGAAAGCAACTTTCAACCTGAAGATAAATGACAGAAAGTGATTATGCCAGCCAACTCAATGTCGAATCTCAGTTTGCATTGGGTTGTAAATATGATCATTCCTGCAGCGCAGTTCTCTCAATGTGGCTTCAAGTGACATCACAATGGACACCTGTCGTGCCCCTTTACCGGATTGGAAACGGTAACGGGAATTCACCTCTCCCATTGTCTTCAAATATTCACGCATTATATTATAGTACCGAATGAATTGGGCGTTTAGTTATGATCATGTTAATAATATTTGGATAGTTGTCGCTCTGTTATCATAACCCTTTCTGGTTTGAGGCAGCTCCGGCATGTGATAAAGCTCCAAAGAAATGGCAATAGATTTTTACCTGAACAGACGACACCAGCATCATTGTCATGTGAGAAGCTGTAGTGATCCCATTCCTGTGATTGACACTCCTTCAGAGCGCGCTCGGTCCCTCTGCACTGAACATTCCAGGTCACAATGGGTCCGGATCCTCGTCCAAAGTGAGCCCCGCCCGGGGCAGAGACCACGGTCCCACAGTCCAGCTCCCGACACACAACTGCAGCATCCAAAAGGTCCCAAAGATTATCATCGACTGTCCCCCACTGTCCCCTGTAGTGAATCTCCACTCGGCCAGCGCAAGGACTGCCTCCATTCGCAAGTCTCAGCCTCACCGTCTCTGGAAAATATCGAAATGGTAACCAAAGTGAATACTGCGCAATTGGGAAAGCTCCAATTGCAGTCTGCATTCCCAGCTCACAATGCAATGAGTGTGATGGCATGGCAAAAAATGCATGCTATCGCAATGTAACTCACAATCCGTATTGTGGATGGTGAAATGCCATTTCAGAAGTGATGCCAACTCACAGAGAGTGAGGGTCAGAAAAATGTTTCCACAGAAACAATTCCTCTAAACTGGCCAACGTGAGGAGATTTTTTTATTAGTCATTCATGACATGTGGGCGCAATGAATGGCGAGAAAAACACAACTGATCCTCACTGCGAACATCTGAAAATGAAACAGTACTTCCGCCTTTCACAGCCCGAAATATTGTGGGATGTATGGTCATGTGAGCACAATGTCACTGCTCAATAGTGAGTGAAATAGTTTTTCTACATTGCTGAAAGCAGCACTGAGTTTGTAACTGAATTTTCACAGTATCTCCATGTGTTGTCTTTATCTGAGAATGGCAATGTTCGTAGGAACTGATCCTTCACACTCTGCTCCCCAGCAACCCTGAAATGAGAGACCTTCAGAAGTCATGCACCCCCATTAGTTATGAACAGACAGCTGTTCAACATGAATTTTAAGGAAAGGAGATTCTTAGCACAACTTCGTGCTTGAACAGAATCATCAGAATATAGAGATTTGACTCCCTATGAAAAGAGCATGCAGTTACCTTTACTATCGGCCTGAGTGTCAGCAAGTCTGCCTGAAATAGAAGAATGAAAATTCAATTTAGCACGTAGAAATAAAATAGACAAATGCAACAAATGCGGGCAATAATTATCATTGGCTTGCCAAATAATCATATTTTACACAGGGGGTGTAAACATATGGAACAAGCTGCGAGCGGAAGTGATTTAGGCGGGTACAGTAACAACCCTTAAAAGATATTCGGACAATTACATGGATAGGGACAGTTGAGAACGATATGAGTCCAGTGAAGAGAAATGGATTTGACATTTGTGGATTTCCATTTGATCAGCCTGGACCAGTTTGGGACAAAGGCCCTATGTCCATACTATGATTCTATATGATATCTGGAAAGTTCAAATCCTCATTTCATGCAATGCTGAAAAAGCAGGAAATATAATTACTGCAATTATCAAATATTGTCTGCTTTCTTTAAAATTTGACCAAATTGTTTCCAAACAGACAGATACGTTGCCAACTGTCTGACTGGTCTGCTCGTCACTGCGTTGCTACCTTCCTCAACATTGTGATGACCCCGTAAAGAGCGACAATACTCCCCAGTTTCCAAAGCAAGGCACCCCCGTCCAAAGCGTTCAGCAGTTTAGAAACTTCAGTCGTTCAGCAATACTGAAATAAACAATGGCTAACAGTGCTTAGTCAGCAACCAACCCCCGAAAGAATATTTACTTTTTTCAGTGTTTACCATCTTTAATATACGGCTTTATTATGTTCCCCTATCTACATGGCAAAAGCATTACGAGATTCACTCATCAACAATATCCAGCAGGAATTATCCATTTCCTTAAATCTGGAACATAAAGTTTGATGATAGATTGAAAAAAGAAGATCAATACGTAACTGTCCACAAACCATTCTATGGTCACAACAGAGGAAGAAGGTTATTTGGTCCAAGGTGCCGATGCTACCTCTTTGAACACACTGCTTAATGTGTTTCAATGTCTATCGTCATTGCCAACAAAGTAACACTCTCAGTATTTTTAACCCACGTTCAACTGCACTGGGGGCAGGATGGTGAGGAACCCGCTTTAAACTTTTTGTCAGTGTTTCAAGTTTCACACCATCTTTCCGATAGGAAGGAGACCAGAATTGCACGCAATATTTCAAGAGTGGCAGAATAAATGTCTTCTACAGCTGCAACATGATCTCCCAACTACTGTACTCAACACTCTGACCAGTAAAGGAAAGCAAACCAAACGCTTTTTTCACTATCCAGCTCCCTGCGACTCCACGTTCCAGGAGCTATGAACCTGCACTCCAAGTTCTCTTTGTTCAGAAACACTCTCTCGGACCTTACCGTGAAGTGTAAAAGTCCTGCTAAGATTTACAGCACCTCGTATTTATCTGAATTAAACTCCATCTGCCACTTCTCAGCCCATTGGCCCATCTGGTCAAGATCCTGTTTCAACCTAAGGTAACCCTCTTCACTGTCCACTACACCTCCAATTTTGGTGTCATCTGCAAACTTACTAACTGTACCTCTTATACTCGTATCCAAATCATTAATGTAAATGACAAAAGGTCGAGGACCCAGCACCGATCCTTGTGAAACTCCACTGATCACAGGCCTCCAGTCTGAACAACAACCGTCCACCACCACCCTCTGTCTTCTACCTTTGAACCAGTTATACATCCAAATGGCTACTTCTCCTTGCATTCCATGAGATCTAACCTTGCTAATCAGTCTTCCATGGGGAACCTTGTCGAACACCTTACTGAAGTACATAATAATCACATCTACTGCTCTGCTCTCATCAATCTTCTTTGTTACTTCGTCACAACACTCAATCAAGTTTGTGAGACATGATTTCTCACGCACAAAGCCATGTCAACTATCCCTAATCAGTCCATCCCTTTCCAAAGACATGTGAAACCTGTTCCTCAGGATTCCCTCCAACACCTTGCCCTAACTGAGGTCAGGCTCACTGGTCTATAGTTCACTGGCATATCTTTACCGCCCTTCTTATACAGTGGCACCAGGTTTGCCAATCTCCAGTCTTCCGGCACCTCACCTGTTCAACAAAGATCGACAAAACATAATGATGGAGCCTTTCACCATCTCGTGCTCTATCATCTGATCCAAGAATGTTGTTATTTCGAGATAAATTAATATGAGATGAAGCAATCCAATTTGTCTCACTGTTTCACAAATTGAAAAGATTCAAAGCATGCAATCAAACAAAATACTGTACAAGTAATGCAGAACCAGAGTAAATTTACTTCTCGTTCAAATTTATTGTCTCATCTTAGTAGGCACTAAGACTGTTGATCTCGATGTTACACAAACTAAACTCAGAAATCTTTCTTTCAAAGGTTCTGGGCAGCCTCCATTTCTGTGGGAATTTATTCTTGCATCAGTCCCCAATCGGGTCTCCTTCCAAATGAATCCGAAATGCTTTTTCTTAAATTATATGAAACAACGACAGGTTACAGTCTCTGGACGTCAAATTCACAACGTAAACAATTTTACAAATTAAGCCAAAATAATTGAGACACCAGGCTGATGGTAGAAAAGAAAAGTGCAAACTGAAAATCTGAAACAAATGTGGAGAATGCTGGAGACCACCAACACATGCAGAGAGAGGAACAGTGTTAAAATTGTCACTATGTTGTGACTCCTTATTTTCTATCCTTCTGGTCTGAGCGATCGTATCAGACTCAAAACATTTTTGTGTTTCACTCTTCATTGATGTTGACAGATCTCCTGATTTCATCCAACATTTTTGAAGTTTCTTTAAGGTATGGCGCGGTTATGCGCACTCCACAAAATTCATGTTATTCAATTTATATTCAACCTCCTTTGTTGATATATTAGGTTATAAAATAATTTTGAAAGTGAAATCTAGTCTTTGAGCGACTTGAGCAGTGTTGATGTGCATGTCTTTTTTTTAATCTTCTGCCATATATCTTTAGACAAAACAGACAGCAACTAAACTTTAAAGGAAATAATACCAGTTTCGTCTTCTGGATATAAAATGCAACTCACTCTCAGTGTCACTGTACCCGTGATTTGGGTGTAAATGAATTGTCGAAATGCGGTACATCAATAGACTCTTGGCACACCAGTTACTCTAACCCGTCATTTCGATCTCGAGAGGCTGATTTCACTGCTGTGATATGGTTTATGAAAATAATCCACAAGATTCTGATTCAAGCACTTAATTCATTAATGTACATGGAAATACGTACATGGGAAGAATGAAAAAGAAGGCTTCAATATCTTGGATAATTCATGTCACTGGATAAATAGGAGAAAATTTTCCAGAGATTGAGAAACCAATTTACCACAAAGCAATACATTTCTGTGTACGTGAACTCTCTTAACATACTACGCCTTAGCATAGACAGAATATTTTTTAGCTAGAATTTCTACGGAGTGGAAACAGGACAAATGGCCCAACAAGTACATGCTGACCCTCCGAAGAGCAACCCACCCAGACCCATTTCCCTCTGACTCATGCCCCTAACGCAGTGTGGAGAACTTGCCATGGTCTGCACAGCTTTGGACTGTGGGTGGAAACCGGAGCACCTGGAGGAGAGCCACACATAAACAGGGACAATGCGTAAACACCACACAATCACACGCCCGTGGCTGGAATCAACTGAGCTGACATTTTGCTCCATATAATAATCTGAACCGGGATGCCCAGCCTTTCACTACAAGTGGAGAACAGGTACCAGATTTTCAGCATTATTCACTTTCTGACTCCTGAAGAGAAATAACTGTGAGCAACACCCAACCCAGCGATATTAACAGACATTCGCTGCTGACATTGCTGCATTAAACTGCAACATAAACTCACAAGCTGGAAGGCACTTCGCACAAAGCAATCGGCTTCATTTACACACCGCCCATCATCTGAACAACTTGAAGCATTCACCACCAAGAGTCAGTCACAGAAGTTGCGCCATCAATGTTAACAGCAACAACTCAGCCAACCACCTTCACACAACCGAACAAAACTGCACCCGCACCAGCTCATGATTACCTAATGCCAGTATCCTGTCGTAATCGGATAACCTTGCATATACTTGCTTCCATGTTCATCTAATGCTGTGGCAAGTTTCAATCTGCATTCCCCAAATTTCCTGGCAGTGCCTTCCATATCCTGACGTCCATGTTTGCTGCTTTTGCAGATCTCTAAACTATTGTCGTCACCTGCTTGTCCCATTTGTTTTCGGGAATGCTTTCTCCCGATCTACTCTGTCCAGATCTCTCAGGCAGGCAGGAGGGGATATGAAGCATGAGCAAGACTTAGAAATCATTACCATCGAGAGGCTCAGAAGAGGGAAAGTTGCACTAAGTCGGAGCAGGGATAAAGCAATGGGAATTAGAAAGAGAAAGATATTGAGCACCGATGTCACAGAAATATCCGATCACAACACAGAACATAGGACAGACCTCCAAAGGAAACTGCGAGTTCTCTCATGTGCACCGAGCTCCTGTGCGGCTACCCACACTGCTCTCTAAGTGAATGCGGGGTTTGGAAGGGGGTCGGGGACACGTGAAGGGACTTAAAACATATCCTTCTGGAATGGTCCTTTGCAAAGGATGTCTGGAGAAAGATGTAGTAATTTCTGTCGAGGCTCTTCACGAGCAGCCCTTTGACTCAGGACACAGTGCTCTAGGGTCAGTTCCCCATGACACACCCCGACACTGAAACAAACAACTGCACCTGGAAGGACACCAAATCGCTGAAAAATGCACGTTTGTTGGCATGAAACTCTTTGGTATTCCAGAGCAAGTATTTGATCCCGAACGAGGGTTGCACAGTGGCACATTCCAAGGACCAGGACTAATTGTTGAGGGATGTATTAAAGGTTGGGGCAGCTGCCACAAAGGCAGTGGAGAAAGACCACTGTCTTCGGTCTTACTGCAGAAGGTATATGGGGGTCCGTTCAATTATCAGACACTCCTGATGTCTCAAGTATACATAGTTACAATCTTGTCCATATAGAAATGCCTTTAGAGTGTTTCTGGAGAGAGTCAAATTCCAGTGTTTGTTTCTCCTTCATACAGGATTGTACAGAAGTCGGAGAAAGTGAGGATTGCAGATGCTAGAGATCAAAGTCTAAAAGGGTGGTGGTGGAAACGTACAACTGGCCGGGCAGAATCCGAGGAGCTAGAGAGTCGACGTTTGAAGCATAAGATCTTTCTCCTGATGAAGATTTTATGCGATTAACGACGAACCTCCTGTTCCACGTCTGCTGCCTTACCTGCTCTGCTTTTCCAGCACCACACTTTTTAACTACGGTACAGTATTGACCTGTTTCAGTGACGATGTATGTACGTAAATGTATTTTATAAATACAGTTTTTATTTGGAGAGAGAAAAGAAGCATCTTGCTCTAAAATAAGTTGACAGTAATTTGACTGAATTTGTTCAACAACTTTCCCAGTACAGGAAGAAGAGCTTTTGATACTGGACTGACCAGTGCCAATCATACGACCAAATTCAGTGAATAACAAAACTGGCTAACAAAGGAGCTGTGTATGTTGGAAATCAGAAACAAAGGAGAAATTGCTGGAAATACTTCGCAGATCTGGCAACATTTGCAGACAGAATGCAGTGTGAATGTTTCACTTAGGTTATTTCAAGATGACCAGTTAACTGTGCCATTTATTCGAGCGACAATTCTAACAGATGTCTCGGTATAAATTCTGTAATTTCCAAAATTACAGAACCGTCTCAACAATAAAATATAACAAATTAACACACAGCGCCTTTGTTCCACTGAGGATGTGAACGGCTAACTGCGCCCTTTATCACAGCAATGTTTCTTACAGTTTCCTCGTAGGAACTTGCCTGCCACATTTCCAAAATTACAGAACTGTCTCAACAACAAAATGAACCAAATTGGCCCAGAGTCCCTTTGTTTCACTGACAGTGCAATGGCTCTGTATAAATGTATCAGTATCGAGAAAGTTGTGGAATATAAAAAGAAGAAATAATACCTAAAATCAGTGGCAAATCAAACTCCTAGAAAAGCAAAAATATTCAGTTTCTATTTTACACTCTCCCAAATATTGACGAATAAATTAGGTAGATATTGTTCAGGAGGTTTCCCAACTACACACACTGTTGAAGCAGCAATGGGCACTGTTTCCAAACACACCCGAATTGTCGGAGTAGGTTTTCAACTCTGTGAGCTGCACGGAAACTACGAATAAGTGCAAGTACTGGGGGTGAATGGGGGTTGTGGGTGGGGAGCTCTGAAGCCTCAGAAACAGTTCCATAAAAAGTCGGAAAATAATGAAGACAAAATAATTTTCATTTCTGATCATGCCACTACTTTATCTCGCATAGACTGATCATTATATTTTTGCCACATGTATGTTACTAATCATTGATCTATCAATGGTTAAGAAAATGTATTCAAGAGACCATAACTCACAGTTCAATAGCTGCAGAAGAAGTAAGTGCACCAGGGTTACAAACATCGTCCCAGCTGGTGGTTCCAGATCAAATCTGAACATTTGCTGAATGCTGTCTCACAGATATTGAGCAGCAGTTCACATATCAAGTGACTCCTCGATTTCTCTAACAGTCGGTTCCTTCACCAAGACTTGCCCAGGGGCTCGGGTTTCTTTCCATCAACCAATAGATTTTGACGTGAGCGGACTATGAAGTAAACTCTGTCCTCTCCACCAATGAGAAATGATGTGACCATTAATGGGTACAATGAAACCGGGTTCATCTTAAAAGATCAATGACGTTTCCGATTTTGACTTGGAAGCGAGTCCCCACTCCGTAATCCATACCACAGAATCACACAACCACAGGAGGTTATTGGTCTCAGATTCTTTGAAGATACTCTGCAACTCAGCATCTCCCCAAGCAGCTGGAGAAAGAGCTCAATTTCCATTTCTTCACTTTACACTCTTCAGAACTAAAAATGGAGACGAACAACTTCAGAGCTGAATTTCGACCCTTCCTTTAGATTACAAGTAGCCCCTTTCCTCCCTTATATATTCCTGTCCTGTCGACATTGGTCTCAGCACAGCAGACCCATATTCATCTCATTTCCCCCAATCCTGAGGCACCTATTCTGAGTCATAATTCTCTCCATTACTGTAACTATCAGTTCGTTGTCTTATCCTCTGAACACGCAGACCGTCCATTTCAGTCTCTTCTCCTCCCCCGTCTGTCCACAGTATTAAAAACTGTCATTACCCAGAAAAATCACATTTGATTCAAAATATTAACTCGCTTTGTGTGTCCACACATGCTGCTCAACTTGTTGATTTCTTCAAATGTTGGTCTTGTTTCTTTATAAAATCAGCTTTCCATTATTCTAAAAGTGTTAACCATTGAATTAACTTTTAGAATAACTTAAATAAGTCCCCAAAAATCTTATCTTATTTTTACTACAGCTCGTATTTTCTATGTCTCTTCTGCAAACTTGTCCCCTCGTCTCCATCACTATACCTTCCACTATTTAACCCATCAGGAACATTCGGTAGAATTTGTCCAACCCAGTTGCGAGAGGAAATCATTGATTTTTTTTCCTCTTCCTCTGCAAAATCTGCTCAAATTTCAAATCATGTTGATTTCCCTCCTTGGATTGTCAGCACTTATAGGATGGATACAGTGCAATACAACAATGTTTCGCAATTATTCAAATTTGCCAAATATCAAATTTCCTCTTGATATGCCTCATCTTTCAAACTTGCAGGGCCTGACATCATGGCAACTGTGACTGTACATGTAGAGCATAGAACGTAGAATATCGAACATTACAGCGCAATACAGGCCCTTTTGGCCGTCAATGTTGTGCCAACTTGTGGAATCCGTCCGAAGCCGACCTGTGGAATCAATCTATCCTACAGGAGTCCACTTTCATCCATAAGTCTGTCTAATGACCATTAAAGTGCCCTTAAAGTTGGCGGGTCTAATACACTTACAAGCAATGCATTCTACGCCACTACGAATCTCTGAGTAGACTAAGTTATACAAAAATGCAACAAGTTTGTCGCTTCATCAGAGAATATGAGTACGGTAGATTATGGAGATCAGATTCGAACAGTGTTGCGCTGGAATAGTACAGGAGATCAGACAGCATCCGAGGAGCTGAAGAATCGACATTTCAGACTGAAGGCTTCCATTAGGAACGAATCGTGGAGACTGGTAAACTGCATGTTTTGGCACTAACTGAGATGGCAATAGATTTAGTACATGTTTTGGTTTGTCACAATGCAAAAGTATCCAAATTCTGAAAAGGAAACACGTCTGGAATAATAGGGATGGAAAATATGAACTGTCTGTTCTAAATTTGAGGAAGGGAAAAACAGGGATGTACAGGCTGACGGATTATTTGCAATATTCAGAACATGGTAGCATCCACCATAAACAATGTGACAACAAGCTTCAATTGGGGCAGACAAAATTGAAATTAATTATGGAATAGAAGTCGAGGTTTGAGAACTCCACAATATTTTGATGAAGTAACTGTTCTATTGAATATGGGAGAATCGGCGGAGTTTGGAACACTTTTGATAAAATCTAGAGCAAGAGGTTAGTGTACAGAACTTAAGCCTGCGCTATCATATGTGTCGTACAGGCCAGGACAGAGAATTGTCTCACAGAGAGAAAAAAATGTGCATTTTCTGTGGAAGGAGGTGATAGATGGAGTGCATGGGAAATCGAAGGTGGGAGATTAGCATTGTAAAACGCACTTCAGCGATTTTTGATGAGTGGATTAAATGTGACTTTGACAGGTTTGCTGATCAGAACCATACAAGCAGGCTTCAAGGCCTTCTGGACAAGTTGAGTCAAAGAGCAAATGCGTGAAAGATGCCTTCTAACTCGGATCAGTGTGAGGTTAACGACATCGGACAGAAAACAGGAGAAAATAGAACACCAGAGAGTAAAATAAATATTTAAAGGTATGTTAGTGATAATGAACAAAGAGAAATGGATGATCCGCTACAACATTAACTGAAAACAAGGAAGCAACTCCGAGACTGAAAGGTAAGTGCTAATTTGACCTTCTTTGAAAAAACGGGTTCAGTCCAAGAACCAAGATATTTAAAAAAGAAATACTTCTCCAGAAGATTGCAAAGCCCGTTGAAGTACTATGTGCCGTTTTGATCCCCTTGCATAAGATACAGTGCCTTGCATTGGAATAGTTGTAATGAAATCCACCAGATTGATTTCTATCATAGCAGAGGTGTCCTGGAAGGAAACATTGTATTCATTGTGTCCACAATCCATGGTGAGGATCTCTTGAAACGCAAATAATTCTAATGGCCTTGACATGCAGGATGCAGGTTTGATGTTCGTCTGGCTTATGGTATCGAGAAAAATGGGTCATGGTCTTGGCTTACAGGTTTGCCATTTCGTAGAGTTACACAGAGATTTTGTCACTCAGGGAATTGTGAGTGGAATTCTCGAAAAGATTGGGATGTCATTGGGTACATTCAAGAAAAAAAGCATCAGTTACCTACCAGCGTGAAAACTGTGGAAGCTAAATGTAGAAGGTAAAGTTAGAATACAGAACATTGAACAATACAGCGTAGAACAGGCCCTTCGGTCCTCGGTGTTGCGTTGACCGGTGAACTATTCTCAGTTCGTCCCCCTACACTATCCCAAAATCATCCATGAGCTCAACTAAAGATTGTTTAAATTTCTGTAATGTGGCTGAGTTGACTACATTAGCAGGTAGGGCACTCCACGCTCTTCCCACTCTCTGCTTAAAGATCCTGCCACTGGCATCTGACTTGAATCTATCACCCCTCAATTAGTAGTTAACTCTTTCATTGCACTTTGTGACATGTGGAGCAGAAAGAGGGATAATCCAGATCTTCTAGTGTAATCAATTGTGGAATGGAATGCAGATCATGATCTGAACCTCAGACCATTTCCCTTTAATCAACTTCACAGTTCTGTTTAAAATTCTATCACTGGATACGGGCAGCGCTGTCTCTGCCAGCATTTATTACCCATCGCTTTTTTTAGCCTTCAGAAATTCGTCATGATCTGGGTTCTTAAAACTTTGAACTCGAAACGCTGACGTTAGACCGACAATGGCGTGAGTAAGGTATTTTTCAGGATTTTGAAAAAAATGTACATTGCTGTTGCTGAGTGATGGTATTGGATGTTTGTGTATGTGGACACAGTCACTTCGCTGCTTTGTTCTGGATGCTGTTTAGGTTATTGAGTTTTGTTGGAGCTGCACAAAGTCTGGCATTTGTGGAGTATTCCATCACTATGTTTTTCAGTCCACAGACGCAGCGAGACATGGTGAGATTTGCAGCATTTTCGGTGTTTGATTAAGAGCTAAATTGCCCTGTTGGAACTCAGACTGGGAATCAGTGTGCAGTCGATTGCCGTGTGGAACCTGTTTGACAGCATCATTGATGACCCCTTTCAATTACAAGACTACTGACTGAGAGTAAACGGGTTTAGACAATATTTGGCCTGGTTGGATTTGTCCTGTGGTTAACACAGGAACACCTGTGGCCCATTTTCCGCACGACCTCTGGACATGAAAAGTGCAGAGACATTGATATAACGTTATCGTGTCAAAATTACCCTTTTGCAGGTGACCACTCCTTATGGAAGTGTAGATCACAAAATACGTGAAACAAAATTGGATGATCACAGAATGCAAAGTGAAGTTGTGGAAGCGTGTGCGTTATTTTCTCTCCCTGAAAGTCTGTGATCAATGTTGTTACAACACCATCAGTGCTGTAACTCAGTTGTTTGTAATGTACATAAGTGTTTTGGATGAAACTGCAGGTGCTCTCATCAGTGATGTCCTGATCGTCACACTTATCATCAATATCGATTTAGAATCAACATCGCGCCTTTACTCCTGAACGGCCTGTCTCTGTTTTGTTGTCTGCTTATTCTCCACATCTATTTCCCTTGAGCATCTCAAATGAACTGCACATAAATCAGCATTATCCAGCCCTCTTCAAGTCTGAATAACAGTCAATGTACTCGAAACATTAAAATCATATTTATCGCTAAGTTTCTGCAGTTCTTCTCTGTTCTTAATTCAGATTGCCAACCCCATCAGAACTTTGATCGTGCTACCATAGTTTCGAAACTGGGTACAGTTTAGCGTTATTGATTACATTCATTCACATTATCAACGATTTCCGTTTTATCCTGTGCTGTTTTGCACTATTCATCGACAAGACAACGCCTGAGCCATGTCTCACAGATGCGCTGCAGAATTTCACATCATATATGGGTTGTGTTGCGATACAGGGCAAATTGCCAATCATCTGAAGAAATCTGATCTTTCAGACAGAGGCGATATGCATGAACACACATTTTGATATCAGAAATGCTGGACATTACCAACAACTTAATTACATCTAAGAGCCGTAGCATGTTGTTAGAAAACAGGCAGAAGCATATTTTACAGCAGATCATAATTTGGAATTTGTCAAGATTTATGGAAGGTTCAGTGTATGAAAAGGCAGCTTCTCAGTCTGCACAACCACAGAACCGTCACTGCACGTCTTGCCTTTCTATTCAAACAACAGGAAACACCTGGTACCATGTAAATCCTGTGCTCTAATGTTGTCGCCTGTTTCTCCTTTAAAATAAACAAAAACATATCCAGAAAAGCAGTAAATTCGGAATTAGAGTAGAGACTCTACAGAATCTCAAAGGGTACTTCATCATGGAAGAGCACATCTCAGCTCCAAGCTCATGTCAACAGGGAATCTATAAATATGTTAACACCTTAAATCCTGAACGGTCGCACAAAATTTCTGTAATCTAGTTACTGGGAAACAAACGTCTAACAGAATGATTCAGCGTGACAGAAAAGATCAGTTTGAGATCCAAGCAGTGCTAACAAACATGAATTAGGATCAAAGACTAAGGCTATAGGTTTGAAGACAGCCTGTCTGTCACAGAATCACTGATTTGCAATAGCGTTACAGACTGGAATGAGTTTGTTCGGCCAATCGTGTCTGTACTGGCTGTTCAAACACTCATGATTACCTAATGCCAGTATCCTGTCTTAATCGGATAACCTTGTATATACTTGCTTCCATATTCATCTAATGCTGTGGCAAGTTTCAATCTGCATTCCCCAAATTTCCAGGCAGTGCCTTCCATATCCTAACGTCCATCTTCGCTGCTTTTGCAGATCTCTAAACTACTGTTGTCAGCTGCTTGTCCATTTGTTTTCGGGAATGCTTTCTCCCGATCTACTCTGTCCAGATCTCTCAGGCAGGCAGGAGGGGATATGAAGCATGAAAAAGACTTGGAAATAATTACCATCGAGAGACGCAGAAGAGGGAAAGTTGCACTAAGTCGGAGCAGGGATAAAGCAATGGGAATTAGACGGAGGAAGACATTGAGCACTGATGTCACTGAATTATATGATCACAACATAGAACAAAGGACAGACCTCCAAAGTAACTGGCCTTTCTGCCCAATATGCTTGTGTCCACCATGATGCTGTTCTAAACTGATTCCATTTGAATGCATATGGTCTCCTCTCTCTATCCTCTACCTGTTCATTCATCTGTCCAATTGATGTTGCTTGTCATCTGCGCGTGTGGCTACGAAGGATTGCTGGTCGTGTCGTTTCGTGGCTAGTTGGTGTTCATGGATGCGGATCGTTAGCTGTCTTCCAGTTTGTCCTATGACAAGCAACATGAATTCGACTGGGACAACACTACTATTATAGGACAAGCCAAACAGAAAACAGCCAGGGAATTCCTCGAGGCATGGCACTCATCCACAGATTCAATCAATCAGCACATCGATCTGGACCCAATATACCGGCCACTGCAACGGACAGCTGGAACTGACAACCGGAAGTGGCAGATTCAATCCATTACAAATGCCGGAGGAAAGATCACAAAAGTTCTTCACAGGATGCTCCCAAGCACTGAGGATGTCACCTAGACAGGGGACAAAACGTCTGCAAGACAAATTCCCAGCTCGGCGAACAGAACCACAACAATTCTTCAATTTGTGCATTATTCAGCTAATTTAAACCGGGTCTAATTCTAACGCTAGGTAAGATGTGTGGCTGAAGAGATGAAATGGTTTTATAATTGGTGAATTCGTTGTTCGAAGATCACTCTGTGACTTCATCAATAAAATATATATTTCGGCATAATACAAAAATAACACGCATCTTTCCTCCATTTCAGACGCTATGTTCTCAAACAAGGATTACACAGAATGTGTTTTCATCACATGCTTGCGGACAATGTAAAACAAAGCGCGATATTGAAAAAGGCATTCCCATTCTTTCGATAATTTCGTCTTGTCGTGATTTCTGGTCTCCTTGTCAAGGTTTTATTTCAATCGTAAAAAGAAATGCATTTTTACAAGACCTTGGTTCAGCAACACGAAGAATGCTGTGTTCAATTTAGGTTACCACATTACAGGACGGATGTGGAGGTTTTACAAAGGGTTCAGAAAACGTTTTCCAGCATGCTGCCTGAATAACAAGGAAGGAGAAGGAGAGGCTAGTAATACTTGGCTTGTTATCTCTGGAGTGGCAGATGATGAGAGACACTTGATAGAAGTCTGTACAGTTATGAGATGCATAAAAAGATTTGATGATCACAATCTTTTTTACCGGAATTGAACTGGATCAAACTCGGAAAATGCATTTAGGGTGAGATAGGGAAAGTACAAAAGAGATGTGAAAGGCAGGTTTCTAACACAGGGTGGTAGGAGTGTGCAACTGGTATATTGCCACCCCGTAAGCCTACTTCCAATCATCGTAAATGTCATGTTAAGCGTCATCAACAGTACTATCAAGCAGTGCCTGCCAGCATTAACCTACGCAGTTACTCCCAGCTTGAGTTCCTCCAGATTCAATCAGGTTCTGACCTCATTACTGCCTTGGTTCACACATAAACGAAAGAGCTGAATTCCAGAAGTAAGGTGAGAGTGATAACCGCTGATATCAAAACCACATTCTAGCGAGTGTCGAATCAAGGAGCTCTTGCAAAACTGGAATCAATGGATATCAGGGGCCAAACTCGCCATTGTTGAGCCATGACTGATATGTGGGAAAATGGTCATGGTTTATGGACGTGCGGCATATCACCTCAAGCAGCTCTGCGGGAAATACTCAGGGAGAGAGAGGAAGAGGGACAGGGCAGACAGGAACATGAGAAAGTGAAAGAGTGAGAGACAGTGCGGGATCAGAAGGAGGAGAGGAAGGCTTAAAGATGGGGCAGAGGGTGTGGAGAACGGGAAACATGGAGAAAGACATGGAGTAAGGGAGAAATGAAGGAAGAGCGAGGTGAGAGTGGGACAGGGAGAGGGAGAGAGAGAGATGGAGGACTGAAGAGGAAAGAAGAAGAAGGCAGAGAGACAAAGAGGCGAAGAGAAATGACTCTGTACCAATTGCTCCCTTGTGTTAAAAGTGATACAACGCCGCCCTCTCCTGGCCGATAAACGCCACTGCACAGGAGATGCTGCAGCGTGAAAGCCAGCAAGCTACCATCAGAGAGAGAGATGCAGGCAGACAGATATTAGCACACTTGTGAGATGATTGCAATTGTACTTCGGGTTCCCTCAGAGTGAAAGATGTTTATGTGGAGAAAATCTATGAGTTTCTACTGCAATGTCGAATTGATTTATCTTTGGGCTGTTTCCTGACATTGTACACATTAAATCGAACATTTGCTCGCAACTGCATTCAGGCACCTCCCATTGAATTGTTTTTATTAGGAGACTCGATGAATTTTCTTGCACTTTGTGCAATTTACAATTCTATGTAATTTATTGAGTCAGATTCTAAGTGACGGAAGAATGTAATATTTGAGGGGCGTCAGGCCAACACTGGGTCTGTTCATCTCCTTCTGCACATATGACAGGGGCAAGATTGATTGAACAAAATTTCCACAAGCGCAGTGTTTGAAGAACAACGTTTCAATGTAACCTGGGAAATTCACAGGCTTGAATGCTTTATCCATGAAAAACTATCTGCCGCTTATGGACTCGTATTGGTTGGCTTGTGTCATTTGGAATACAAGAGGACAGGGTTGGTGGAGTGGTTAGAGAGAGAAAGCGAGAGAACTTCCAAGCCTTTGACTCACGCATTTTTTAGCTTATTGTTTCATTCAAACTTCCCTCCCGGATAAAGTGTATCGCATTTCAGTCAGGTACAGACACACTGGTACAAAAACAACAAAATGCAATGACACACAAAAGGGAACTCGCATCAACATGACCATGAGTGTTCCATCACTTTGAACAAAAGTGACAACTGAGAGAAAGTGGGGAATGGCTTAACCCTATTTCAACACATTCAACATCTAAAATAAACAGAGACTCCACTGCACAGAGACACAGTCACAGATATCGTCTCCTGATGTGTTCTCTTTTTTAAAATCTCTGTCTCTCCCTTTTCGTTCTGTCTTTCTCACCCACCACTCTCTGCTTGTTTACACATTAAAATATTATCCTACACATTTCTGACACTCAAACATGCCGTGCCTCAAATCATAGCTTTCCAAAGTTTCCTGCGTTGCTCCTTTTACAGAAAAGCAGATTGTAAGCCACGATCCTTCTGTATGTTAACTTTCCAAGTTCCCTTCCATTTCCTGTGTACTTCCCTCCTGCAATCAGCTTTCCAATGCACTGGCAGAAGCACAAGTATTCTCATATTCAGAGATGCAGTTGCACAAGCACGGCTAATTACAACCACTCTCACTTCCTCACTGACACTCACACACATACACTGTGGCACTGACATCAACAAACGGACTCAGAATCCCAAAACAAACTTGTAATCATTGCATTTTTATTGTTGAATTGTCTCCTACATTTTGCCGCGTCACTTTCAGAAATATTCCCAGTTCATGGAGGATATGTAAATGGAGAGAACATTTCATTCAATAAACAGCAAGACAGCACTTCATTGAACTCTTTGGCTTGACAAGTTTAAAATCCTCTTTCATGCGGTATGAGAAAGCAAAGCAATTACACATGGAATTTCCTCAATACCTCATTGACAAGCCACAGGACCATCGTCCACTATTGTGACTTCAAACTTCCACACTGAGAAATGAATTACATAATATATTCACACATGAAAAATAACTTCGATGCACTCTGTTTATACTCAGTTTTAACTCATTAAAACACACAGCATGCAATGTTTCAAGTATATATGCAAATATATTCATTTCAATGCCACAGTAAACGCTGCTCAATACCGATCAGTTGCAGCTTATATCGAGAAAAATATTTGGCAGATTCAAAACGATAGTCGGCGACTTCGCGAAATATTAGGTCGTCCCGTGTTGAAATAGCTTCTAAAATCTGCCTGAAATGATAAAGAAAATAATTTGAGTCCACGCATTCAAGTCGCCTCTGGCTCTATTCACCGCACATGAATCAATCAATCCCGATATGAAGCTCTCACTCCATGGAGTAGGGACAAGACTAATTCTGCCTCTGCAATGTCAGACTGATGACGGGCCATATTTGGAAGGCACATTGACATGTTTCTCTATCTGTGTGTTCGGTTGGATGGAAACGAGAGCCTGGAAATTACTCTGAAGAGTAGCAGAGATGTGTGCATCAAGTGATCATTGGGCCAATATTTATTCTACAAACAACAAGCTCACTGAAAATATTATATAATGATCATCGCCTCTGGTTTGTGCGAATATTGGCCGGGCAATATCCTAATTTATAGTAGTTATGAAATGTTCAAAAGTATATCATTGGCCATGCACGATTTTGCAGGTGAGATGTTGATTGAAAGTGCAAGATAAACAAATATCTATGGTTTCTTTCGCTCTTCTAAAACAATTTAATAGATCTCTGTGAAACAATAAAAGTTGCTTTCTGCATTAATTTAAACAAGCCACATGCTTGTCAAGTTTTCCAAGATGACTTTCAACATTACATAATGCTCAAGATATTTCAGAATTTTGCAGAAAGCCGAGGCATCCCATTCTCTCCTCTGCATCAGAAACATTGGAAATCAGAGGGTTTGATGCGTACATTGTAACATTTTGGATCGCACATCCAGTGCATGTCAACAGTGAAGGTGCCACCGATATGTGAGTTATCAGGGGAAGTCAGATGGATTTTCTGTTTGGACAACAGAGGTAACAAGGCAATGGCTGTATCATTGCTCTATCGAATCATGCAGTGCAGTGAAGCTCATCTGGCCATTCGTAATCAGAAACAAACAGTGGGAATTGCTAGAAAAACTCAGCATGTCTGGATACATGTTTGGACAACATCAAAGTTAAAGTTACAGGCCCGGTGACCCTTCTTCAAACAAACATAGGAGCTTGGTTGTCAGTGTGGTGACTGTTACATGTTACAGGAGGGTTCTCACAACAGTAATTAACCAACTCTCTGTGAAAAAGGAGAGAAGGTGGAGAATAATGGAAGGGGATAACGGGGAATAAAAGGAACATTGGAGCAGTTTTTCTTTTCCAAAAGTCTATTCGAAAACACTGAAATGGTTAAGCAGCTGATCAGATAGTCTGGGTTTCAAAGGCAGCCGTAAGTTATTGCCATTTGTAATGTTCTACTTCAGGAGATGTATTCGTCTTCGGGAATGGGTGTGAGTGCAGTTCCTGAAAACAACCACATCAATCGCACGTCTCTTTGCACATTACAAGTAAAGGTCCTAAGCTCTGTATTCCATGTGAGCTACAAGAACTAAACCATTCAAAATGTTCAGCACGGAAAACCCCATCTTTCGTATTCTCCATACAGCCAGTTGATGATGCATTGAAACAGCAATTTTGTAGATTGTAATTACAAAATTGGGTGAAGATCAGCGATTCGAAGAACTGACACGACGCAGTATATGATGAATAGCATGGAATTCATTTTTTAAAAACGGTTCTTATGCTATTGAAATAAAAAATTTCCTCCAATAATACATTTCTTTCTTAGTGACAAGTCATGGGGATAAGGCACTAGTAGCTTTGGACGTTGTTCTTGGATTTTCAAGTAAATATAATATTATCATGGAATGGATAGGAATTATGGCAGTGTGAATGCGTAGAAAGTTGGTTAAAGATGTGAGTATCTGTTATTCAACTCACCGAGTGAACACAGACCACTGTCATCATCTGTAAGTGTGAGGGGTTCATCAGGATCACTGTCCAATTGTAACTTTCCATCATGAGATTCTGCATCTTCAGTCTCAACATCGTCATAATCACCACGAATTCGACCTAGTGGGAAAGATGAGCATCACTGATACAAATTGAAATACACAACAACGATAACCAGAAAACGAGATTACTGCCTCAGATAAGACAAGTGCTGGAAACTGAGACCAGAAGAATTAGGTCGGTCATCGTAATTCTGAAGTGACGGAATGAGCAGAATTGGTGCAAATTAGGATTGTTTTCTCTGGAAGTGAGAAGGTGAAAGGTTATCTGATCGAATTATTCAAGATAATAACCCGGATGAGTTGGGTATACAAATAAAACTACTTCAACTGATTAAACTATTTTAGCTCGAGCTGTGATACACAGAATTAATGTCAGACCGTTCAGGGAAGGTGTCAAGAAAGGATAAAGCTGTACAAGGGTTTGGAAATACATTTCCCAAAGATTAGCTGATGTCTGATCAATTCTTAATTTTAAATGTGGCCGAGATTACTGTTGGTCAAAGGTATTTATGCAAATGCTTCAAAGACAGGTAGCTGGATTTTGGCCACACCATAGTTTAGAATTATCTCATTGAATGCAGGAAGAGTTACGAAGGGCTGAGAGACCTACCGCTGCATCTATCTTGCAATTGATTGACTTGGAGCTGAGCATACAGAGTTGCTGCCATGGCTGCGATGAGTCATGAAATGATAACGACTGTAGTTGGGGAAGACAGGAACGAACATTCTCTATGGTGGAGAGATCAAAGATCAGGGATCATACATTTCAGAGAAGTGATTGGAGAAGTAAACAGGAAATATTCGACTCTCTGCCAGGAAGGTTGATAGAGGCAAAAGACACTCATAATAGTATTCAGTGGTACACTTGCAATGTCAAGAGATACAAGGCTGTGGGCCAAGGTGTGCTGGCAAATACGATTAGAATGATAACCTGGTTGTTTTTGGCCGGCACGAGCCGGACCGACAATCCCCATGATCATGTGGTATCAAAACAGAGGTTTTCACTTTAACTAACACTCCTCATGAAACAGCCAGTGGTCACACTATCTTGTGAACGCAGTGGTCACATTACCTTGTGAGGGTTGCCATCGTTAAATTTGGGACAGTGTAGACAATGTAGGACAAAAAATGAATTGACAGAAAGTGAAGCCATACACACCTGGAATACTGTTGGATTCCACCTCAAGATTTTCAGATCCGGGATTATTGTCAGTCAAGTTGTGGCTGGTGTAGTATTCAATGCGATTGAGTGAATCAATGGAAGCATAAATTACTAAAAATAAAAATGGAGAGTTATTTGCAAGCTCGAATTCCAAGAGAAGCCATGACCAAAAATATTTAGAATGAGCTGAAAATGTGTTGCTGGAAAAGCGCAGCCGGTCAGGCAGCATCCAAGGAGCAGGAGAATCGACGTTTCGGGCATGAGTCCTGGGGAAGGGCTCATGGCCGAAACGTCTATTCGCCTGCTCCTTCGATGCTGCCTGACCTGCTGCGCTTTTCCAGCAACACATTTTCAGCCCTGATCTCCAGCATCTGCAGTCCTCACTTTCTCCTCGAAGACTTAGAATGAGGCAAGTATTCTTCAGCCACAGGCTTGTGAATCTATGGAACACAGATGGCTGTGGAGGCAAATCAGTGTGTATCTTAAAACAGAAATACAAAAGTTATTGATTAATAAGGGGATAAAAACATCCCAGGAGAAGGCAAAGCAAAGTGGATGAGAAGCACATCAGTCCTTATTGAAAAGCAGAATAAACTCGATGAGCCAAATGATCTAATCCTGCTCCTGTATGTCGCAGACTCATGGACTGTAGTTGAAGGTTTTATGTTATTAATTGTCGGGTGACAACAGAAAGTATTGTTCATTAATCGTGCCTGCAGAAATATCTGGAATAACGTCAAGTGAACCCACTGCGGAAAAGAATATGATATAAGAACTAAGAGCAGGATTACTCCATTTGGCTGTTCCACCCAGCTCTGCCGTTCAATAAGATCATAACTGATCTTTTCTTGGCTTCAGTTCGACTTACTCATGATTTTAATGTTCACAACATCATTCACCCCAGCTCTAAAATCATCTGATGAGGCAGGGAATTCCATAAATTCTCATTCCTGTGGGTGAAAATGTTCCTCCTCAATTTAGTCCTAAATCTGCTATCTGTACTTTTCAGGCCATGTCCGTTCAAGTAATAGTCATTTCTAATTTTATTCCAACCAAAATGGATTATTTCACATTTATCATCTTCCAGACATTTTCTTTCCATTCACTTACACTGTATCTGAACACCTGCAACGTTTCAGAGTCATATGCAGACTTTCAGCACCACTCATCTTCTGTGACTCATCATATTTGTTTATACATTGATCCCTCAATTTTGCTTCCACTCTTTGGTGTTGTGTGATCCATACTTATTGCAAACTTTATATTATTTTAAAATCAATGACGAATTGATTAGTTGTCCAGCTTTCTGAAGGGGTTTGGGTGGAACCAGGTTAGAAGTGAAATTGGTAGCTCAGTTTGCATTTTCAAATACATTCCAGAAATAATCTATCATGAGTGTAGGGCAGTGGGAATTATCATATTGAAATTCTTCATCTCACTAAATGCGGACAGAGACACAGTTAATGAGATAGCTTCCCACACAAGACGACGGTGTTTTCACTATTAATCAGGTTCATTCAGTCATTGATCATGGAAGACTGCAAATTGAAGGGAAGCTTTACTTATCCAGTCACGATTCACTGTACAATAGGAAATACATACCTGGTCCATTTTTGTGACCCGTCCTCTTGCCAGGGGGAATATTCTCAATTTCTTCATAGATTCCTTGGTACAAACCAAGACTTGAGCCTCTGCCACCAAGGTAAAGTTCTGTTGAATAAAAGATAGACTGGTCAGCATTTGTAGATGAACACTCGCAGAAACAAAGTCTTTATTTCTGAAGAACCTTTAGAGAGAAGAATGAGTTCACACAATGCTGGTGATTAGAATCTTCACACAATGCAAACTGATCGCTGAACGCAGACGGTCTTGGAAAAAACAAGTGAACAGGCCATGATTAATTTCCATGTCACATCAGTTACCGAACCCGAGTATGTTAAACAGACAGAGCGAGATGTTCTTGTTGGTACAAATATGGGTATTTTGTTCGAATTTTGCTGATTCAAATATTTACTCAAGAAAATTCTCAGCTCACAATGGTGCATGTGAGTCAAAACGTTGAGTGCAGAAAATGAAACTCTTTAATGCAATGAACAAACTAAAGTGTTAATAACCTATATTTTTTTAAAACACTTGATAACATTGAGGAGATTACAAATTAATGCTCAAGACACCGTGGTGCTTACAAAAATGGTTGATAATTATGTTATTTGAATTGGAATACTTTCATTAAACAATTGCATAGTTATGACAATTCGGTAAAAAGCAAAACGTGAGACGAATGAAATAAGGTGTACCTTGATGACATTGATCGTGATAGACGAAGTGCATAGTTTTTATGGCGAGATGTAAAGGAAAATTAAGAGCATGTGAAAGGATAGAAAATGATTGTTCTTAGTGTTGATTGTCATTGCCAACTCGTGGAAAATGGTTCCCAGGCAAACGCTTTTCAATTACTGTGCAAAGTACAGAAGTATAATTTGCTAGGTCAAGGGAAGCCACTTGTTGCCTCACTGAAAGTTCTCTTCAAAGAACCCTTAATCCTCTCAATGATCTTGGGTTGTGGCAGCAGCAACCAGACACTGAAGAACCATAAATGAATAGTAACTAATGAAGAAATATTTGGACGCAGTCTGCAAATATCTCAAAGAAATGGAGACATATTGCTGTATTAATTAACTTGTTCTGGGATGTCATGTATATGTTAACTGAAAGATAAGAAAGTGCAGTCTTTATATTTTTTTCCCAATGATAATGACTGGAGAAACTCTACATTATACGTTAATTCAGTTACACTCCAAATATATTGAACGACTTGGTGAATAATTCACACAGTTAGAATATTCATTTATCTGCTATTTACAGTTTTGATGCATTTTATCTGAGTGTTTATTAAAACTCAGCGTTTCATTGGGCAAATTCCCTCGAAGAAAACAGACAGCCAAGAAATGCCGCACAATCGTGACCACCTCAGTCAAATGCTGGATAAGTGCAATAGAAATCTACAGTCCCGAGAACATATGCAACATTGAAAGTGACGCAGTGTTAGCTCAGTCCGTAGATATGATGCTTACCTTTCATTTGCAATTTTCTCTGCATGACCACCAGTAATGCGACCAACTCACAGATTAAGAAGACTCCCAAAGATGAACAGACGGCAACAGGCATAGAAATAGACGGACTTTCCTGCCCTTAAAGGAGTGAGTACAAATGGGTTTAGCACAGTTAAGGTCTGCCGTGGAAAATTGTAAATAACCATCATTAAGGAAACAATGGCACTAGCTTACAAATCGTGAAAGTACGAACAGCATCAATGTCACTTTACTGGAAAGTAACGCGAAAACAAATACTAATCTTAGTATAAGTCATAAATACCTGCAGGTGGAGGTGAAGGGGAGGTCATCACCAACTCGGATCCTGTGGAACAATAAATAGGAAACATTATGAAGGAAATGTAACTGAGGAAATCAAGTATTTGCCCTAATTTTTGACATGAATGATCACGGGCAGGCGCCAGTCAGTCAGTATCAATCTTACCAGAACACTTTACACTGGCAATTTCCTTGTGATGACACTTCCTTTTCGCTGGAACTGCGGAGAGACAGTCAAAGAGAGAGAATTCTCTTCCCTTGCACTTCACATCATTCTGCCAGATAACATCTTTCTCCTGGGAGAGAACGGCCTCATCCCGGGCTGATAGAGCAAAGCCACATCCCAGCTCTCTGCAGACAACATTAGCATCAGTTATATCCCAGGAATCGCCACACAGCGTTCCCCAGCGTTTATCGCACATGATTTCCACTCTTCCAGAACAGTTGCTGCTTCCTCCATGCAGGTGCACACTGTCTTGCGTATCTGTGGTACAGAACTGATTATTAGTGAATTCAGTACAAAGCAAAATCTCCAAGAGTTGGCACAAAGAGAAAGAAGACGCACCTAATTGTTGATGGCAGTAAGTTGAACTGAGGGTCTGCTCCTTTGTTCTATTGCTCTCTGTTGGAAGGAGAAAGATGCTCAGTCTATTGGAAATTCATGTTTGAAATGACACCCGAACATTGAGAAGGCTTGTCATGTTACCTGAACAAACTACACCAGCATCGTCCCGGTGTTGACAGTCGTGTTGACCCCACGGATCTGTGTGACATTGCCACAGTGTCGACTCGTGGGACAGACACTCCATCTCATCGAGCCAAATAGTTCCCGTTCCTGCTCCGAATGATTGAGCGTCGTATTCAACATACTGGAACGCACCACAGTGCATCTGCTTACAAATCACTTTGGCATCGTGTGAATCCAATGTGTCTGAACACACTGTTCCCCAGGTCCCATTGTAGAACACCTCCACTCTTCCCTCACAGCGATGTTTTCCATTCACCAGCCGCAGCTCCTTGTGTTCTGTTCAAACAATAACAGATATCCAGATTGTTAGATTGTTCATGTCTCTGGTGTGTCCTGTGATTGCCATAACGAGCAGGATGCATGATAGGAACAAAGGGAATTGCTGGAGGAACTCAACAGAATCTGTGAAGAGAGAAAGCACAGACAAATCTTCAGGTCCAGTGACGTGTATTCTGAATTGAGGAAGCGTCACTGGACACGAAACGTTGACTCCTCTTTATCTCTACGGATGCTGTTAGACATATGAGTTTTTCCAGAAATTTTCCTTTTTGTTTAAGATTCGCAGCATCCGCCGATCATTGGGTTCAGTTTTCATCATGACACATATTGCATTGAAAAAAGGAGTGAGCCAAATGTGCATCGTGCATGGAGGTTAGAAAGACTTTCCCAAGGTAACTACTAGAATCTGGCGAACTGTTTGAGAACCCGAAATGGTCGAGAAGCAGAAACTGACAGAAAACAAAACGCCTGTGTTAAAAGTAAATTGTCCATTTTGCAGAAGTGACGATCCACTGGAACTGGTTCTGATATCATGGCTGTAAAATTTTAAATATACATGCAATCAATTTTAAATTAGTATCACCAGGGAAGTTTCAAACTGCTCAGTTGGAAGCAAATTACGCAATATTTTTAGTGTTCTGAAAAATCATGAAAAACGCAAGTGCACAGTAATAAATAGGCAGTACAGTTATGTACAGGAGCTATGTCTAATGCAGTGAAGACTGGTCGGAAACATAAAGAGAAAAAATCACTCCTTCATTTTCGAGTCACAAATAGTTCGATAGACACACAAACAGGTCTCATATTTCTGGTGGCTCGAAACATAAATAAAGATCATAAATTTGGGATGAATTTTGAGTAAACCCTTTATGACATTCAGGACAATATTGACATCCACTTGGAGTAGTGACAACAGATCAAAGATGACACTTTTCATGACAAACGCGATTTGTATCAATAGAAGGTGAAAAAACTGACAGAAAAGTAATTTAGATTAGAGAAACGAATTGCTCTATCACTTTCTGCGCAGCATGAAAGTATCAGAGATCGTTTCTTTCAATTCCTGCCGCTGCTCTACATCCTTTCGAATTCAGTGAACATGTGTCAGCATGACATCTCACCTACAACCTTCGAGCAAAGTAAAAGCATTAAAAATGGCCTCACCCGAGCACATAATTCTCACATCCTCTTTATGAGAACAGTCGTCTTGGTGACCCAATGGGACTGAAGGACATTCCCAGAGAAATGATTCATTTCCAAAACACTTCACATCCTTCCACCAAATGTGGCCTGAGCCCGGTCCAGAGGAGGACGGGAGTGTCATGTCCAGTGCTTTTCCACAACCCAGTTGTTTACAAACGACTCCAGCGTCTACCACATCCCATGAATCATCACAAACTGAGCCCCATATTCCATTGTAGTAAATCTCCACACGACCAGCACAAGGGCTTCCACCATCTGACAGCCTTAGCTGAAAGTGCTCTGTGAAACAATGACACATTCAATGCACATTCCCTTCATCACTCAGGGCAACACAGTGTATAGATACAGGGAAGACCGTTTTAAATGTTCTCATGAGAAGTACTTATTGTGCTGAAACATAATTTCTTACAAAACTAATCGATCAAGTGTAACCTTTTAGCACGAATGTCCAGCACATAAATGTTTCAAAATATCTTATTGCACCTTGTACTGCCAGGTTCAGTTTCTCTTTCTATGTTGAACATTCAGTGAATTATTTTGCAAACAGTTGTATTTGTGCTTTCTCTATCCTGTCACTCTGTATATGTCTGTCCACACGTTACTTTGTCTAATGCTCACCCTATTTTATAGTGCACATAACTGTACGTTCGTCCAATATAAATACCGTCTCAGCTTTCATTCATCAGCGCACATGGGAATACTATACTTTACGAGAATATAACTGAAAGACAACATATATAGTGGAGTGACAGCAATAGCACTTTGAGTAGTTTTAGAAATGTAAATACTGAAAGAGGACCAAAAGTCATTTCAGGTTATGATCACGTGTACTTAGATATAAAGGTCCAGAACTAATTCACAGAATCACAGATTTAAGAAGTCTTCATCACAGAGAAAGAACCTTCGGCCCACCAATTCTGTTTCTGTCAAAAACAAGCTCCTAAATATTTTAATCGCATTTCCCAGCACTTGGGTGCGTCCTTAACTCCTTCGCATCGCAAGTGCACATCTAAATATATCTTAGATTTCACTAACGTTTCTGCCTCTCCCACACTTACAGGCAGTGAGTTCCAGACTACTCCCCCGCCCCAAGTGGATGAAAAAGAATATCCTCAGGTCCCTCTCAACCTTCTGTCCATCACCTTAAATCTATGCCGCATATTAAGCAATTGCATAACATCGGGGAAAGATTCCTTCTTGCTTATTGTACACCTCAATCCTGCCCATACCCAGTCGCCTCTGTTCAAAGGAAAAGAATCCAAATCTGACCAAGTTGTCTTCATAGCTAAATTTTGTTCATCTCAAGAAAATCTCTCATACGTTTCCCCCTGCATTGTCTCCATTACTGTCCAATCCATCCTCTAATGTGGATTCCTTAACTGCACACAGTTTTCTGCTCTGGTCTAAATCATGCTTCTTGCAGTTTGAGAATAAATTAAACTCCATCTCCCACCCCTCGGCATTTTTGCCTGTCTGATCAATATCTGTTTATATTCATTCTCATCAAAATTTCAAATCGCAACGCCAACGTCACTCTCACAAAATTAGAAATTGCTGGTGAAATGCAGGAGGTTCACTGGCCTCTTTGGGAAATGGTGTTAGCATTTCAAATCGAATGACTCTATCTGAAATAACGCATTCTTTGTGCACGTGTATCAACTTTAATTTTGGGTTAAGACACTGGAATTGGATTACTGATTTGATTAGATAACTTAGAATGTGGAAACAGGACCTTCGGCCCAACAAGTCCACACCGACTCTCCAAACATCAACCAACCCAGACCCATTCACCGACATCTCACGATACAGGCAATTTAACATGGCCAATTCAACTGTCCTGCACATCTTTCGACTGTGAGAGGAAACATACGCAGAAATAGGCAGAAAGTGCTAGCCACTCAGACAGTTCCCTGAAGCGGGAATTTAACCCGGGTGTTTGGCGCTGTAAGGCAGTAGTGCTAACCACTGTGCCAGCGAGCAATCTAGTCTAATCTAAGATTAGGTTCCCTACATTGTGGAAAGTGGCCCTTTAGACCAGCTAGTCGATACCGACCTTCCGAAATTTAACCCACCCAGACCCATTTCCCTCAGACTAATGCACATACCACACTGCGCAATTTAGCATAGCCAATTCACCTGACCTGCCATGTAATGCTTGTATCTGACAACAAAATGGTGTTAATTTTTCATATTCATACATCTGCACCCGCCGCCCACCTCAGATCTGCTTTCATCCGAGCGATGAATAAATGGTTTGAGTGACACTGACAAACTCAGTGGACATTCTCAATTTACTCAGGTGATGAATGTTTGGCTTGGTATATCTGAGTTTGTTTAAATGTGAAGAGTCTACTTACCTGAACAGAGGACACCGACGCCACTGCCTTCGGTGATAGACGAATTCAACGTGTTGGAGATTCTGCAGTCCTGCAGCTGTGATTCATATCCATGACATTGGACAACATGTACCCACGAACCACCATCACTCTCCCCGTACTTTGAAGAATTATATATTTTTAAGGCATAACCGCATCCCAGCTGTCTGCAGACAACGTTGGCATCATTCTGATCCCACACGGTGTCCTGCACTCCGCCCCAGCTTCCATTATAGTAAACTTCAACTCGGCCATCACAGCGGCTTTCGCCATTCACTAGTCTCAGCGCCCAATTTTCATCTGCAAAATAAGAGTTACTGAGAACAGCGATTGAAATGAACACAGATATTCGAGAACTGACAATCACAGGAAAATGTATGATTTGCAATCATAAAGATATTTGTCCATTTACTTTTCCAAATACTTTCGTCATGTCATCATATTTCTTCTGTCAACAAAATTGAGAGAGGCGTGGAAATAAAAGTGCTGCTATTCTAGCATTCGTTGAAAATAAAGTCTCTTCTTTAGCTAGCGACCTCATCCATTTAGGCCGATTCTCAGTCTGCAGATGCTGCTCCTATGCTTTGACCATTTATATTGCCACGACTCTCATTGTTGATGGCAGAGCATGTTGCACTGAGCAAATGACCCGCAACATGACTGAGACAACGGTCAAGAAGATAATGGAGATTGAGGAACAAGTCTGTTTGAGAATTATAACATTCAAAACACTTGTGAAAATTTGGGATAACTCATAAATTTTAAAACGTGATACTGTCACTCACTAACGTAACTGCCGATATTCACCATTTTCTTTTGAAAATTGACTCCACGCTATTGATACATCAAAATCTTTTATTAGAAGATATGAATACATCTGATTTCTGCGGCGCCATTTGTGCAGATTCTGATATTCCCTGCCAGGAGTTGAGGGCAGAATGTCATGTAACAAAAATGTTGACACGAGTAATTCAGATGCTTTATACATTCTCTGGGGGAATGTTGGAAAATGTATGCTTTGGAATTGGAGCCTCGTTTCAGCTCGTGAACAGGGTAAGTATGAAGAAATATTGAAAACAAAACCCATGCAGCTCCTAATGTTTGTCAGGAAATCAAATCTGGTTTCCACATTTGATCGGCCCGACAAGGTCTTCAGGCTCAGAAAAGAGTGAGAAAATCATAACTAAAGGCCTGTAAAACCAACTTGGTTAAACTGAAATCAGGCATCAGTACAAAACCTGGCCTCACTGGTCACATCTCCGTTCCCTGAAAGACTAAGTATCAGAATCATAATCGTTTAGATGTTAGTTGAAAATTACCAATTTAAAACAATACAGAGAGTTTAGAAGCACGAACAGAATTAGTAACCCAGGCAGAATGGATGCATTTTTGGAGAGACAGGGGATTGACATTTGAAGAATACGGCAGTTATATGCAGAGATTTAGGAAATTAATTATCATCTTGGATGGCATTCAGAATTTATATTTTAAAAAGTTATTGTACATTTAATACAAATTAACTTCCGAAAACTCAAGTGTCGCATCTGAGAACATCATTGTGCCAAATCAAACATGGCCTCTTGATTTGCAAAGGGCAGGTAGAAATTAAGACCTGGTGGTGCTGAGGGTGCCCGAAATTCCAGAATGGCAGCTGGTAAAGATCAAACTGAGTTAATTGTCTGGAACGGAAAGTTAGTCTGAGCGATGGTGGCAGTCAAACGATCATCAATTCTGCAAACAACTCATCTGGCTAATACTTATCCTTGTGGAAGGATATCTGCCGGTCTAACCTTTTCTGACTGACAAATAACTGCAGAATATTAACCATGTAGTTGAAATGTAATGACTTCCTGAAGTGAACTAGTGCACCAGTTAAACCGAGATTCATCACAAAAGGCCAACAGGCCATGGGCTCACCAGTGACATTCCATTAAGGTATAAATAAATTAATTCCAAACTTTAAGTACACAGAAACACTGTTTAGCAAAAGAACAATTGCTATAAAGGACACACCCGAGCAGATGACATTGGCCATATTCCCATGTAAACAGTTGAAGCTTTCCCCATGTGAAACTGGACAGTTCCACAACCGTCGCTCATTTCCGTGGCATTCATAATTTTCCTTCCACACTGGTTGGACTCCCCTCCCAAATCGAGCATCTCTCGGGATCGACTTTGCAGTCCCGCAAAAAAGGTGCTCACAGACCACACTGGCGTCTTGTAAGCCAAAGTAAGCACCGCACAGCGTTCCCCACTGCTCTCCATGCAGGACCTCCACTCGCCCAGAGCACCTGTTCTCCCCACCAACCAATCGGGGCCCTGTGTTGCCTGTTTTGGATCAAATAAAGAAACAAACGTTTGCAAACATCCATGCACTTGTTCAAGATTAAAAAGAGAAAATAAATCGAATCTCATCCTCCATTGCCCAATACAATTCATGACAGTTCCAATGTCTTCAAAATAATTACGATTGTTTCTTGAAACTCTTTCCACTCTTCAAATTTAAAGGGTCTATCCAAGTTAGTGATTATGATCATTTACCTCAGTCCTGGAAAATCTATGAAACGAGGGTGTAAAGGTTTACTTCATGCAGTCCATAGTTTGATAACAGCAGTGTACTTTTGGTCCTGATTGCTCGTGAAGGTGAGATTGACTTTTGCAATCATGCAGTAATGCTTAACTCAATTTACTGATGAATACGTGGCTGCATTCTCGTCAGAGAGATGTGATTGATGGTGATTTAATCTGATGGTCACTATTCGTCAGCCGAGGGATGAGCTCAGAAGGTTAGGACCATTATGGCAACTTCAAATTGTGGGGGTAATGAACCTACGCTGATGGCTTTACCTTATATCAAAGACCAGTCATTCAACCCACTGAGGGAGCCGATTCCATCAGGGTGTTACAATACAGTGCAGCTACCGAGGCGAATGTATTAAATAATTATTTTCGAAGGCGATTTCTGAAACATAGGCAACAAATGAGCTTACAAGTTTGAGGCTATTGAGGTACTTATAATGTTAAAAGTTTTTTTGTACAGTAAGATGTTGAGCGTCCAGGTGACCAAATCATGACCAGTGCATCAGATGTGGCTGCAATATGCAGTTTCAATACAATTAACCTTTATACTCCCATCGAACCTGAAATAATGAAATTAATTATAACCTGTGAATGTGTACCGTTTGGTAGAATGTGACATGGACGTTTCCGCATTTGCATTGAGATGCAGAGTAACACTTCAAAATTAGCCCCTGGTACCATGCATCAATGTTTTCAAACCATTATTCATGACATCTCCCAATTTCAGTAGAGCATGCAAAGAGAGCAGAACAGGTAAGTAAGTGACAGATGAAACTTTAAGCAAAGAAGTTTGAGGCAGTATATTTTGGCAGCCTGGATAATGACGTACAACGCGCATTTCGATGTTTTCACCTTTTCCCTCTTCATGTTGTGAATAAGTGCACTTAGACAGAAGTGCTGGAGCTTCAAAAACTGAGATACATCAAGTTGACAGAATACTTGGTAGAGTAGTCAGCAATGCAACTTGAACATAAAATTAAGAATACAAGTATTTATGGCAGAAAGAGAGAAATAATTCCTTTGCGTTTGGGAAGATAAGAAAAACTTGTTTATAAATATGTGGAACGCATAATTCACAATGTGTGTCCTGGCTCTTGAGGAGGTGCATACTCGAAGAGAAACGCAAAAAGGCTTCTATTTCCGACTAATGTGTATTGGACAGGTTATGGATCGTATTCAACCAATGGAGCTGGGACAGACAGAGGTATACGAGAATATTACTTGATGAACAAAGCAAATAACGAAAGAAATTACTGGACCTTCCAATTGATCATCGAAAGAGTAACAGGCAACAATAAAACGATTTGGGACAAAAGGTGCACAGTATTACATATTGGAATGTACTGAATCAGACTGTTGACAAAGTGCATATACCATGCAAAATACAACGTGTTACAAAGGCAAGATAAGCTTACAGCAACGTGAAATTTCAGAGATTGAGAAGGGCTGCAAGTAAGGGACAGAATGGTGAATAAATTACCATGATAATATCTATCAGCCAACGAATGTTTGTGAGCTGGAACTTCTTGCTGAAATAGTTGTTGGCAAGAGTGATCTTCAATGATGTCATACAGTCTGTTAGTATTGTTAAAAAATACAACCGGGTCAGGGAGATTCAGAAAATAAACAATTGCCTTGTCATAACTTTAATTGTCTGAAGTTCACGTCAAAGTATCTGTATCAACCAACGACTCATATTATCCTCCATGAGCGACGTTTAGTCAATGTCCACACTAACGGACATTGACTGTGGACTGTTGAAGTAATGTCTTTCCCAATCCAAACGCCAAAGTTTTTAAATGCTTACATTTTCAATAATTTCGTGTAAATTTTACCTCATCACTGTTGTGCCAGGGAAGATGAGAATCTTGAGGATTAGTTGAGATTTGTCACGGTGAAAGCAATGTCAGGAATGCCAGCGACATTACTCTTACACACATTAACTGCAAATGTGTCTATTTGCTTTAGGTAAGATTGTACTCACCTGAACATATCAGTGTGACATTGTTGTGTCCAGTGCAATCCTGGTGCGTGGTTGAAGACCGAGGGCACTTCCCCAGCTGAGTCTCATTGCCCGTACATTTAAACACCTCAGTAGCAGTGAGAACAGCACTGCCTCCAGAATGCATCGCGCTTGAAACAGAGACTGCGACTCCACAATGAAGCTGCGCACAGACCACATCGGCGATTTTCAGATCCCAGTCAAGCCCACACATTGTTTTCCAGGTGTCACCGAACTGGACCTCCAGTCTGCCAAAGCATTGGGAATTTTGAGGTACCAACCTCGGAGCTCTGTGATCTGAGATTTTAAAAGAGCACAGCATCATAGCAATTTGTAGCAACCGCGACTTCGATTATTTTCTGATAAACATTTATGTGATTAATTACAGGTCTGGCATTTCTGGAAATAAATTGTTCCTACAATCAGTTTGCTGCCCTGTCGATCTCGTTCATGTTCACCCACAACCCCGACCCTCAGCTGTTCAGACAGAAAGCAACTTTCAACCTGAAGATAAATGACAGAAAGTGATTCTGCCAGCCAACTCAATGTCGAATCTCAGTGTGCATTGGGTTGTAAATATGATCATTCCTGTAGCGCAGTTCTCTCAATGTGGCTTCAAGTGACATCACAATGGACACCTGTCGTGCCGCTTCACCGGATTGGAAACGGTAACGGGAATTCACCTCTCCCATTGTCTTCAAATATTCACGCATTATATTAAAGTACCGAATGAATTGGGTGTTTTGTTATTATCATGTTAATAATATTTGGATAGTTGTGGCTCTGTTATTATATCCCTTTCTGGATTCAGGCAGCTCTGGCTTGTGATAAAGCTCCAAAGAAATGGCAATAGATTTTTTACCTGAACAGACGACACCAGCATCATTGCTGTGTGACCAGGAGCGGTGAACCCAACTCGCTGATTGACAGTCCTTCAGAGCGCGCTCGGTCCCGCTGCACTGAACATTCCAGGTCACAATGGGTCCGGATCCTCGTCCAAAGTGAGCCCCGCCCGGGGCAGAGACCGCGGTCCCACAGTCCAGCTCCCGACACACAACTGCAGCATCCGAAAGGTTCCAACGATCATGTTCGACTGACCCCACTGTCCCCTGTAGTGAATCTCCACTCGGCCAGCGCAAGGACTGCCCCCATTCGCAAGTCGCAGCCTCACCGTCTCTGTAAGATATAGAAATGGTAACCAAAGTGAATACTGCGCAATTGTGAAAGCTCCAACTGCTGTCTGCATTCCCAGCTCACAATGCAATGGGCGTGATGTCATGGCAAAAAATGCATGCTATCGCAATGTAACTCACAATACATATTGTGGATGGTGAAATGCCATTTTAGAAGTGATGCCAACTCACAGAGAGTGAGGGTCAGAAAAGTGTTTCCACAGAAACAATTCCTCTAAACTGGCCAACGTGAGGAGTTTTTTTATTACTCATTCATGACATATGGGAGCAATAAATGGCGAGAAAAACACAACTGATCCGCCCTGCGAACATCTGAAAATGAAACAGTACTTCCGCCTGCCACAGCCCGAAATATTGTGGAATGTATGGTCATGTGAGCACAATGTCACTGATCAATAGTGAGTGAAATGGTTTATATACATTGCTGAAAGCAGCACTGTGTGTGTAACTGAATTTTCACAGTATCTCCATGTGTTGTCTCCATCTGAGAATGGCAATGTGCGTAGGAACTGATCCTTCACACTCTCCTCCCCAGCAATCCTGAAATGAGACACTTTCAGAAGTCATGCACCCCCATTAGTTCTGAACAGACAGCGGTTCAACATGAATTTTAAGGCAAGGAGATTCTTAGTACAACTTGGTGCTTGAACAGAATCATCAGAATATAAAGATTCGACTTCATATGAAAAGAGCATGCAGTTACCTTTAGTATCGGCCTGAGTGTCAGCAAGTCTGCCTGAAATAGAAGAATGAAAATTCAATTTAGCACTTAGAAATAAATGAGACAAATGCAACAAATGCGGGCAATAATTATCATTAGCTTGCCAAATAATCACATTTTACACAGAGGGTGTAAGCAGATGGAACAAGCTGCGAGCGGAAGTGATTTAGTCGGGTACAGGAACAACACTTCAAAGATATTCGGACAATTACATGGATAGGGACAGTTGAGAACGATATGAGTCCAGTGAAGAGAAATGGATTTGACATTTGTGTATGAACATTTGATCAGGCTGGACCAGTTTGGGACAAAGGCCCTCTGTCCGTACTATGATTCTATATGATATCTGGAAAGTTCAAATCCTCATTTCATGCAATGCTGATAAAAGCAGGAAATATAATTACTGCAATTATCAAATACTGTCTGTTTTCTTCTAAATTTGACCAAATTGTTTCCACACAGAGAGACACGCTGCCAACTCTCTGGCTGGTCTGCTCGTCACTGCGTTGCTACCTTCCTCAACATTGTGATGATCCCTGGAAAGAGCGATAATACTCCCCAGTTTCCAAGGCAAGGCACCCCCGTCCAAAGCTTTCAGCAGTTTAGAAACTTCAGTCGTTCAGCAATACTGAAATAAACAATGGCTAACAGTGCTTCGTCAGCAACCAACCCCCGAAAGTATATTTACTTTTTTCAGTGTTTACCATCTTTAATATACGGCTTTATTATGTTCCCCTATCTACATGGCAAAAGCATTACGAGATTCACTCATCAACAATATCCAGCCGGAATTATCCATTTCCTTCACTCTGGAACATGAAGTTTGATGATGGATTGAAAAAAGAAGATCAATATGTAACTGTCCACAAACCATTCTATGGTCAAAACAGAGGAAGAAGGTTATTCGGTCCAAGGGGCCGATGCTACCTCTTTGAACACACTGCTTAATGTGTTTCAATGTCGACCGTCATTGCCAACATTGCCAACAGTATTTTTAACCCACGTTCAACTGCACTGGGGGCAGGATGGTGAGGAACCCGCTTTAAACTTTTTGTAACTGTTTCCTGGTTGGCGAACGTGGTGCCACTGTTTCAGAAGGGTGGTAAGGACAAGCCAGGGAACGAAACACCAGTGACCCTGAGGCAGTGGTGGTCAAATTGATGGAGGGAATTCTAGGAGCAGGATATATATTTATCTGGAAAGGCAAGGACTGATTAGGAATAGTCAACATGGCTTTGTGCGTGGGAAATCATGTCTCACAAATTTGATTGAGTTTTTTAAAGAAGTAACAAAGAGGATTGATGAGGGCAGAGCGGTCGTTGTGATATGTATGGACTTCAGTGTGGCGTTCGACAAAGTTCTCTATGGGAGACTGATCAGCAAGGTTAGATCTCACGGAATACAGGAAGAACTAGCCATTTGGATACAGAACTAGCTCAAAGGTAGAAGACAGAGAGTGGTGTTGGAGGGTTGGTTTTCAGACTGGAGGCCTGTGACCAATGGAGTGCCACAAGGATCGGTGCTCGATCCTCTACATTTTTTGTCGTTTACATAAACGATTTGGATGCGAGCATAAGAGGTACATTTAGTAAGTTTGAAAATGACACTAAAATTGGAGGTGTCGTGGACAGTGAAGAGGGTTACCTCAGCTTACAACAGGATCTTGACTAGATGGGCCAATGGCTGAGAAGTGGCAGATGGAGTTTAATTCAGATAAAAGCAAGTTGCTGCATTTTGGAAAAGCAAATCTCAGCAGGACGTATACACTTAATCGTAAGGTCCGAGGGAGTGCTGTTGAACAAAGAGAGCCTGGAGTGCAGGTTGATAGGTCCTTGAAAGTGGAGTCGCAGGTCGATAGGATAGTGAAGAAGGCATTTGGTTTGCTTTCCTTTATTGGTCAGAGTATTGAGTACGGGAGTTGGGAGGTCATGTTGCGGCTGTACAGGACATTGGTTAGACCACTGTTGGAATAATTCGTGCAATTCTGGTCTCCTTCCTATCGGAAAGATGTTGTGAAACTTGAAAGGGTTCAGAAAAGATTTACAAGGATGTTGCCAGGGTTGGAGGATTTGAGTTACATTCAGAGGCTAAACAGGCTGGGGCTGTTTTCCCTGGAGTGTCGGAGGCTAAGGGGTGACCTTATAGAGGTTTACAACATTATGAGTGACATAGATAGGGTAAATATGCAAAGTCTTTCCCCTGGAGTCGGGGAGTCCCGAACTAGAGGGCATAGGTTTAGGGTGAGAGAGGAAAGATATAAAAGAGACCGAAGGGGCAACTTTTTCACACAGAGGGTGGTACATGTATGCAATGTGCTGCCAGAGGAAGTGAAGGAGGCTGGCACATTTGCAACATTTAAGAGGCATTTGGATGGGTACATGAATACGAAGAGTTTTGAGGGATATGAGCCCGGTGCTGGCAGATGGGACTAGACTGGGTTTGGATATCTGGTTGGCATGGACGGGTTGGACCGAAGGGCCTGTTTCCATGCTGTACATCTCTATGACTCAACTGAGTTTGTCCTGTTATTGATGTTACCACAAAATATTTTCCCCCTCTCCCAAGCTGATAGAGGCATCGAAATATAGTTTCAATTTTAGTTAAGTTCAAATTTCACGAACTGTGTGATACAGTTTGAAGATTTTTAGCTTCTTGTGAAAGCTTTTCCATACAATTTTTATCAATTCTATTAACCTCGAATTGCTTGTTTTCAATCTCAGAATAATATCGTGTCGATTTTTACACATCATGGGTCATCTGTACATGTGTTAATAGATGGTCGCTCACTATGGATTTATTCAATCCCTGCTGTACAACATCTTTCATAAACTGCATTCACCGACTTGACTGATCGTTCATCTCTTTATCATGGGTGTGCAATATCCCTACAATTCCATGTTAAATCTTTATGTTTTAATGTAATGCATCACAGATAAATGAACAGAAAAAATCTTAAACAATGTCTTGCACGCTGGCCCAATCATCAGACGTTTGAAGATCCTTACTCACTGGAGAGCTTTGGAAAACAACAAATACATATCAGATCAGTGGCATCATTGCGAACATTCTAACTGATGGGAGAACTGGTACAAACTAAATCTACTGAAAGACTATTCATCGCAATGTCAGACACATGTAACAGTGGAATAAATCTGTCTGGTTTTGAACACGTATGTTCTTTTGAAGTACTTTTGCAGCATTTACTGGCTCACATGAAATTTCTCTTGCAACATTGCAGAGGACACAACTTTCAACGTGGAATGAGGTGAGAGTCGGTACAATTAGTGTTCTACATATTTCATACCTGTATAAGAACATAAGAACGTCGAGCAGGCGTGGGCCATCTGGCCCATCAAGGCTGCACCACCATTCAATGAGAACATGGCTGATCTTTTCGTGGATTCAGTTCCACTTACCCGCCGATTCTCAACAACCCATGATTCCAGTACTGTTCAATAATCCATAAACCTACGGTTGATTTCATCCAACAAGATAATCTCAACTGTTTCACTGGGCAGGGAATTCCACAGATTCACAACAGAATGGCTGGAAAAGTTCCTCTTCACCTCAGTCTGAAACCTGATCCTCCTTAGTTTAAGGCTACTTTCCCAAGTTCTACTTTCACCCACTAGTGTGGTGAACCTCCATGGTTCCATCATATCGACTCCGTTCATTATTTTCTATCTTTCTGTCAGATTCGCCCCTCATTCTTCTAAATTCCCAATATAGTCCTAGTCTTCTCAAGCTGTCTTCTCCAGCATCAATGCTGTGAACCTACTCCACAACCTGTCCAGTGCCAGTGCATTATTTAGCTAAGACAGATTACTGCCTACTTCAAGCTGAATCGCTGTATCGAGGAAGAAGGCAAGTTGATTTCCAGTCTGCCTCAACTGTGCATGAGGGACATGAATACCATTTTTTCTTTTACTGAAGCGTTTGTTTAGATTTCAAAAAATCTGAATTTGTCTGAAGTTTTGTAATTCAATTAAGTGTCAATCGACACAGTGAATATAAAGAAACAAAATTATTGACAGCAGCAAAAATGCAGAATACTTGACATTTCTGTATGCAAATTAAAACTGAACGCATCTTAATTACTAAATTTAGAAACTAAACAATGCATTCACCTCGCATTTGATATGACTTCAATCATTCATTTTTCTTTACGTAAAGGAACAATTAGATTTTATGGTCTAACCAAGTATTAGAATTTTGTCGAGAATAAAGAATTGAAGTCTTAGTAAAATAGAAAACATTGAGTTGAACATGGGTGCCTGGGAGTGATTCTTGCATTTCTTCTTGACTAATATCGAATTTATAAAATATCAATAGTAGATTAAGAAGTCAGTTATTCATGACTGCGGCACGAGGTGAATATTGAAGCGGTTTATGCAACCTGCAATTTCATATTTCATGCACTTTCCTCATTAGGGTCATAGAGTCATAGAGATGTGAAGCATGGAAAAAGACCCTTCGGTCCAACCTATTCATGCAGACCAGATATCCCAACCCAATCTCGTCCCATCTGCCAGCACTGGGCCCATATCCCTCCAAACCCTTCCTACACATATCCGCATCCAAGTGCCTCTTAAATATTGCAATTATACCAGCCTCCTCCACTTCCTCTGACAGCTCATTCCAAACCCAAACCACCTTCTGCATGAAAAAGATACCCCTTAGGTCTCTTTTACATTTTTCCCCTCTCACCCTAAACCTCTGCCCTCCAGTTCTGGATTCCCCCACCACAGGGAAAAGACTTTGCATATTTACCCTATCCATGACACTCATAATTTTATTAACCTCTACAACGTCACCCCCACAGCCTCCATTGCTCCAGGGAAAACAGCCCTAGCCTGTTCAGCCTCTTCCGAGAGCTCAAATCCTCCAACCCTGGCAACATCCTTGCAAATCTTTTCTGATCCCTTTCAAGTTTCACACCACCTTTCCGATAGGAAGGAGACCAGAATTGCATGCAATATTGCAACAATGGCCGAACCAATGTCTTGTACAGCCGCAACATGACCTCCCAACTCCTGTACTCAATACTCTGACCAGTAAAGGAAAGCAAACCAAACGCTTTATTTCACTATCCTATCTACCTGCGACTCCACTTTCAAGGAGCTATGAACCTGCACTCCAAGTTCTCTTTGTTCAGCAACACTCTCTCGGACCTTACCGTGAAGTGTAAAAGTCCTGCTAAGATTTGCAGCACCTCGCATTTATCTGAATTAAACTCCTTCTGCCACTTCTCAGACTGTTGGCCCATCTGGTCAAGATCCTGTTGCAAGCTAAGGTAACCCTCTTCACTGTGCACGACAACTCCAATTTTGGTGTCATCTGCAAACTTACTAACTGTACCTCTTATGCTCGTATCCAAATCAATCATGTAAATGACAAAATGTAGAGGACCCAACACCGATCCTTCTGACACTCCACTGGTCACAGGCCTCCAGTCTGAAAAACAACCCTCCACCACCACACTCTGTATTCTACCTATGAACCAGTTCTGCATGCAACTGGTTCGTTCTCCTTGTATTCCATGAGATCTAATCTTGCTAATCAGTCTTCCATGGGGAACCTTGTCGAACGCCTTACTGAAATGCATATAGGTCACATCTACTGCTCTGCCCTCATCAATCTTCTTTGTTACTTCCTCAAAAAACTCAATCAAGTTTGTGTGAAATGATTTCTCACGCACAAAGCCATGTTGACTATCCCTGATCAATCGTTGCCTTTCCAAATACAGGTACATCCTGCCCGTCAGGATTCCCTCCAACAACTTGCCCAACACTGAGGTCAGGCTCACTGGTCTATAGTTCACTGGCATATCTTTACCGCCCATCTTAAACAGTCGCACCAGGTTTGCCAACCTCCAGTCTTCCGGCACCTCACCTGTTCAACAAAGATCGACAAAACATAAAGATGGAGCCTTTCACCATCTCGTGCTATATCATCTGATCCAAGAATGTTGTTATTTCTCGATAAATTAATATGAGATGAAGCAATCCAATTTGTCTCACTGTTTCATACATTGAAAAGTTTCAAAGCATGCGATGAAACAAAATAGTGTTCAAGTAATGCAGAACCAGAGTAAATTTACTTCTCGTTCAAATTTATTGTCTCATCTTCGTAGCCACTAAGACTGTTGATCTCGAAGTTACAAAAACTAAACTCAGAAATCTTTCTTTCAATGGTTCTGGGCAACCTCCATTTCTGTGTGAATTTATTCTTGCATCAGTCCCCAATCGGTTCTCCTTCCAACTGAACCCGAAATGCTTTTTCTTAAATTATATGAAACAACGTCAGGTTACTGTCTCTGGTCGTCAACTTCACAACGTAAACAATTTTACAAATTAAGCCAAAATAATTGAGACACCAGGCTGATGGTAGAAAAGAAAAGTGCAAACTGAAAATCTGAAACAAATGTGGAGAATGCTGGAGACCCCCAACACATGCAGAGAGAGGAACAGTGTTAAAATTGTCACTATGTTGTGACTCCTTATTTTCTATCCTTCTGGTCTGAGCGATCGTTTCAGACTCGAAATATTTCTGTGTTTCACTCTTCATTGATGTTCACAGATCTCCTGATTTCATTCAACAGTTTTGAAGTTTCTTTAAGGTAAGACACGGTTATGCGTACTCCACAAAATTCATGGTAATAAATTTATATTCAACCTCGTTTGTTGATATATTAACTTATAAAATAATTTTGAAAGTGAAATCTAGTCTTTGAGCGACTTGAGCAGTGTTGATGTGCATGTCTTTTTTATTATCTTCTGTCATATATGTTAGGACAAAACAGACAGCAACTAAACTTTAAAGGAAATAATCCCACTTTTGTCTTCTGGATATAATATGCAATTCACTCTCAGTGTCACTGTATCCGTGATTTGGGTGTAAAATGAATTGTCGAAATGCAGTCCATCAATAGACTCTAGGCACACCAGTTACTCTAACCCGTCATTTCGATCTCGAGAGGCTGATTTAACCGCTGTGATATGTTTTATGAAAATAATCCACAAGATTCTGATTCAAGCACTTAATTCATTAATGTACATTGAAATACGTACATGGGAAGAATGAAAAAGAAGGCTTCAATATCTTGGATAGTTCATGTCACTGGATAAATAGGCGTAAATTTTCCACAGATTGAGATAACCAATTTACCACAAAGCAATACATTTCTGTGGACATGAACTCTCTTAACATACAACGCCATAGCATAGACAGAATCTTTTTTAGCTAGACTTTCTACGGAGTGGAAACAGGACAAATGGCCCAACAGGTCCATGCTGACCCTCCGAAGAGCAACCCACCCACACCCATTTCCCTCTGACTAATGCACCTAACGCACCTAACTTGGCATGGTCTGCACAGCTTTGGACTGTGGGAGGAAACCGGAGCACCTGGAGGAGAGCCAGACATTCACAGGGACAATGTGTGAACACCACACAGTCACTCTCCCGAGGCTGGAATCAACTGAGCTGGCATGCTGCTCCATATAATAATCTGAACCGGGATGCCCATCTTTTCACTACAAGTGGAGAACAGGTGCCAGATTTTCAGCATTATTCACTTTCTGACTCCTGAAGAGTAATAACTGTGAGCAACACCCAACCCAGCGATATTAACAGATATTCGCTGCTTACATTGCTGCATTAAACTGCAACATACACTCACAAGCTGGAAGGCACTTCGCACAAAGCAATCAGCTTCATTTACACACCGCCCATTATCTGAACAACTTGAAGTATTCACCACCAAGATTCAGCCACGGATGTTGCGCCATCAATGTTAATGGCAACAACTCAACTAAACACCTTCACACAACCGAACAAAACTGCACACGCACCAGCTAACAAGGTCCACAGAAAATTGAAAGTACCAACACCGGCAAATTCCCATCCTGATTGGAATGGCGTCGTTGTTCCTTCACTGATACTTGATCATGATTCTGTAATTCTCTCCTCACTTATGATGATGTGCCGAGCCTCAACTAATGCAGTGGACCATGAGTTCAGGTCACCGCCGCCAGGTTGGATTTTCTGTAACATTGACCAAACTAGACATTCCCACAGTTTTGAACAAAAAGAAAAAGTGTCGTTAAATAAATATCCTAATAATGATTTGCACCTCTCCAATTTGTCACTAAAAATAAAGTCTGAAAAGGATTTATTTTGTATATTTTATTTTTGAAAGGCTTGTATCATGATAAACGTAATGTAAAACAATATTGAGGTAAACATATTAATTCCACATCAAATAGTGGAAAAAACCTCGAATGCGGCGAACGTGAATTAAGTAACATAAGTAAAAATCACAACTCCAGGTTATAGTCGAGCCAGATTATTTGGAAGCACTAGATTGTGGAGTGCTGCTCCTCTATCAGCACAACGACGTGATGAAGGAGCAGCGCTCTGAATGCTCGTGCTTCCAAATAAACCTGTTGGACTCTAACATGGTGTTGTGTGATTTTTAACTTTGTCCACACAAAACCAACACTGGCACCTCCACATAAAAGTCACCTCGTTCCATGAATAATATCACAAAACTGTCACACAGACCATAGGAATAGTCTGAGAGTATAATCCATTTGTGCGCGAGTTGAATCAATGGTGACACGGTGTTTACTGGTGTGTTACTGACACCATATTCACTGTTCGCCCAGAATACGGTGCACCCAAATATAACAGACAACCGTTACAGCTGTTCAGAATTTCTTGAGAAGATTGAAAATTTCTTCCTTCTTGGCTTCCCTTCAGTGATAACACCGTCACCAAAATAAAATTTCAAACCAAGATAAGACGCCTAAACTGCCTCCATATTCCTATTCAGATCATGTCTGAAACTAAGTCTGGCACAACTCTCATCAGAGAATGGGGACAACTCTCACCAGAGAATGGGAGATACATTTAAAATGAGTTCAAATTTTCAAAGAGTTAACTCTGCCAACAAAATGATATTACTGTCAGCCCTGCCTCAATTTGCACCTCTCTTGCTCCGACACAGAAAGGTAGTTGTTAAAATCCGATTCCACCGGTTTGAGCATGATGGCAGCGCTGATGGAGCAGTTTGGTTCACAGGTCAGTTGGTGCACGTACCTTCGCGTCCTCGATTCCCTGTGGGAAAAGGACAGGGCGGATCCTGTCGGGTTGCTCACTCAAAAGACTGTCCAAGTCATTTGGCAGGATGCTTCACCATTAGAACGTTCTAACAAGAAGGAAGACATCACTTGGGAAGGGCACAAACTGCGAGATCTCTCATGTACACCTAGCTAGTGTGCGGCTGCACACACTGCTCTCAGTGAATGCGGGGTTTGGAAGGGGGGCGGGGACACGGCTAGGGACTTAAAACATATCCTTCTGGAATGGTCCTTTGCAAGGGATGTCTGGAGAAAGATGTCGTACATTCTGTCGAGGCTCTTCACAAGCAGCTCTTTGACTCAGGACACAGTGCTCTACGGTCAGTTCACCATCACACACCCCGACACTGAAACAAACAACTGCACCTGGAAGGACATCAAATCGCTGAAAAATGCACGTTTGTTGCCATTAAACTCTTTGGTATTCCAGAGCAAGTATTTGATCCCGAACGAGGGTTGTACAGTGGCACATTCCAAGGACCAGGACTAAGTGTTGAGGGATGTATTTAAGGTTGGGGCAGCTGCCACTAAGGCAGTGGAGAAAGACCACTGTCTTAGGTCTTACTGCAGAAGGTATATGGGGGTCCGTTCAGTTATCAGACTCTCCTGATGTCTCAAGTATATATAGGTACAATCTTGTGCATATGAGACATGTCTTTAGAGTGTTGCTGTAGAGAGTCAAATTCCAGTGTTTGTTTGTCCTTCATACAGGATTGCACAGAATTAGGAGAAAGTGAGGATTGAAGATGCTGGAGATCAAAGTCAAAAAGGGTGGTTTTGGAAAAGTACAACTGGCCGAGCAGAATCCGAGGAGCTGGAGAGTCGACGTTTGAAGCATAAGATCTTTATCCTGATGAAGATTTTATTCTCTTAACGTCGAACCTCCTGTTCCTCGTATGCTGCCTTACCGGCTCTGCTTTTCCAGCACCACACTTTTTAACGACGTTACAGTAGTGACCTGTTTCAATGACTACGTATGTATGTACATGTATTTTATAAATACAGTTTTTATTTGGAGAGAGAAAAGAAGCATCTTTCTGTAAAATAGGTTTACAGTCATTTGACTGAATTTCTTCAACAACTTTCCAAGTACAAGAAGAAGAGCTTTTGATACTTGCCTGGCCAGTGCCAATCATTCGACCAAAATCTGTGAATAACAAAACTGGCTAACAAAGGAACTGTGTATGTTGGAAATCAGAAACTAAGGAAAAATTGCTGGAAATATTTCGCAGATCTGGCAACATTTGCAGACAAAAAGCAGTGTGAATGTTTCTCTTTGGTTATTTGAAGATGACCAGTTAACTGTGCCTTTTATTAGAGCGACAATTCTAACAGATTTCTCGGAATAAATTCTGTAATTTCCAAAATTACAGAACTGTCTCAACAATAAAATATAACAAATTAACACACAGCGCCTTTGTTCCACTGAGGATGTGAACGGCTAACTGCGCCCTTTATCACAGCAATGTTTCTTACACTTTCCTCGGAGGAACTTGTCTGTCACGTTTCGAAAATTACATAATTGTCTCAACAACAAAATATCCCAAATTGGCGAAGAGTCCCTTTGTTTCACTGACATTGCAATGGCTCTGTATAAATGCATCAGTATCGAGAAAGTTTTGGAATATAAAAAGAAGAAATACGAACTAAAATCAATGACAAATCAAGCTCCTAGAAATGCAAAAATATTCACTTTCTATTTTACAATCTCCCAAATATTGACGAATAAATTAGGTAGATATTGTTCAGCAAGTTTCCCAACTGCACACACTGTTGAAGCAGCGATGGGCACTGTTTCCAAACACACCCGAATTGGCTGAGGAGGTTTTCAACTCTGTGAGCTGTACGGAAACTACGAATAAGTGCAAGGATTGGGGGTGAATGGGGGTTGTGGTTGGGGAGCTCTGAAGCCTCAGAAACAGTTCCATAAAAAGTCGGAAAATAATGAAGACAAAATAATTTTCATTCCTGATCATGCCACTACTTTATCTCGCAGAGTCTGATCATTATATTTTTGCCACATGTATGTTACTAATCATTGACCTATCAATGGTTAAGAAAATGTATTCAATAGACCATAACTCACAGTTCAATAGCTGCAGAAGAAGTAAGTTCACCAGGGTTACAAACATCGTCCCAGCTGGTGGTTCCAGATCAAATCTGAACATTTGCTGAATGCTGTCTCACAGACACTGAGCAGCAGTTCACATACCAAGTGACTCCTCGATTTCTCTAACAGTTGGTTCCTTCACCAATACTTGTCCAGGGGCTCGTGTTTCTTTCCATCAACCAATAGATTTTGACGTGAGCGGACTATGAAGTAAACTCTGTCCTCTCCACCAATGAGAAATGATGTGACCATTAATGGGTACAATGAAACCGGTTTCATCTTAACAGATCAATGACGTTTCCGATTTTGACTTGGAAGCGAGTCCCCACTCCAGAATCCATACCACAGAATCACACAACCACAGGAGGTTATTGGTCTCAGATTCTTTGAAGATACTCTGCAACTCAGCATCTCCACGAGCAGCTGGAGAAAGAGCTCAATTTCCGTTTCGTCACTTGACACTCTTCAGGACTAAAAATGGAGACTAACAACTTCAGAGCTGAACCTCTACCCTTCCTTTAGATAACAAGTAACTCCTTTCCTCCCTTATATATTCCTGTCCTGTCGACATTCGTCTCAGCACAGCAGACCCATATTCATCCCATTCCCCGCAATCCTGACACCTATTCTGAGTCATAATTCTGTCCATTACTATAACTATCAGTCCGTTGTCTTATCCTCTGAGCACGCAGACCGCCTGTTTCAGTCTCTTCTCCTCCCCCATTTGTCTACAGTATTAAAAACTGTCATTACCCAGAATAATCACATTTGATTCAAAAAATTTACTCGCTTTGTGTGTCCACACATGCTGCTCAACTTGTTGTTTTATTCAAATGTTGGTCTTGTTTCTTTATAAAATCAGCTTTCCATTATTCTAAAAGTGTTAACCATTGAATTAACTTTTAGAATAACTTAAATAAGTCCACAAAAATCTTATCTTATTTTTACTACAGTTCGTATTTTCTATGTCTCTTCTGCAAACTTCTCCCCTCGTCTCCATCACTATACCTTCCAATATTTAACTCATCAGGATCATTCGGAAGAATTTGTCCAACCCAGTTGCGAGAGGAAATCATTGATTTCTTTTCCTCTTCCTCTGCCAAACCTGCTCAAATTTCAAATCATGTTGATTTCCCTCCTTGGATTGTTATCTCTTATGGGACGGATACAGTGCAATACAACAATGTTTCGCAATTATTCAAATTTGCCAAATAGCAAATTTCCTCTTGATATGCCTCATCTTTCAAACTTGCAGGGCCTGACATCATGGCAACTGTGACTGTACATGTAGAGTATAGAACGTAGAATATCGAACATTTCAGCGCAATACAGGCCCTTTTTTCCCTCCATATTGCGCCAACTTGTGGAATCAATCGGAAGCCGACCTGTGGAATCAGTCTATCGTACAGGAGTCCATTTTCATCCATAAGTCTGTCTAATGACCATTAAAATGCCCTTAAAGTTGTCGGCTCTACTACAGTTACAGGCAGTGCATTCCACGTCATTACGACTCTCTGAGTAAACTAAGTTATACAAAAATGGATCAAGTTTGTCACTTCATCAGAGAAAGGGAGGACTGTAGATTATGGAGATGAGAGTCGAACAGTGTGGCGCTGGAATACCACAAGAGGACAGACACCATCCGAGGAGCTGAAGAATCTACGTTTCAGACTGAAGGCTTTCATTGGGAATTTGTGGAGCCTGATACACTGCATTTTTTGCCAGTAACTGAGAGAGCAATAGATTTAATACATGTTTTGGTTTGTCACAATGCAAAAGTTTCCAAATTCTCAAAAAGAAACAAGTCTGGAAGAATGGGAATGGAAAATATGAACTGTCTGTTCTAAATTCGAGGAAGGGAGAAACAGGGATGTACAGGCTGACGGATTAATTGCAATATTCTGAACATGATAGTGTCCACCATAACCAATGTGATAACAAGCATCAATTGGGGCAGAAAAAATTGAAATTAATTATGGAAAAGAAGTCGTGGTTTGAGAACTCCACAATATTTTGATGGGCTAACTGTTATATTGAATATGGGAAAATCGGTCCATATGGTATCGACAGATCTTTGAACACTTTTGATAAAATCTAACGCAAGAGGTTGGTGTACAGAACTGAAGCCTGCGCTATCATATGTGACATACAGGCCAGGATAGAGAGTTGTCTCACAGAGAGAAAAAGTTGTTCATTTTCAGTGGAAGGAGGTGATAAATGGAGTGTATGGGAAATCGAAGTTGGGACATTTTCAATGTACAACGCACTTCAACGATTTTGCGTGAGGGCATCAAATGTGACTTTGAGAGGTTTGCTGATCAAAACCATACTCACAGGCTTCAAGGCCTTCTGGACAAGTTGAGTCAAAGAGCAAATGCGTGAAAGATGCCATCTAACTAGGATCAGTGTGAGGTTAACGACATTGGACAGAAAACAGGAAAGAATAGAACACCAGTGAGTAAAATAAATATTTAAAGTTATGTTAGTGATAATGAACAAAGATAAACATGATGACCCGGTACACAATTAACTAAGAGCAAAAAAAAACGGCCGGGACTGAAAGGTACGTGCGAAATTGACCTGTGAAAAACACGTTCAGCCCAAAAACAAAGGTTTTTTTTTAAAAGAAGTACTTCTCCAGAAGATTGCAGAGACCGTTGAAGTATTAGGTGCCGTTGTGATCGCCTTGCCTAAGATACAGTGCCTTGCATTGGAATCACTGCAATGAAATCCACCAGATTGATTTCTATCATAGCAGATGTGTCCTGGAAGGAAACATTGTATTCATTGTGTCCACAATCATTGGTGAGGATCTCATTGAAACGCAAATAATTCTAACGGCCTTGACATGCAGGATGCAGGTTTGATGTTCGTCTGGCTTATGGTATCAAGAAAAATGGGTCATGGTCTTGGGTTACAGATTTGCCATTTCGTCGGGTTGCTCAGAGATTTTGTCACTCAGGGAATTGTGAGTGGAATTCTCCAAAAGATTGGGATGTCATTGGGTACACTCAAGAATAAAACCATCAGTTACCTGCCAGCGTGAAAACTGTGGAAGCTAAATGTAAAAGGTAAAGTTAGAACATAGAAGAATACAGCGCAATCAGGCCCTTCGGTCGGTCCTCGGTGTTGCACCAACCGGTGACCTACTCTTAGTTCGTCCCCCTACACTATCCCAAAATCATCCATGTGCTCATCTAAAGATTGTTTAAATCTCCCTAATGTGGCTGAGTTGACTACATTAGCAGGTAGGGCACTCCACGCCCTTACCACTCTCTGCGTAAAGAACCTGCCACTGGCATCTGACTTAAATCTATCAACCCTGAATTAGTAGTTGACTCTTTCATTGCACTTTGTGACATGTGGAGCAGAAAGAGGGATAATCCAGATATTCTAGTGTAATCAATTGTGAAATGGAATACAGATCATGATCTGAACCTCAGACCATTTCCCTGTAATCAACTTCACAGGTTCTGTTTAAAATTCTATCACTGGATACGGGCAGCGCTCTCTCTGCCAGCATTTATTACCCATCGCTTTTTTCCCCTTGAGAAATTCGTCATGAACTGGGTTCTTAAAACTTTAACACGAAATGCTGAAGTTAGACCGACAATGGCGTGAGGAAGGTATTTTCCAGGATTTTGACCCAACGACAAGGAAGAAATGTCGACATACTTCCAAGTCAGGATAATGAATGGCATAGTTGGGAACTTGTTCTGTTCCACATATCTGCCGGCCTTATTCTCTGGGTAGAATGTCTCGTGAGTTTGTAAACTGCTGTCTGGGGCACCTTGGTCAATTTATTCAATGTCTTTTGAAAATAGTGTACATTGCTGTTCCTGAGCAATGGTAGTGAATGTTTGTGGATGTGGTCACAGTCACTTGGCTGCTTTGTTCCGGATGCTTTCAAGGTTATTGAGTTTTGTTGGAGCTGCACCAAGTCCGGCATTTGTGGATTATTCCATCACTATGTTATTCGGTCCACAGATGCAGCGAGACATGGTGAGATTTGCAGCATGTTTGGTGCTTGAAAAAGAGATAAGTGGCCCTGGTGGAACTCAGACTGGGAATCAGTGCGCAGTCTATTGCCATGTGGTACCTGTTTGACAGCATCGTTAATGACCCCTTCAATCACAAGACTACTGACTGAGAGTAAACGGGTTTCGACAATATTTGGCCTGGTTGGATTTGTCCTGTGGTTAACACAAGAACACATCTGGCCCATTTTCCGCTCTACATCTGGACATGAAAAGTGCAGAGACATTGATATAAAGTCATCGTGTCAAATTACCCTTTTGCAGGTGGCCACTTCTTATGGAAGTGTAGATCACAAAATACGTGAAACAAAATTGGATGATCACAGAATGCAAAATGAAGTTGTGGAAGTGTGTGTTTTATTTTCTCTTCCTGAAAGTTCGTGATCAATGTTGTTACAACAGCATCAGTGCTGCAACTCAGTTATTTGTAATATACATAAGTGTTTTGGATGAAACTGTATGTGCTCTGATCAGTGACGTCCTGATCGTCACACTTATCATCAATACCGATTTAGAATCCACATCGCTCCTTTACTGCTATAAGGCCCGTCTCTGTCTTATTCTCTGCTTACTCTCCACATCTCTTTCCCTTGAGCATCTCAGATGAACTGCACATAAATCAGCATTATCCAGCCCTCTTCAAGTCGGAATAACAGTCAATGGAATCGAAATATTAAAATCATATTTATCCCCAACTTTCTGCAGTTCTTCTGTATTCTTAATTCAGATTGCCTACATCATCAGAACTTTGATCGTGCGTCCCTGGTTTCGAAACTGGGTCTAGTTTAGCGTTATTGACTACATTCATTCACATTATCAACAATTTCCATTTTATCCTGTGCTGTTTTGAACTATTCATCTACAAGACAGCGCCTGAGCCATGTCTCACAGATGCGCTGCAGAATGTCACATCATATATGGGTTGTGTTGCGATACAGGGCAAATTGCCAATCATCTGAAGAAATCTGATCTTTCAGACAGAGGCGAAATGCATGAACGTGCATTTTGATATCATAATTGCCGGACATTACCAAGGAATTAATTGCATCGAAGAGCCGTAGCATGATGTTAGAAAACACGCAGAAGCATATTTTACAACAGATTATAATTTGGAATTTGTCAAGATTTATTAAAGGTTCAGTGTATGAAAAGACAGCTTCTCAGTCTGCAGAACCACAGAACCGTCACTGCGCGTCTTGCCTTTCTGTTCAAACAACAGGAAACACCTGGTACCGTGGTAAATTCTGTCCTCTAATGTTGTCGCCTGTTTCTCCTTTAAAAAAAAATCAAATGGAGAAAAGCAGTAAATTCGGAATTAGAGTAGAGACTCTACAGAATCTCAAAGGGTGCTTCATCATGGAAGAGCACATCTCAGCTCCATGCTCATGTCAACTGGGAATCTATAAATATGTTAACACCTTAAATCCTGAACGGTCGCACAAAATTTCTGTAATCGACTTACTGGTAAACAAACGTCTAACAGAATGATTCAGCGTGACAGAAAAGATCAATTTGAGATCCAATCAGTGGGAACATAAGTGAATTAGGGTCAAAGACTGAGGCTATACGTTTGAAGACAGTCTGTCTGTCACAGAATCACTGAGTTGCAATTGCTTTCCAGACTGGAATGAGTTTGTTAGGCCAATCGTGTCTGTACTGGCTGTTCAAACACTCATGATTACCTAATGCTAGTATCCTGTCTTAATCGGATAATCTTACATAGACTTGCTTCCATATTCATCTAATGCTGTGTCAAGTTTCAATCTGAATTCCCCAAATTACTCAAGCAGTGCCTTCCATATCTTGACGTCCATCTTCGCTGCTTTTGCAGATCTCTAAACTATTGTTGTCACCTGCTTGTCCCATTTGTTTTCGGGAATGCTTTCTCCCGATCTACCCTGTCCAGATCTCTTAGGCAGGCAGGAGGGGATATGAAGCATGAACAATACTTAGAAATCATTACCATCGAAATACGCAGAAGAGGGAAAGTTGCACTATGTCAGAGCAGGGATGAAACAATGGGAATTAGACAGAGAAAGACATTGAGCACTGATGTCACTGAATTATATGATCACAACATAGAACATAGGACAGACCTCCAAAGGAACTGACATTTCTGCACAATATGCTTGTGTCCACCATGATGCTGTTCTAAACTGATTCCATTTGCTTGCATATGGTCTGCTTCTCTCTCTATCCTCTACCTGTTCATTCAACTGTCGAATTCATGTTGCTTGTCATCTGCGTGTGTGGCTACGAAGGACAACTGGTCATGTCGTTTCGTGGTTAGTTGGTGTTCATGGATGCGGATCGTTAGCTGTCTTCCTGTTTGTCCTATGTCCAGCAACATGAATTCGACTGGGACAACAATATAATAGGACAAGCCAAACAGAGAACAGCCAGGGAATTCCTAGAGGCATGGCACTCATCCACAGTTTCAATCAATAAGCACATCGATCTGGACCCAATATACCGGCCACTGCAATGGACAGCTGGAACTGACAACCGGAAGTGGCAGATTCAATCCATTACAAATGCCGGAAAAAAGATCACAGAAGCGCTTCACAAGAGGCTCCCAAGCAGTGAGGATGTCACCTGGACAGGGGACGAAACGTCTGCAACACAAATTCCCAGCTCGGCGAAAAGAACCAAAACAATTCTTCAATTTGTGCAGTATTCGGCTAATTTAAACTGGGTCTAATTCTAACGGTAGGTAAGATGTGTGGCTGAAGAGATGAAATAGTTTTATAATTGGTGAATTCGCTGTTCAAAGATCACTCTGTGACTTCATCGATAAAAAATATATTTCTGCATAATACAAAAATAACACCCATCTTTCCTCCACTTCAGATGCAATGTTCTCAAACAAGGACTACACAGAATGTGTTTTCATCACATGGTTGCGGACAATGTAAAACAAAACGCGATATTGAAAAAGGCATTCCCATTCTGTCGATAATTTCTTCTTGTCGTGATTTCTGGTCTCCTTGTCCAGGTTTTATTTCAATCGTAAAAAAAATATACTTTTACAAGAACTTGGTTTGGCAACACGTAGAATGTTGTGTTCAATTTTGGTTACCACATTACAGGACGGATGTGGAGGTTTTGCAAAGGGTTCAGAAAAGGTTTACCAGCATGCTGACTGAATTAGAAGGAACTAGAAGGAGAGGCTACTAATACTTGGCTTGTTATCTCTGGAGTGGCAGATGATGAGAGACACTTGATAGAAGTCTGTACAGTTATGAGATGCATAAATAGGTTTGATGATCACAATCTTTTTTCCCGGAATTGAACTGGATCAAACTCGGGAAATGCATTGAAGATGAGATAGGGAAAGTGCAAAAGATATGTGAAAAGCAGGTTTCTCACACAGGGTGGTCGGAGTGTGCAACTGGTATATTGCCACCTATTTAAAATCATCGTAAATGTCATGTTAAGCGTCATCAACAGTGCTATCAAGCAGTGCCTGACAGCATTAACCTATGCAGTTACTCCCAGCTTGAGTTCCTCCAGGTTCAAACAGGTTCTGACCTCATTACTGCCTTGGTTCAAACATAAACAAAAGATCTGAATTCCAGAATTAAGGTGAGAGTGATAACCGTTGATATCAAAACAACATTCTCGCGAGTGTAGAATCAAGGAGATCTTGCAAAACTGGAATCAATGGATATCTGGATCCAACTCGCCATTATTGGGCCATGACTGACATGTGGGAAAATGGTCATGGTTTATGGACGTGTGGCATATCACCTCAAGCAGCTCTGCGGGAAATACTCAGGGAGAGAGAGGAAGAGGGACAGGGCAGACAGGAACATGAGAAAGTGAAAGAGTGAGAGACAGTGAGGGATTAGAAGGAGGAGAGGAAGGCTTAAAGATGGGGCAGAGGGTGTGGAGAACGGGAAACATATAGAGAGTCATGAAGCAAGGGAGAAATGAAGTAAGAGCGAGGTGAGAGTGGGGCAGGGAGAGAGAGAGAGAGGTGGAGGAGTGAAGAGGAATGAAAAGAAGGCAGAGAGAGAAAGAGGCGAAGAGAAATGTCTCTGTATCAATTGCTCCCTCGTGTTAAAAGTGATACAACGCCACCCTCTGCTGGCCGACCAACGCCACTGCACAGGAGATGCTGCAGCTTGAAATCCATCAAGCTCCCAGCAGAGAGAGAGATGCAGGCATACAGATATGTGCACACTAGTGAGATGATTGCAATTGTACTTCGGGTTCCCTCAGAGTGGAAGATGTTTATGTTGAGAAAATCTATGAGTTTCTTCTGCAATGTCGAATTGATTTATCTTTCGGCTGATTCCTGACATTGTACACATTAAATCGAACATTTGCTCGCAACTGCATTCAGGCACCTCCCAGTGAATTGTTTTTATTTGGAGACACGATTAATTTTCTTCCACGTTGTGCAATTTACAATTCTATGTCATTTATTGAGTCAGATTCTAAGTGACGGAAGAATTTAATATTTGAGAGGGTCAGGCCAACACTGGGTCTGTTCATCTCCTTCTGCTCATATCTCGGGGCACGATCGATTGAACAAAATTTCTACAAGAGCAGGGTTTGAAGGAGAAAGAATCAATGTAACCTGGGAAATTCAGAGGCCTGAATGCTTTAGCCAAGAAAAAAAATCTGTCCGCTTATGGACTGGTATTGGTTGGCATTGTCTCATTTGGAATACAAGAGGAGGACAGGGTTGGGGGAGGGGGTAGAGAGAGAAAGCGAGAGAACGTCCAAGCCTTTGACTCTCGCATTTTTTAGTTTATTGTTTCATTCAAACTTCCCTCCCGGATAAAGCGTATCACATTTCGGGCAGGTACAGACACACAGGTACAAACACAACAAAATGCAAATACACACAAATGGAAACTCGCATCAACATGACCATCAGTGTTATATCACTTTGAACAAAAGGGACAACTGAGAGAAAGTGGGGAATGGCTTAACCCTATTTCAACAGATTCAACATCAAAAATGAACAGAGACTCCACTGCACAGAGACACAGTCACAGATATCGTCTCCGGATGTGTTCTCTAGTTTATAATTTCTGTCCCTTCCTTTTCGTTCTGTCGTTCTCACCCACCACTCCCTGCTTGTTTACACATTAAAATATTACCCGACACATTTCTGACTCTAAAACATGACGTGCCTCAAATCATAGCTTTCCAAAGTTTCCTGCGTTGCTACTTTTACAGAAAAGCAGCTTGTAAACCACGATCCTTCTGTATGTTAACTTTCCCAGTTCCCCTCCATTTCCAGTGTACTTCCTTCCTGCAATCAGCTTTCCAAAGTACTGGCAGAAGCACAAGTATTCTCATATTCAGAGATGCAGTTGCACAAGCACGGCTAATTACAACCACTCTCACTTCCTCACTGACACTCACACACATACACTGCGGCACTGACATCAACAAACGCACTCATAATCCCAAAACAAACTTGTAATCACTGCATTTTTATTGATGAATTGTATCCTACATTTTGCAACATCACTTTCAGAAATATACCCAGGTCATGGACAGAACATTTCATTGTATAAACAGCAAGACAGCACTTCATAGAACTCTGGCTTGACAAGTTTAAAATCCACCTTCATGCGGTATGAGAAAGCAAAGCAATTACACATGGAATTTCCTCAATACCTCATTGACAAGCCACAGGACCATCGTCCACTATTGTGACTTCAAAAATCCACACTGAGAAATGAATTACATAATATATTTTGACATAAAAAATAACTTCGATGCACTCTGTTTATACCCACTTTTAACTCATTAAAACGCATAACATGCAATGTTTCAAGTTTTTTTCAAATGTATATATATTTGCAAATATGTGCATTTCAATGCCAAAGTAAATGCTGGTCAATTACGACCAGTTGCAGCTTTTGTAGAGAAAAATATTTGGCAAATTCAAAACGATAGTCGGCGACTTCTCGCAATATTAGGACGTCCCATGTTGAAATAGCTTCTAAGTTCTACCTGAAATGATAAAGAAAATCATTTGAGTCCACGCATTCAAGTCGCCTTTGGCTCTATTCACAGCACATGAATCAATCAATCCCTAGCTGAAGCTCTCACTCCATGCAGTAGGGACAAGACTAATTCTGCCACTGCAATGTCAGACTGATGACGGGCCATTTTCGGAAGGCACATTGACATGTTTCTCGATCTGTCTGTTCAGCTGGATGCAAACGAGAGCCTGGAAATTACTCTGAAGAGTAGCAGAGATGTGTGCAGCAAGTGATCACTGGGCCAATATTTATTCTACAAACAACAAGCTCACTGAAACTATTACGTAATGATTATCGCCTCTGGTTTTTGCGAATATTGTCTGGGCAATATCCTAAATTATAGTAGTTATGAAATGTTCAAAAGTATATCATTGGCCATGCACGATTTTGCAGGTGGGATTTTGATTGAAAGTGTAAGATCAACAAATATCTATGGTTTCTTTCGTTCTTCTAAAACAATTAAATAAATCTCTGTGAAACAATAAAAGTTGCTTCCTTCATTAATTGAAACAATCCTCCCGCATGTATTAAATGTTTAACTGAAGGCCATTCGAAAACGCTAAAATGGTTAAGCAGCTGATCAGACAGTCTAGGTTTCAAAGGCAACCGTGAGTTATTGGCATTTGTAATGTTCTGCTTCAGGAGACATATTCTTCTTCGGGAATGGGTGTGAGTGCAGTTCCTGAAAACAACCACATCAAACGCACGTCTCTTTGCACATTACAAGTAAAGGTCCTAGACTCTGTATTCCCTGCGATCTACAAGAACTAAACCACTCAAAATGTTGAGCACGGAAAACCCCATCTTTGGTATTCTCCATCCAGCCAGTTGATGACGCATTGAAACAGCGATTTTGTAGATTTGTAATTACAAAATTGGGTGAAGATCAGCGATTCGAATAACTGACACGACGCAGTTTATTATGAATAGCATCGAATTCACTTTTTTAAAGACGGTTCTTATGCTATTGAAATAAAAATCGTTCTCCAATAGCACATTTCTTTCTTTGTGACAAGCTGTGGAGATAAGGCACAGGTAGCTTTGGATGTTGTTCTTGGATTTTAAGTAAATATAATATTATCAGGGAATGGAAAGGAATTATGGCAGTGGTTAAAGATGTGAGTATCTGTTACTCAACTCACCGAGTGAACAAAGACCACTGTCATCATCTGTATGTGTGAGGGGTTCATCAGGATCACTGTCCAATTGTAACTTTCCATCATGAGATTCTGCATCTTCAGTCTCAACATCGTCATACTCACCACGAATTCGACCTAGTGGGAAAGATGAGCATCACTGATACAAATTGAAATACACAATAACGATAACTAGAAAACGAGATTACTGCCTCAGATAAGGCAAGTGCTGCAATCTGAGACCAGAAGAGTTAGGTCGGTCATCGTAATTCTGAAGTGACGGAATGAGCAGAGTTGGTGCAAATTAGGATTGATTTCTCGAGAAATGAGAAGGTGAAAGGTTATCTGATCGAATTGTTCAAGATAATAACACAGATAAGATAGGGTATACAATGAAAACTACTTCAACTCATTAGACTATTTTAGCTCGAGGTGTTATACACAGAATTAATGCCAGGCCGTTCAGTGAAGATGTCAAAAAAGGATAAAGCTGTACAGGGTTTGGAAATATATTTCACAAAACTTCGCTGATACCTGATCAATACTTAATTTTAAATGTGGCCGAGATTACTGTTGGTCAAAGGTATTTATGCACATGTTTCAAAGGCAGGGAGCTGGATTTAGGCCACACTATAGTTTGGAATTATTTCATTGAATGCAGGAAGAGTTACGAAGGGCTGAGAGACCTACCGCTGTATCTATCTTGCAATTGATTGACTTGGAGCTGAGCATGCAGAGTTGCTAGCATGGCTGCGATGAGTCATGAAATGATAACGACTGTAGTTGGGGAAGACAGGAACGAACATTTCACTATGGTGGGGAGATCAAAGATCAGGGATCATACATTTCAGAGAAGTGATTGGAGAAGTAAACAGGAAATCTTCCACTCTCCGCCAGAAAGTTTGATAGAGGCAAAAGACGCTCATAATTCAGTGGTGCACTTGCAATGTCAAGACATACAAGGCTGTGGGCCAAGGTGTGCTGGCAAATACGATTAGAATGATAACCTGGTTGTTTTTGGCCGGCACGAGCCGGACAGACAATGCCCATGACCATGTGGGATCAAAACAGCGGTTTTCACTTTAACTAACACTCCTCATGAAACAGCCAGTGGTCACACGATCTTGTGAACGCAGTCGCCACATTACCTTGTGGGGTTTGCTATCGTTAAATTTTGGACAGCATAGACAGTGTAGGACAAAAATGAATTGACAGAAAGTGAAGCCAGACACACCTGGAATGCTGTTGGATTTCACCTCAAGTTTTTCAGATCCGGGAGTATTGTCAGTCAAGTTGTGGCTGGTGAAGTATTCAATGCGATTGAGTGAGTCAATAGAAGCATAAGTTACTAAAAATAAAAATGGAGAGTTATTTTCATGCTCGAATTCCAAGAGAAGTCAAGACCAAACAGATTTAGAATGAGCTGAAAATGTGTTGCTGGGAAAGCGCAGCAGGTCAGGCAGCATCCAAGGAGCAGGAGAATCGACGTTTCGGGCATGAGTCCTGAGGAAGGGCTGATGCCTGAAACGTCGATTCTCCTGCTCCTTGGTTGCTGCCTGACCTGCTGCGCTTTTCCAGCAACACATTTTCAGCTCTGGTCTCCAGCATCTACAGTCCTCACTTTCTCCTCGAAGAGTTAGAATGAGGCAAGTATTCTTCAGCCAGAGGCTTGCGAATCTATGGAACACAGATGGCTATGGAGGCCAAGCAGTGTGTATCTTAAAACAGAAATACAAAGGTTATTGATTAATAAGGGGATAAAAACATCGAAGGAGAAGGCAAAGCAAAGTGGTTGAGAAGCACATCAGCCCTTATTGAATGACAGAATAGACTCGATGAGCCAAATGATCTAATCCTGCTCCTGTATGCCGTAGACTTCTGGACTGTAGTTGAAGGTTTTATTTTATTAATTGTAGGGTGACAAGAGAAAGTATTGTCCTTTAATCGTGCCCGTAGAAATATCTGGAATAATGTCAAGTGAACCCACTGCGGGAAAGAATATGATATAAGAACTAAGAGCAGGAGTACTCAATCTGGCCGTTCCAGCCAGTTCTGCAGTTCAATAAGATCATAACTGATCTTTTCATGGCTTCAGTTCGACTTGCTCATGATTTTAATGTTCACAACATCATTCACCCCAGCTGCTATCTGTACTTTTCAGGCCACTTCCGTTCAAAAGCAGTAATTTCTAATTTTATTCCAACCAAAATGGATAATTTCACATTTATCATCTACCAGGCATTTTCTTTCCATTAATTTACACTGTATCTGAACACCTGCAACGTTTCAGAGTCATATGCAGACTTTCAGCACCACTCATCTTCTGTGACTCATCATATTTGTTTATACATTGATCCCTCAATTTTGCTTCCACTCTTTGGTGCTGTGTAATCCATACTTATTGCAAAAGTTATATTATTTTAAAATCAATGACGAATTGATTCATTGGCCAGCCATCTGACGGGGTTTGGGTGGAACCAGGGTAGAAGTGAAATTGATAGATCTGTTTACATTTTCAACTACATTCCAGAAATAATTTATCAGGAATGTACGGCAGTGAACATTATTATATTGAAATTCTTACATCTCACTAAATGCGGACAGAGACACAGTTAATGAGATAGCTTCCCACACAAGACGACCGTGTTTTAAATATTAATCATGTTCATTCAGTCATTGATCATGGAAGACTGCAAATTGAATGGAAGCTATACTTATCCAGTCACGATTCACTATACAATAGGTAATATATATACCTGGTCCATGTTTGTGATCCGTCCTCTTGCCAGGGGGAATATTCTCAATTTCTTCATAAATTCCTTGGTACAAACCAAGACTTGAGCCTCTGCCTCCAAGGTAAAGTTCTGTTGAATAAATGATATACTGGTCAGCATTTGTAGCTGAACACTCGCAGAAACAAGATGTTTATATCTGAAGAACCAGGAGAGAGAAGAACGAGTTCACACAATTCTGGAGATTAGAATCTTCACACAACATGAACTGATCGCTGAAGGGAGATCATCTTTGAAAAGCAAATGAACAGGCCATGATTAATTTCCATGTCACGTCAGTTCCCGAACCCGAGTATGTCAAACAGAAAGAGTGAGATGCTCTTGTTGGTAAAAATATGGGTATTTTGTTCTAATTTTGCTGATTCAAATATTTATTCAAGAAAATTCTCAGCTCGCAATGGTACATGTGAGTGAAGATGTTGAGTGCAGAAAAATGAAACTCTTTAATGCAATGAACAAATGAAAATGCCAATAACCTACTTTTTTAAAAACTTGATAACATTGAGGAGATTACACATTAATGCACAAGATGCCGTGGCGCTGACAAAAAAGGTTGATAACTATGTTGTTAGAATTGGACTAGTTTCATTAAACAACTGCATTGTTATGACAATTAGGTAAAAACCAAAACGTGAGACGAATGAAATAAGGTGCACCTTGATTACATTGTTCGTGATAGACTAAGTGCATAGTTTTTATGGCTATCTGTAAAGGAAAATTAAGAGCATGTGAAAGGATAGAAAATGATTGTTCTTAGTGTTGATTGTCATTGCCAACTCGTGGAACATGGTTCCCAGGCAAACGCTTTTAAATTACTGTGCAAAGTACAGAAGTATTATTTACTCAGTCAAGGGAAGCCAGTTCTTGCCTCACTGAAAGTTCCCTGAAAAGGACCCTTAATCCTTTCAATGATATTGCGTTGTGGTAGCAGCACCCAGACACTGAAGAACCATGAATAAATAGTAACTCATGAAGAAATATTTGGATGCAGTCTGCAAATAACTGAATAAAACGGAGACACATTGCTGCAATCATTGACTTGCTGTGGAATGTCATGTATATTCAATGAAAGATAAGAACGTGGAGTCTTTCTATTTCTTGCACAATGATAATGAGTGTAGCAACTGCACATTACACGTTAATTCAGTTTCTCTCCAAATATATTGAACGACTTGGTGAATACTTCACACAGTTAGAATATTCTTTTATCTGCTATTTACAGTTTTGATGCATTTTATCTGAGTGTTTATTAAAACTCAGCGTTTCATTTCGGCAAAGTCCCTCGACGAAAACAGACAGCCAAGAAATGCCGCACAATCGTGACCATCTCAGTCAAATGCTGCAAAAGTGCAATAAAAATCTACAGCCCCGAGAACATATGCAACAGTGAAAGTGACGCTGTGTTAGCTCAGTCGGTAGACATGATGCTTACCTTTCATTTGCAATTTTCTCTGCATGACCACCAGTAATGCGACCAACTCACAGATTAACAAGACTCCCAAAGATGAACAGACGACAACAGGCATGGAAATAGACGGACTTCCCTGACCTGAAAGGAGGGAGTACAAATGGGTTTAGCATAGTTAAGGTCAGCCATGGAAAATTGTAAATAATCATCATTAAGGAAACAATGGCACTAGCTTCCAAATCGTGAAAGTACCAACAGCATCAATGTCACTTTCCTGGAAAGTAACGCGAAAACAAATACTAATCATAGTATCAGTCAGAAATACCTGCAGGTGGAGGTGAAGGGGAGGCCGTCACAAACTCGGATCCTGTGGAACAGAAAGTACGAATAATTATGAAGGGAAATTTAACATAGGAAATCAAATAGTTGCCCTGATTTTTGACATGAATGATCACGGACAGGCGCCAGTCAGTCAGCATCAATCTTACCAGAACACTTTACACTGGCAATTTCCTTGTGATGACACTTCCTTTTAGCTGGAGCTGCAGAGAGACAGTCAAACAGAGAGAATTCTCTTCCCTTGCACTTCACATCATTCTGCCAGATAACATCTTTCTCCTGGGAGAGAACGGCCTCATCTCGGGCTGATAGAGCAAAGCCGCATCCCAGCTCTCTGCAGACAACATTAGCATCAGTTATATCCCAGGAATTGCCACACAGCGTTCCCCAGCGTTTATCGCACATGATTTCCACTCTTCCAGAACAGTTGCTGCTTCCTCCATGCAGGTGCACACTGTCTTGCGTATCTGTGGTACAGAACTGATTATTAGTGAATTCAGTACAAAGCAGAATCTCCAAGAGTTGGCACAAAGAGAAAGAAGACGCACCTAATTGTTGATGGCAGTAAGTTGAACTGAGGGTCTGCTCCTTTGTCACCTTGCTCTCTGTTGGAAGGAGAAAGATGCTCAGTCTATTGGAAATTCATGTTTGAAATGACACCCGAACATTGAGAAGGCTTGTCATGTTACCTGAACAAACTACACCAGCATCGTCCCGGTGTTGACAGTCGTGTTGACCCCACGGATCTGTGTGACATTGCCACAGTGTCGACTCGTGGGACAGACACTCCATCTCATCGAGCCAAATAGTTCCCGTTCCTGCTCCGAATGATTGAGCGTCGTATTCAACATTCTGGAACGCACCACAGTGCAGCTGCTTACAAATCACTTTGGCAACGTGTGAATCTAATGTGTCTGAACACACTGTTCCCCAGGTCCCATTGTAGAACACCTCCACTCTTCCCTCACAGCGATGTTTTCCATTCACCAGCCGCAGCTCCTTGTGTTCTGTTCAAACAATAACAGATATCCAGATTGTTAGATTGTTCATGTTTCTGGTGTGTCCTGTGATTGCCGTAACGAGCAGGATGCATGATCGGAACAAAGGGAATTGCTGGAGGAACTCAACAGAATCTGTGAAGAGAGAAAGCACAGACAAATCTTCAGGTCCAGTGACGTGTATTCTGAATTGAGGAAGCATCACTGGGCATGAAACGTTGACTCTTCTTTATCTCTCCGTTTGCTGTTAGACATATGGGTTTTTCCAGCAATTTTCCTTTTTGTATTAGATTCGCAGCATCCGTGGATCGTTGTGTTCAGTTTTCATCATGACACATATTGCATTGAAAAAAGGAGTGAGCCAAATGTGCATCGTGCATGGAGGTTTGAAAGACTTTACCAAGATAACTACTAGAATCTGGCTAACTGTTTGAGAACCCGAAATGGTCGAGAAGCAGAAACTGACAGAAAACAAAACGCCTGTGTTCAAAGTAAATTGTCCACTTTGCAGAAGTGACAATCCACTGGAAGTGGTTCTGATATCATGGCTGTACAATTTTATATATACATGCAATCAATTTTAAATTAGTATCACCAGGGAAGTTTCAAACTGCTCAGTTGGAAGCAAATTACGCAATATTTTTACTGTTCTGAAAAATCATGAAAAACGCAAGTGCACAGTAATAAATAGGCAGTACAGGTATGTTCAGGAGCTATGTCTAATGCAGTGAAGAGTGGTCAGAAACATAAAGAGAAAAAAATCACTCCTTCATTATCGAGTCACAAATAGTTCGATAGACACACAAACAGGTCTCATATTTCTGGTGGCTCGAAACATAAATAAAGATCATAAATGTGGGATCAATTTTTCGTAAACCCTTTATGACAATCAGGACAATATTGACATCCACTTGGAGGAGTGACAACAGATCAAAGATGACACTTTTCATGCCAAACGCGATTTGTATCAATAGAAGGTGAAAACAACTGACTGAAAAGTAATTTAGATTAGAGAAACGAATTGCTCTATCACTTTCTGTGAAGCATGTAAGTGTCAGAGATCGTTTCTTTAAATTACTGCCGCTGCTCTACATCCTTTCGAATTCAGTGAACATGTGTCAGCATGACGTCTCACCTACAACCTTCGAGCAAAGTAAAAGTATTGAAAAATGGCCTCACCCGAGCACATAATTCTCACATCCTCTTTATGAGAACAGTCGTCTTGGTGACCCAATGGGACTGAAGGACATTCCCAGAGAAATGATTCGTTTCCACAACACTTTACATCCTTCCACCAAATGTGGCCTGAGCCCGGTCCAGAGGAGGAAGGGAGTGTCATGTCCAGTGCTTTTCCACAACCCAGTTGTTTACAAACGACTCCAGCGTCGAGCACATCCCATGAATCATCACAAACTGAGCCCCATATTCCATTGTAGTAAATCTCCACTCGACCAGCACAAGGGCTTCCACCATCTGACAGCCTTAACTGAAAGTGATCTGTGAAACAATTACACATTCAATGTACATTCCCTTCATCACTCAGGGCAACACAGTGTATAGATACAGGAATGACCGTTTTAAATGTTCTCATGAGAAGTACTTAATGTGCTGAAACATAATTTTTTACAAAACTAATCGATCAAGTGTAACCTTTTAGCACGAATGTACAGCACATAAATGTTTCAAAATATCTTATTGCACCTGGTACTGCCAGGTTCAGTTTCTCTTTCTATGTTGAACGTTCAGTGAAATATTTTGCAAACGGTTGCATTTGTGCTTTCTCTATCCTGTCACTCCGTTTATATCTGTCCACACGTTACTTTGTCTAATGCTCACCCTATTTTATAGTGCACATAACTGTACGTTCGTCCAATATAAATACCGTCTCAGCTTTCATTCATCAGCGCACAAGGGAATACTATACTTTACGAGAATATAACTGAAAGACAACGTATATAGTGGAGTGACAGCAATAGCACTTTGTGTAGTTGTAGAAGTGTAAATACTAAAAGAGGATGAAAAGTCATTTCAGGTTATGATCACGTGTACTTAGATATAAAGGTCCAGAACTAATTCACAGAATCACAGATTTAAGAAGTCTTCAGCACAGAGAAAGAAACTTCGGCCCACCAATTCTGTTTCTGTCAAAAACAAGCTCCTAAATATTTTAATCTCATTTCCCAGCACTTGGGTTCGTCCTTAACTCCTTCGCATCGCAAGTGCACATCTAAATATATCTTAGATTTCACTTACGTTTCTGCATCTACCACACTTACAGGCAGTGAGTTCCAGACTACTCCCCCGCCCCAAGTGGATGAAAAAGAATATCCTCAGGTCCCTCTGAACCTTCTGTCCATCACCTTAACTCTATGCCGCATTTTAAGCAATTGCATAACATAGGGGAAAGATTTCTTCTTGCTTATTATACACCTCAATCCTGCCCATACCCAGTCGCCTCTGTTCAAAGGAAAAGAATCCAAATCTGAGCAAGTTGTCTTCATAGCTAAATTTTGTTCATCTCAAGAAAATCTCTCATACGTTTCCCCCTGCGTTGTCTCCATTACTGTCCAATCCATCCTCTGATGTGGATTCCTTAACTGCACACAGTTTTCTGCTCTGGTCTAAATCATGCTTCTTGCAGTTTGAGACTAAATTAAACACCATCTCCCACTCCTCGGCATTTTTGTCTGTCTGATCAATATCTGTTTATATTCATTCTCATCAAAATTTCAAATCGTAACGCCAACGTCACTCCCACAAAATTAGAAATTGCTGGTGAAATGCAGGAGGTTCACTGGCCTCTTTGGGAAATGGTGTTAGCATTTCAAATCGAATGACTCTATCTGAAATAACGCATTCTTTGTGCACGTGTATCAACTTTACTTTTGGGTTAAGACACTGGAATTGGATTACTGATTTGATTAGATAACTTAGAGTGTGGAAACAGGACCTTCGGCCCAACAAGTCCACACCGACTCTCCAAACATCAACTAACCCAGACCCATTCACCGACATCTCACGATACATGGTCAATTTAACATGGCCAATTCAACTGTCCTGCACATCTTTCGACTGTGAGAGGAAACATACGCAGAAATAGGCAGAAAGTGCTAGCCACTCAGACAGTTCCCTGAAGCGGGTATTGAACCCGGGTGTTTGGCGCTGTAAGGCAGTAGTGCTAACCACTGTGCCAGCGAGCAATCTAGTCTAATCTAAGATTAGGTTCCCTACATTGTGGAAAGTGGCCCTTTGGACCAGCTAGTCGATACCGACCTTCCGAAATTTAACCCACCCAGACCCATTTCCCTCAGACTAATTCAAATAACACACTGCGCAATTTAGAATAGCCAATTCACCTGACCTGCCACGTAATGCTTGTATCTGACAACAAAATGGTGTTAATTTTTCATATTCATACATCTGCACCCGCCGCCCACCTCAGATCTGCTTTCATCCGAGCGATGAATAAATGGTTTGAGTGACGCTGACAAACTCAGTGGACATTCTCAATTTACTCAGGTGATGAATGTTTGGCTTGGTATATCTGAGTTTGTTTAAATGTGAAGAGTCGACTTACCTGAACAGAGGACCCCGACGCCACTGCCTTCGGTGACAGACGAATTCAATGTGTTGGAGATTCTGCAGTCCTGGAGCTGTGATTCATATCCATGACATTGGACGACATGAACCCACGAACCACCATCACTCTCCCCGTACTTTGAAGAATTATATATTTCTGAGGCATAACCACATCCCAGCTGTCTGCAGACAACGTTGGCATCATTCTGATCCCACGCGGTGTCCTGCACTCCGCCCCAGCTTCCATTATAGTAAACTTCAACTCGGCCATCACAGCGGCTTTCGCCATTCACGAGTCTTAGCGCCCAATTTTCATCTGCAAAATAAGAGTTACTGAGAACAGCGATTGAAGTGAACACAGATATTCGAGAACTGACAATCACAGGAAAATGCATGATTTGCAATCATAAAGATATTTTGTCCATTTACTTTTTCAAATACTTTCATCATGTCATCATATTTCTTCTGTAAACAAAATTGAAAGAGGCGTGGAAATAAAAGTGCTGCTATTCTAGCATTCGTTGAAAATCAAGTTTCGTCGTTTAGTTAGCGACCTCGTCCATTCAGGCCAATTCTCAGTCTGCAGATGCGACTCGTATGCTTTGACCATTTATATGTTGCCACTACTCTCATTGTTGACGGCAGAGCATGTTGCACTGAGCAAATGACCCGCAACATGACTGAGGCAACGGTCAAGAAGATAATGGAGAATGAGGAACAAGTCTGTTTGAGAATTATGACATTCAAAACACTTGTGAAAATTTGGGATAACTCAATAATTTTAAAACGTGGTACTGTCACTCACGAACGTAACTGCCAATATTCACCATTTTCTTTTGAAAATTGTCTCCACGCTATTGATTCGTCAAAATCTGTTATTAGAAGGTATGAATATATCTGACTTTTGCGGCGCCATTTGTGCAGATTCTGATATTCCCTGCCAGGAGTTGAGGGCAGAATGTCATGTCATAAAAATGTTGACACGAGCAATTCAGATGCGTTATGCATTCTCGGGGGGGATGTTGGAAAATGCATCCTCTTGAATTGGAGCCCAATTTCAGCTCGTGAACAGGGAAACTATGAAGAAATATTGAAAACAAATCTCATGCAGCTCCTAATGTTTGTCAGGAAATCAAATCTGGTTTCCACATTTGATCTGCCCTCCAAGGTATTCAGGCTCATAAAAGAGTGAGAAAACCATAACTAAAGGCCTGTAAAACCAACTTGGTTAAAGTGAAATCAAGCATCAGCACAAAAGCTGGCCTCACTGGTCACATCTGCGTTCCCTGAAACACTAAGTATCAGAATCATAATCGTTAAAATGTTCGTGAAATATTCCAAATCTAAAACAGTACAGAGAGTTGAGAAGCACTAACAGAATTAGTAACCTAGGCAGAATGGATGCATTTGTGGAGTGACAGGGGATTGACATTTGAAGAATGCGGCAGAGAGTTAGGAAATTAATTATCATCTTGGATGGCATTCACAATTTTTAAAAAAAGATGATGTACATTTAATACAAATTAACTTCCGAAAACTCAAGTGTTGCATCTCAGAACACCATTGTGCCAAATCAAACATGGCCTCTTGATTTGCAAAGTGGAGGTAGAAATTAAGACCTGGTGGTGCTGAGGGTGCCCGAAATTCCAGAATGGCAGCTGGTAAAGATCAAACTAAGTTAATCGTCTGGAACGGAAAGTTAGTCTGAGCGATGGTGGCAGTCAAACGATAATCAATTCTGCTAACAACTCATCTGGCTAATACTTATCCTTGTGGAAGGACATCTGCCGGTCTAACCTTTTCTGACTGGCATACAACTGCAGATTATTCACCACATAGTTGAAAGGTAACGACTTCCTGAAGTGAACTAGTGCACCAGTTAAACCGAGATTAATCACAAAAGGCCAACAGGCCATGAACGCACCAGTGACATTCCATTAAGGTATAAATAAAATAATTCCAAACTTTAAGTACACAGAAACACTGTTTAGCAAAAGAACAATTGCTATAAAGGACACACCCGAGCAGATGACATTGGCCATATTTCCATGTGAACAGTTGAAGTTTTCCCCATGTGAAACTGGACAGTTCCACAACCGTCGCTCGTTTCCGTGGCATTCATAGTTTTCCTTCCACACTGGTCGGGCTCCCCTCCTAAATCGAGCATCTCTCGGGATCGACTTTACAGTCCCGCAAAAAAGGTGCTCACAGACCACATTGGCGTCTTGTAAGTCAAAGTAAACACCGCACAGCGTTCCCCACTGCTCTCCATGTAGGACCTCCACTCGCCCAGAGCACCTGTTCTCCCCACCAACCAATCGGGGCCCATTGTTTCCTGTTTTTGATCAAATAAAGAAACAAACGTTTGCAAACATCCACGCACTGGTTCAAGATTCAAAAGAGAAAATAAATCGAATCTCATCCTCCATTGCCCAATAGAATTCATGACAGTTACAATGTCTTCAAAATAATTACGATTATTTCATGAAACGCTTTCCACTCTTCACATTTAAAGGGTATACCCAAGTTAGTGATTATGATCATTTACCTCAGTCCTGGAAAACCTATGAAACGAGGGTGTAAATGTTTACTTCATGCAATCCATAGTTTGATAACAGCAGTGTACTTTTGCTCCTGATTGCTCGTGAAGGTTAGATTGACTTTTGCAATCATGCAGTAATGCTTAACTCAATTTACTGATCAATACGTGGCTGCATTCTCGTCAGAGAGATGTGATTGATGTTGATTTAATCTGATGGTCACGATTCGTCAGCCGAGGGATGAGCTCAGAAGGTTAGGGCCATTATGGCAACTTCAGATTGTGGCGGTAATGAACCAACGCTGATGCCATTACCTTATATCAAAGACCAGTCATTCAAACCACTGAGGGAGCCGATTCCATCAGGGTGTTACAATACAGTGCAGCTAATGAGGCGAATGTATTAAATAATTATTTTCGAAGGTGATTTCTCAAACATCGGCAACAAATGAGCTTACAAGTTTGAGGCTATTGAGGTACTTATAATGTTAATTTTTTTTTTGTACAGTAAGATGTTGAGCGTCCAGGTGACCAAATCATGACCAGTGCAGCACATGCTGGCTGCAACATGAAGTTTCAATACAATTAACCTTTATACTCCCATCGAACCTGTAATAATGAAGTCAACTATAACCTGTGAATGTGTACCGTTTGGTAGAATGTGACATGGACTTTTCCGCATATGCATTGAGATGCACAGTAACACTTCAAAATGAGCCCCTGGTACCATGCATCAATGTTCCCAAACCATTATTCATGACATCTCCCAATTTCAGTAGAGCATGCAAAGAGAGCAGAACAGATAAGTAAGCGACAGATGAAACTTTAAGCAAAGAAGTTTGAGGCAGGATATTTTGGCAGCCTGGATAATGATGTCCAATGTGCATTTAAATGTTTTCACCTTTTCCCTCTTCATGTTGTAAATAAGTACACTTAGACAGAAGTGCTGGAGCTTCAAAAACAGATACATCAAGTTGACAGAATACTTTGTAGAGGTGTCAGCAATGCAACTTAAACATAAAATTAAGAATACAAAAAATTAGGGCAGAAAGAGAGAAATTATTCCTTTGCGTTTGGGAAGATAGGAAAACCATGTTTATAATTATGTGGTACGCATAATTCAGCAAGTGTGTCCTAGCTCTTGAGGAGATGCATACTCGAAGAGATATGCAAAAAGGCTTCTATTTCCGACTAATGTGTATTGGACAGGTTATGGATCGTATTCAACCAATGGAGCTGGGACAGATAGAGGTATACGAGAATATTACTTGATGAACAAAGCAGCAAACGAAAGAAGTTACTGGACCTTCCAATTGATCATCGAAAGAGTAACAGGCAATAATGTAACGATTTGGGACAAAAGGTGCACAGTATTACATATTGGAATGTACTGAATCAGACTCTTGACAAAGTGCATATACCATGCCAAATACAACGTGTTACGAAGGCAAGATAAACTTACAGCAACGTGAAAGTTCAGAGATTGAGAAGGGTCTCAAGTAACGGACAGAATGGTGAATAAATTACCATGATAATATCTATCAGCCAACCAGTGTTTGTGAGCTGGAACTTCTTGCTGAAAAAGTTGTTGGCAAGAGTGATCTTCAATGATGTCATACAGTCTGTTAGTATTGTTAAAAAATACAATCGGGTCAGAGAGATTCAGAAAATAAACAATTGTCTTGTCATAACTTTAATTGTCAGACTTTCACGTCAATGTATCTGTATCGACCAATGATTCATACTATCCTCTATGAGCGACGTTTAGTCAATGTCCACACTAACGGATATTGACTGTGGACAGTTGAAGAAATGTCTTTCCCAATCCAAACGCCAACGTTTTAAAATGTTTAAATTTTCAATAATTTCGTGTATATTTTACCTCATCACTCTTGTGCCAGGGAAGATGAGAATCTTGAGGATTAGTTGAGATTTGTCATGGTCAAAGCAATGTCAGGAATGCCAGCGACAATACTCTTACACACATGAACTGGAAATGTGTCTTTTTTCTTTCGGTAAACGTGTACTCACCTGAACATACCAGGGTGACATTGTTGTGTCCAGTGCAATCCTGGTGCGTGGTTGAAGACCGAGGGCACTTCTCCAGCTGAGTCTCATTGCCCGTACATTTAAACACCTCAGTAGCAGTGAGAACAGCACTGCCTCCAGAATGCATCGCGCTTGAAACAGACACTGCGACTCCACAATGAAGTTGTGCACAGGCCACATCGGCGGTTTTCAAATCCCAGTCAATCCCACACATTGTTTTCCAGGTGTCACCGAACTGGACCTCCAGTCTGCCAAAGCATTGGGAATTTTGAGGTACCAACCTCGGAGCTCTGTGATCTGAGATTTTAAAAGAGCACAGAATCATAGCAATTTATAGCAACCGTGACTTAGATTATTTTCTGATAAACATTTATGTGATTAATTTTAGGTCTGGTACATCTGGAAATAAATTGTTCCTGAAATCAGTTTGCTGCCCTGTCGATCTCATTCATGTTCACCCACAACCCCGACCCTCAGCTCATCTGACAGAAAGCGACTTTCAGCCTACAGGTCAATGGCACAAAGTGATTCTGCCAGCCAACTCAATGTCGAATCTCAATATGCATTGGGTTATATATGTGATAATTCCTGCAGTGCAGTTCTCTCAATGTGGCTTCACATGACATCACAATGGACACCCAGTGGAAACGGTAACGGGAATTCACCTCCCCCATTGTCTTCAAATATTCACAAATTATATTGTAACTCCGAATAATTTGGGGGTTTTGTTAGTATCATGTTAATAATATTTGGATAGTTGTCGTTGTGTTATCATATCCTTTTCTGGTTCCAGACAGCACTGACTTGTGATAAACCTGCACAGAAATGGCAATAGATTATTACCTGAACAGACGACACCAGCATCATAGCTGTGTGAGTAGCTGTAGTGATCCCATTCCTCTGATTGACAGTCCTTCAGAGCGCGCTCGGTCCCGCTGCACTGAACATCCCAGGTCACAATGGGTCCGGATCCTCGTCCAAAGTGAGCCCTGCGCGGGGCAGAGACCGCGGTCCCACAGTCCAGCTCCCGACACACAACAGCAGCATCTTGTGTGTCCCATTTAAAATCATGTACAGTTCCCCACTGCCGCTTGTAGTGAATCTCCACTCGGCCAGCGCAAGGACTGCCCCCATTCTCAACTCTCAGCCTCACTGGCTCTGTAAATATATAAGTGGTCACCAACGTGAAGACTGCTTAATTGTAAAAGATCAAATCATCGATTGCATTCATGGCTCACAATGCAATGGGAGTGTGGGCATGGTAAAAATGCAAGCTATCGCAATATAACTCAGGATACGTATTGTGGGTGGTGAAGTGCGAAGGGTCATTTGAAAAATATGATGCCGACTCACAGAGAGCGAGGGTCAGAGATCAATTTCTATGTAAACATATCCTCTAAACTGGCCAATGTGAGAAGATTTTTATTTCTCATTCATGGGATGTGGGCACACTGAATAGCGACAAAAACACACTGATCCGCCCTGCGAACATCTGAAAATGGAATAGTATTTCCTTCTCCCACGGCCAGAAATATTGTCGGATGTCCAGTCATGTGAGCATGATGTCACTGCTCAATTGTGAGTGATATAAATTATATAACTTTCCGCCATCAGCACTGCGTGTGAAGGTGCATCTTCACAGTATCTCCATGTTTTGTCGCTCTATCTGAGAATGGCAGTGTGCGGAGGAACTGAGTTTTCACACTCTGCTCCCATGAAATAAGAAACCTTCAGGAAAAATGCATCGCCATTAGTAATGAAAACACAGCTGTTCAACTTGCACATTAAGGCAAGGAGATCATCAGCACAAGTTTGTGTTTGAACGCAATCATCAGAATATAGGTTTTGCCTCTATGTGAAAAAAAACTGCAATTACCTTTACTATCGGCCTGAGTGTCGACACGTCTGCCTGAAATAGGGGGATGAAAATTAAAGTGTTACAATTCAATTTAACACGCAGAAATAAATTAAACAAATGCAACAAATGCGAGCAATAATTATCATTAGTTGCCAAATAATCCTATTTTACACAGAGGATGGTGTGAGTAGGGAATAAGCTGCGACTGGAAGTGAATGAGGTGGGAACATTAATAACATTTCAAAGAGATTCGGACAATCACATGGATAGGGACAGTTGAGAAGGATCTGAGTCAAGTGTGGAGAAATAGGTTTTGTGTGGATTGACATTTTGGTTGACATGGAACAGTTTGGGACAGAGGGTCTGTCCCCGTGCTATGACTCTATATGATATCTGGAAATTTCACATATTCATTTCATGCAATGCTGATAAAACCGGGAAATATAATTCATGCGATTATCAAATATTGTCTGTTTTCTTCTAAATTTAACCGAATTGTTTCCACACAGGCAGACACGCTGCCAACTCTCTGACTGGTCTACTCGTTACTGCATTGCCACCTTCCTCAACATTCCCCATAAAGAGCGATAATATTCCCCAGTTACCAAAGCTTTCAGCATTTTAGAAACTTTAGTGTATCAGTAATACTGAAATACACAATGACTAACAGTGCTTAGTCAGCAACAAACTCCCGAAAGTATTTTTTTAAGTGCTAACCAACTTTAATATTCGACTTTATTATGTTCCCCTATCTACGTGGCGACAGCATCACGGAATTCACTCATCAACAATATCCAGCAGGAATTCTCCATTTCCCCAATTCTGGAACATGACGTCTTATGATGGATTGAAAGAGGCTGTTCAATATGTCACTGCCCATAAACCATTCCGTGATCACAACGGAGGAAGAAGGTCATTCGGTCCAAGGGGCCTGTGCTACGTCTTTGAACGAACTGCTTAATTTGTTCCACCCACGTTTAACTGCACTTGGGACAGGATGGTGATGAACACGCTATGTACTTCTTTTTTTTCAAGAAATATTCAAGTGTTTACTGCGTTGCCCTGTTATTGATGTTACTAACAATATATTGTCCTCCTCTCCCAAGCAGACAGAGGAATCGAAATATATTTTCAATTTAAATTTAGTTACATTTTCTCCCAATGCGTGATACATTTTGATGACTTTTTAGCTTCCTGAGAAGACGATCCCATACAATTTTTCAAAAATTCGATAAACCTCGAATTGCATGTTTTGAATCTCAGAATAATTTCCTTGAAACTTTTAAGCAATCAGACTACACGAGTCATCTGTCCATGTGTTAATAGATGGTCGCTCACTGTGATTTATTCAATCCCTGCTGTACAACCTCTCTCATGACCTGCATTCACCGACTTGACTGATCGCTCACCTCTTTATCATTCGTATGCAATATCCTTACAATGTAACGCTAAATCCTTATTGTTTTTTTTATGTAATTTGTTGCAGAAAATAAATAGGAAAAGTTTAAAACAATGTCTTGCAGGTCGGCCCGTTCATCAGACGTTTGATGTTCTGTACTAAATGGAGAGTTTTGGAAAACAACAAATCCGGATCAGATCAGCGACACCATTGTGAACACTGTCACTGATGGGAGAACTGATGCAAACTAAATCTACTGAAAGACAGTTCGTCGCGATTTCAGACAGATGTAACGATGGAATAAACTTGTTTGGTTTTGAACACGTATGTCCATTTGAACCACTTTTGGAACATTTCCTGTCTCACATGAAACACTACAGAGGACATAACTTTCAGCGTTGAATCAAGTGAGAGTCGGGACAATTAGTGTCCTACACTTTTCACACCGATAAAAGAACAGAAGAACTCGGAGCAAGAGTGGGCCATCTGGCCCATCAAGGCTGCGCCACCATTCAATGAGATCCTTTCGTGGATTCAGTGAAACTTACCCGCCGATCCTCCACAGCCCATAATTCCTGTACTGTTCAATAATCCATGTATCTTTGTTTTAACTTCATCCAACAAGGAAGCCTCAACTACTTCACTAGGCAGGCAATTCCACAGATTCACAACAGAATTGGTGAAAAAGTTACTCTCACCTCAGTCTGAAATCTCATTCTCCCTATTTTAAGGCGACGTTCCCATGTTCTAGTTTGACCCGCCAGTGGAATAAACCTCCACGCTGCTATCATGTCTACTCACTTCGTAATTGTATACGTTTCTGTAGGATTAACCACTCATTCTTCTAAATTCCAATGAGCATAGTCCTTGTCTTCTCAAGCTCTCCTCACAAGCCAAACCTCTCTTCTCCTGAATCAATGCAGTGAACCTTCTCCACTACCTCTCTAGTGCCAGTACATTACTTCTCTAACACTGAATACTGCCTACTTCAAACTGAATCGCTGTATTGAGAAAGAAGTCAAGTTGATTTTCAGTCTGCTCAGCCGAACATGAGGGACATGAACGTCACTTCTTAACTGTAGTGTTTTTTTAGATTTCAATAAATAGTCATTATTTGATTGATATTTTGTAATTTAATTAAATGTCAATCAAGGCAGGGAATATAAAGAAACAAAATTGTTGACAGCAGCAACAATGCATAATGCCTGTCCTTTTGAACGTGAATTAAAACTGAACACATGTTAACTAGTAAATTTATAAACTAAACAATGCATTCACCTCCCGTTTGATATGACTTTACTCATTCATTTTTTTAAAAAGTATCAATTAGACTTTACGGTCTACCCGAGTAGTAGAATTATGTCGAGAACAAAGAATTCATGTCGAAGTAAAATTGAAAACAATGAGTTGTACATGGGTGCCTGGAATTGATCCTTGTATTTCTCCTTGTCGAATATCGAATTTATAAAAGAGCAATAGTGGATTAAGAAGTCCGCTATCCACTACTTCTGCACGAGGTGAATATTGAAGTGGTTTATGCAACTTACAATTTCATATTTCATGCACTTCCCTAGTTGTTCAACAAAGATCTACAAAACATAATGATAGAGCCTTTCACCATCTCGTGCTTTGTCATCTGATCCAAGAGTGTTGTTACTTCTAGTTTAGCAAATATGAGATTAAGCAATCCAATTTGTCCCACTGTTTCACAAATTGAGAAGACTCAAAGTGCGAGATGAAACAAAATAGTGTACAAGTGATGCAGAACCAGAGTAAAATTACTTCTCTTTCAAATCTATTGTCTCATCTTAGGAACCACTGAGACTGTTGATCGCGAAGGTACACAAAACTAAACTCAGAAATCTTTCTTTCAATGGTTCTGAGCAACCTCCGGAAATTTATGTTAGCATCGGTCCCCAATCAGGTCTCCTTCAAACTGAACCTGAAATGCTTTTAATTAAATTATAAGCAACAGCGTCAGGACTTCTGCCTCTGGTCGTCAAACTCACAATATAAACCATTTCACAAATTAAGCCAAAGCAATTGAGACACCAGGCTGCTGGCAGAAAAGAAAAGTGCATGTGGAAAATCTGAAAGAAATATGGAGAATTCTGGAGAAACGCAACGCATGCAGAGAGGGGAACAGTGTTAAAGTTGACACTCTGTTGTGACTCCTTATTTTCTATCCTTCTGTTCTGAGTGATCGTATCAGACTCGAAACATTATCTGTGTTTCACTCTTCATTGATGTTGACAGATCTCCTGTGTTTATACAAAATTTCCCAAGTTTCTTTAAGGTTTGAAGCTGTTATGCATACTGCACAAAGTTCATGTAAATAAATGCATAATCAACATCCTTTCTTCATATATCAGCTAATAAAATAATATTGAAAGTATTCACGGATATAGAATGTGAAACTAAGTCTGAACGACTTGAACAGTGTTAATATGCATGTCTTTTTTTATCTTCTGCCATATACCTGAGGACCAAACAGACAACAACTAAACTTTAATGGAGATAATATCAGTTTAATCTTCTGGATATAAAATGCAATCCACTCTCAGTGTCACTGTACCCATGATATGGGTGGAAATGGATTGACCAAATGCAGTACGTCAATAAAATCTAGGCGCACTAGTTAGTCTAACCCAACATTTCGAGCTCGTGGGGCTGATTGAACCTCTGTGATATACTTTATGGAAATAATCCACAACATGCCGACTTAAGCACTTAATTGATGAATATACATGGAAATATATCGGATAGCCAATAGGAGAAGAATGAGAAAGAAGGCTTCAAGATCGTGGATAATTCATGATGCTGGATAAGTAGGAGTAAATGTTCCAGAGAATGAGAAACTGAACTTACCACAAAGCAGAATACTTCCGTGTACATGAACTCTCTTAACATACTACGCCATAGCATTTACAGAATCTTGTTTAACTTAGTCTCCCTACAGAGTGGAAACCGGCCAAATGGCCCAACAAGTCCATGCTGACCCTCCGAAGAGGAACCCAACCAGACCCATTCCCCTCCGACTAATGCACCTTGCGCTGTGTGGGCAACGTGGCATGGTCTGCACTTCTTTGGACTGTGTGAGGAAACCGGAGCACCTGGATACACAGGGACAATGCGTACACAGGGATAATGTGCAAACTCCACACAGACATCGCCCGAGGCTGGAATCAACTCAGCCACCATGCCGCTCCATATAATGATCTGAACCTGGATGTCCATCCGTACACTACAAGTCGAGAACAGGAGCCAGATTTTGAGCATTATTCCCTTTCTGACTCCTGAAGAACAATAACTGTGAGCAATACACAAGCCAGCGCTATGAACAGACATTCGCGACTTACATTGCTGCAATAAATTGTAACACACTTTCAAAAGCAGGAAGGCACTTGGAACAAAGAAATCGGCTTCACTTACAACTCTTCCATTAGCTGAAGAACTTAAACCATTCACCACCAAGATTCAGCCACCGAACTTGCGCCATCAATGTTAACTGCAACAACACAGCTAAACCCCTTCCCTCAACTGAACAAAACTTCAGCCACACTGCCTAACAAGGTGCACAGACAATTAGAAACACCGGCACATGCAAATTCCCATCCTGATTGGAATAGCGTCGTTGTTCCTTCACTGATACTTGATCCTGATTCTGTAATTCTCTCCTCACACATGATGATGTACCGAGCCTCAACTAATGCAGTGAACCATGAGTTCAGGTCACCGCCGCCTGGTTGGATTTTCTGTAACATTTCTGAAACATTGACCAAACCAGACATTCCCACAGTTTTGAACAAAAAGAAAAAGAGTCGTAAAATAAATATCCTAATAATGATTTTCACTTCTCCCATTTGTCACTCAGAATAACGTTTGAAAAGAATTTATTTTGGATATTTCATTTTGGAAGGCTTACGTAATGAAAATTGTGATGTTAAACAACATTGAGGTAAACATGTTAATTCCACATCAAATAGTGGAAAAAAATCTCGATTGCAGTGAACGTGAATTAAGTAACATATGCAAAAATCACAACTCCAAATTACAGTCGGGCCAGTTTATTTGGAAGCACTAGCTTGCGGAGTGTTGCTCCTCTATCAGCACAACGACATGATGAAGGGACAGCGCTCTGAAGGGTAGTGCTTCCAAATAAACCCCGTTGGATTCTAACATGATGTTGTGTGATTTTTAACAGCTGTCCATCCCAAACCAACTCTGGATCCTCCACATTAAAGTCACCTCGGTCTATGAATAACATCACAAAACGGTCACACAGATCATAGGTATAATGTGACAGCAAAGTCCATTTGTGCGTGAATTTAATTAGTGGCGACATAGTGTTAACTGATGTTTTACTGACACCATATTTACTGTTATCCCAGCGTCTGGTGCACCCAAATGTAACAGACAACCGTTACAACTGTTCAGATTTTGTTGAGAAGATTGAGATTGTTTTCTTCTTGGCTTGCCTTCAGTGATAACACCGTTAGCAAAACATAAAATCAAAACAAAATATGACGCTGAAACTACCTCCATATTTCGATTCAGATCATGTTGAAAAGTAAGTCGAGTACAACTCTCATCAGAGAATGGGTACAACTCTCACCAGAGAATAGGAGATATGTGTAAAGTGAGTTTAAGTTTTTGAAGAGCTGACTCTGCCAACAAAATGATATTACTGTCAGCGCTGCCTCAATTTGCAGCTCTCTTGCACCGACACAGAAAGGTAATTGTTCAAAATCGTTTCCACCGGTTTGAGCATAAAATCAGCGCTGAAGGAGCAGTTGATGCACATACCTCAGAATCTTCGACACTCTGAGGGAAAAGGAGAGGGTGAATCCGGTCGGGTTGTTCCCTCAGCAGACTGTCCAAGTCATTTGGCAGAACGCTTCATCACTAGAACGGTCTAACAAGCACGAAGACGTTGCTTGGCTTGTGGTGAGAAGGGCACAAACTGTGGGATCCCTCATGCACACCTGGCCAGTTTGCAGCTGCCCACACTACTCTCTAAGTGGATGCGGGGTTTGGAAGGGTGGCGGGGGAGACGGGAAGAGACCGTAAAACATATTCTTCTGGAATGGTCCTTTGCAAACGATGTCAGGAGAAAGATGCAGTCAATTCTGTCGAGGCTTTTCACAAGCAGCTCTTTGTCTTAGGACACTGCTCTCCGATCAGTTGCCCATGATACACACCGACACTGAAGCAAACATCAACTCCGCCTGGAAGATCATCAACTCGCTGAAAGATGCACTTTGGTTTGCATGAAACTCCTTGGTATTCCAGTGCAAGCGTTTGTCCCCGACGGAGAGTTGCACACTGGCACATTCCAAGGTGTAGGACTATGTGTTTAGGAATGCATTAAAGCCTAAGGTAGCTGCCGCCAAGGCAGTGGAGAAAGACCACTGTCTGAGGTCTTTCTGCTGAAGGTATATGGGGGTCCGTTCAGTTATCAGACCCCTGATGTCTCAAGTATGCAATATTGTCCAAGTAAGACATGCCTTTAGTGTGTTGCTGGATAGAAGTCAAATTCCAGTGTTTGTTTATCCTTCATACAGGATTGTACAGAAGTAGGAGAAAGTGAGGATTGTAGATGCTGAAGATCAAAGTCGAAAAGGGTGGTGGTGGAAAAGCACAACTGGCCGGGCAGAATCCGAGGAGCTGGAGAGTCGTCGTTGGATACATAAGATCTTTATCCTGATGAAGATTTTATGCTCGAAACGTCGAACCTCCTGTTCCTCCTTTGCTGCCTTACCAGCTCTGCTTTTCCAGCACCACACTTCTTGACTACTGTAAAGAAGTGACCTGTTTCAGTGAGTGCGTATGCATGTAAAGGTATTTTATTAATAAAGTTTTTATTTGGAGAGAGGAAAAAAACGACATTTTCTGTAAACCTGATTACAGTAATCTGACTGAATTTCATCAATAACCTCCCCAGTACAGGAAGAAGAGCGATTGATATTGCCCTGTCCAGGTTACAATCATTCAACCAAATTCAGTGATTATCAAAACTGGTGAACAAAAGAAGGTCAAGGAACTGTGCATGTTGGAAATCAGAAACAAAGGAGAAATTGCTGGAAATACTTCGCAGATCTGGCAACATTTGCAGACAGAAAGCAGCGTGAATGTTTCGCTCTGGTTATTTGAAGATGACCAGTTGACTGTGCCCTTTATTAGAGCGACAATTCTAACAGATGTCATGGAATAAATTGCCTGCCATGTTTCCAAAATTACAGAACTGTCAGAACAATAAAATATAACAAATTAGCACACAGCGCCTTTGTTCCACTGAAGATGTGAACAGCTAACTGCGCCCTTTATCACAGCAATGTTTCTTCTAGTTTACTCGGAGGAACTTGCCTGTCACGTTTCCAAAATTGCAGAACTGTCTCAACATCAAAATGTCCCAAATTGGCCCAGAGTCCCTTTCTTTCACTGACATTGTCAATGGCGCTATATAAATGCATCAGTATCGAGAAAGTTTTCGAATACAATGAGAAGAAATACGAACTAAAATCAGTAGCACATCAAGCTCCGAGAAATACAAAAATATTCAGTTACTATTTTACACTCCCCCAAATATGAACGAATAAATTAGGTAGATATTGTTCAGCAGGTTTCCCAACTACACACACTGTTGAAGCAGCGATGGGCAATGTTTCCAAACACACCCGAATTGTCTGAGTAGGTTTTCAACTCTGTGAGCTGTACAAAAGCTCCTAAAAAATGCAAGGATTGGGGGTGAATGGGGGTTGTGGTGGGGGAGCTCTGAAGCCTCAGAAACAGTTCCATAAAAAGTCACAGAATAATGAAGACAAACTGGTTTTCATTCCTTATCATGCCACTAAGTTATCTCGTATAGACAGATCATTATATTTTTGCCACATGTATGTTACTAATCATTGACCTATCAATTGTTGAGAAAATGTATTCAAGAGACCATAACTCACAGTTCAATAGCTGCAGAAGAAGTAAGTTCACCAGGGTTACAAACATCGTCCCAGCTGGTGGTTCCAGATCAAATCTGAACATTTGCTGAATGCTGTCTCACAGACACTGAGCAGCAGTTCACATACCAAGTGACTCCTCGATTTCTCTAACAGTTGGTTCCTTCACCAAGACTTGTCCAGGGGCTCGTCTTTCTTTCCATCAACAGATAGATTTTGATGTGAGCCGACTATGAAGTAAACTCTGTCCTCTCCACCAATGAGAAATGATGTGACCATTAATGGGTACAATGAAACTGGGTTCCAAACACTAGTTCATCTTAACAGATCAATGACGTTTCCGATTTTGACTTGGAAGCGAGTCCCCACTCCGGAATCCATACCACAGAATCACACACCCACAGGAGGTTATTGGTCTCAGATTCTTTGAAGATACTCTGCAACTCAGCATCTCCACGAGCAGCTGGAGAAAGAGCTCAATTTCCATTTCGTCACTTTACACTCTTCAGGACTAAAAATGGAGACTAACAACTTCAGAACTGAACCCCTACCCTTCCTTTAGATTACAAGTCACCCCTTTCCTCCCTTATATATTCCTGTCCTGTTGACATTGGTCTCAGCACAGCAGACCCATATTCATCCCATTCCCACCAATCCTGAGCACATATTCTGATTCATAATTCTGTCCATTAGTATAACTATCAGTCCGTTGTCTTATCCTCTGAGCACGCGGACCGCCTGTTTCAGTCTGTTCTCCTCCTCCGTTTGTCTACAGTATTAAAAACTGTCATTACCCAGAATAATCACATTTGATTCAAAATATTTACTCACTTTGTGTGTCCACACATGCTGCTCAACTTGTTGTTTTCTTCAAATGTTGGTCTTATTTCTTTATAAAATCAGCTTTCCATTATTCTAAAAGTGTTAACCATTGAATTAACTTTTAGAATAACTTAAATAAGTCCCCAAAAATCTTATCTTATTTTTACTACAGTTCGTATTTTCTATGTCTCTTCTGCAAACGTGTTCCCTCGTCTCCATCACTATACCTTCCAATATAGGACTCATCAGGATCATTCGGTAGAATTTGTCCAACCTAGTTGCGAGAGGAAATAATTGTTTTCATTTCCTGTGCCTCTGCCAAATCTGCTCAAATTTCAAATCATGTTGGTTTCCCTCCTTGGATTGTCAGCTCTTATGGGATGGATACAGTGCAATGCAACACTATTTCCCAATTATTCAAATTTGCCAAATATCAAATTTCCTCTTGATGTGCCTCATCTTTCAAACTTGCAGGGCCTGACATCATGGCAACTGTGATTGTACATACAGAGCAGACAACGTAGAATATCGAACATTACAGCGCAATACAGGTCCTTTTGGCCCTAAATGTTGCGCCAACTTGTGGAACCAATCCGAAGCCGATCTGTGGAATCAATCTACCCTACAGGAGACCATTTTCATTCATAAGTCTAATGACCATTAAAATGCCCTTAAAGTTAGCGGGTGTGCTACAGTTACAGGCAGTGCATTCCACGCCACTGCGACTCTCTGAGTAGACCAAGTTGTACAAAAATGCAACAAGTTTGTCACTTCATCAGAGAAAGTGAGGACGTAGATTATGGCGATCAGAGTCAAACAGTGTCGCCCTGGAATAGCACAGTATGTCCGACAGCATCCGAGTAGCAGAAGAAACGACGTTTCAGACTGAAAGCTTTCATTGGGAATTTGTGGAGCCTGATAAACTGCATTTGTTGTCACTAACGGAGATGGCAATAGGTATAATACATGTTTTGGTTTGTCACAATGCAAAAAATTCCAGATTCTGAAAAAGAAACAAGTCTGGAAGAATAGGAATGGAAAATATGAACTGTCTGTTCTAAATTCGAGGAAGGGAGGAACAGGGATGTACAAGCTGACGGATTAATTGCAATATTCTGAAAATGGTAGTATCCACCATAAACAATGTGTTAACAAGTATCAATTGGGGCAGACAAAATTGATATTAATTATGGAAGAGAAGTCGTGGTTTGAGAACTCCACAGTATTTTGATGGGCTCACTGGTACATGGAATTTGGGAGAAGCTGTCCATGTGGTATCGACGGATCTTTGAACACTTCTGATAAAATCTAGTGCAAGAGGTTGAAGTACAGATCTGAAGCCTGCGCTATCATATGTGACATACAGGCCAGGACAGAGAATTGTCTCACAGAGAGAAAAAAATGTGCATTTTCAGTGGAAAGAGGTGATAAATGTAGTGTAGGTTAAATCGAAGGTGGGACATTAGCTTTATAAAACGCACTTCAACGATTTTGGATGAGGGCATCAAATGTGACTTTGAGAGGTTTGCTGATCAGAACCATACAAACAGGCTTCATGGCCTTCTGGACAAGTTGAGTCAAAGAGCAAATGCGTGAAAGATGCCGTCGAAGTAGGATCAGTGTGAGGTTAACGACATTGGACAGAAAACAGGAGAAAACAGAACACCAGAGAGTAAAATAAATATTTAAAGGAATGTTCGTGATAATGAACAAAGGGAAACGGATGACCCAGTACATTATTAACTGAAAGCGAGGAAACAAGTCCGAGACTGAAAGGTAAGTGCTAATTTGACCTTCTGTCAAAAACATGTTCAGTCCAAGAACAAAGTTTTTTTAAAAAAAAGAAATACTGCTCCAGAAGATTGCAGAGACCGTTGAAGTATTATGTACCGTTTTGATCCCCTTGCCTAAGATACATTGCCTTGCATTGGAATCGCTGCAATGAAATCCACCAGATTGATTTCTATCATAGCATATGTGTCCTGGAAGGAAACATTGTATTCATTGTGTCCACAATCATTGGTGAGGATCTCATTGAAAGGCAAATAATTCTAACCGCCTTGACATGCAGGATGCAGGTTTGATGTTCGCCTGGCTTATGGTATCGAGAAAAATGGGTCATGGTCTTGGGTTACAGGTTTGCCATTTCGTCGCGTTGCTCAGAGATTTTGTCACTCAGGGAATTGTGAGTGGAATTCTCGAACAGATTGGGATGTCATTGGGTACATTCACGAAAAAAAGCATCAGTTACCTACCAGCGTGAACACTGTGGAGGCTAAATGCAGAACATAGAACAATACAGCGCAGAACAGGCCCTTCGGTGCTCGGTGTCACGTCGACCGGTGAACTATTCTCAGTTCGTCCCCCTACACTATTCCAAAGTCATCCATGTGCTCATCTAAAGCTTGTTTATAACTCAGTAATGTGGCTGAGTTGACTGCATTAGCAGGTAGGGCACTCCACGCTCTTCCCACTCTCTGCAAAAGGAACCTGCCACTGGCATCTGACTTAAATCTATCAACCCTCAATTAGTAGTTGACTCTTTCATTGCACTTTGTGACACGTGGAGCAGAAAGAGGGATAATTCAGATCTTCGAGTGGAATCAATTGTGGAATGGAATGCAGATCATGATCTCAACCTCAGACCATTTCTCTGCAATCAACTACACAGTTCTGTTTAAAATTCTATCACTGGATACGGGCAACGCTGTCTCCACCGGCATTTATTACTCATCGCTTTTTTTCCTTTGAGAAATTCGTCATGAACTGGGTTCTTAAAACATTGAACACGAAATGCTGAAGTTAGACCGACAATGGCGTGAGCAAGGTATTTTCCAGGATTTTGACCCAACGACAAGGAAGAAATGTCGCCATACTTCCAAGTCAGGATAATGAGTGGCATAGTTGGGAACCTGTTCTGTTCCACATATCTGCCGGCCTTATTCTCTGTGTAGAATGACTCGTGAGTTTGTAAACTTCTGTCTGGGGAGCCTTGGTGAATTTATTCAATGTCTTTTGAAAATAGTGTACATTGCTGTTACTGAGTGATGTTAGTGGATGTTTGTGGATGTGGTCACAGTCACTTGGCTGCTTTGTTCCGGACGCTGTCAAGGTTATTGAGTTTTGTTGGAGCTGCACCAAGCCCAGCATTTGTGGATTATTTCATCAGTTTGTTTTTTGGTCCACAGACGCAGCAAGATTTGCATCATTTTCGGTGTTTGATTAAGAGCTAAGTTGGCCTGGTGGAACTCAGACTGGGAATCAGTGTGCAGTCTATTGCCATGTGGTACCTGTTTGACAGCATCGTTGATGACCCCCGTCAATCACAAGACTGCTGACTGAGAGTAAACGGGTTTAGACAATATTTGGCCTGGTTGGATTTGTCCTGTGGTTAACACAGGAACACATCTGGCCCATTTTCCGCACTACCTCTGGACATGAAAAGTGCAGAGACATTGATGTAACGTTATCGTGTCAAATTACCCTTTTGCAGGTGACCGCTCCTTATGGAAGTGTAGATCACAAAATACGTGAAACAAAATTGGATGATCACAGAATGCAAAATGAAGTTGTGGAAGTGTGTGCGTTATTTTCTCTCCCTGAAAGTCTGTGATCAATGTTGTTACAACAGCATTAGTGCTGTAACTCCGTTGTTTGTAATATACATAAGTGTTTTGGATGAAACTGTAGGTGCTCTGATCAGTGACGTCCTTTTCGTCACACTTATCAATACCGATTTAGAATCCACATCGCTCCTCTACTGTTATAAGGCCTGTCTCTGTCTTATTCTCTGCTTACTCTCCACATCTCTTTCCCTTGAGCATCTCAGATGAACTGCACACAAATCAGCATTATCCAGCCCTCTTCAAGTCGGAATACCAGTCAATGGACTCGAAATATTAAAATCATATTTATCCCCAAGTTTCTGCAGTTCTTCTGTGTTCTTAATTCAGATTGCCAACACCATCAGAACTTTGATCGTGTGGCCATGGTTTCGAAACTGGGTCCAGTTTAGCGTGATTGACTACATTCATTCACATTATCAACAATTTCCGTTTTATCCTGTGCTGTTTTCAACTATTCATCTACAAGACAGCGCCTGAGCCATGTCTCACAGATGTGCTGCAGAATTTCACATCATATATGGGTTGTGTTGCGATACAGGGCAAATTGCCAATCATCTGAAGAAATCTGATCTTTCAGACAGAGGAGATATGCATGAACCCGCATTTTGATATCAGAAATGCCGGACATTACCAAGGAATTAATTGCATCGAAGAGCCGTAGCATGTTGTTAGAAAACAGGCAGAAGCATATTTTACAGCAGATCATAATTTGGAATTTGTCAAGATTTATGGAAGGTTCAGTGTATGAAAAGGCAGCTTCTCAGTCTGCAGAACCACAGAACCGTCACTGCACGTCTTGCCTTTCTGTTCAAACAACAGGAAACACCTGGTACCCTGGTAAATTCTGTGTTCTAATGTTGTCGGCTGTTTCTCCTTTAAAATTTAAAAGAAAAATCTGATGGAAAAGGCAGTAAATTCGGAATTGGAATGGAGACTAGAGAATCTCATTGAGTATTTCATCGCTGAACAGCACATCTCTGCTCCAGGCTCATGGCAACTGGAAATGTGTAAATATGTTCACACCTTTAATCCCGCACAAAATTTCAGTAAGCCTGATCCTGGTAAACAAACGTCTAACAGAACGATTCAGCGTGACAGAGAAAATCAATTTGAAGTCCATGCACGATCATCAAACATGCAAGATGATCAAAGACTGACTCTACACTTTTGAAGACATAGAATCACTGAATCACAATGGATTCAGCGTGGAATGAGGCTGTTTGGTCAATCGTGTCTGTACTGGCTCTTCAATCACTCACAACTACCTAGTGCTTGTATCCTGCCTTAATCGCATAACCTTGAATATATTTGTTTACATATTCTTCTAAAGCTCCCTGGAGCGGTAGGTTTCAATCTGCATTCCCCAGATTTCCAGGCAACGCCTTCCATATCCTGACGTCCATCTTTGCTCCTTTCACAAATCACTAAACTGTTGCTGTCACCGCCTTGTCCCATTTGTCATCAGCAATGTTTATTTTTTCGATCTACTCTTTCCAACCCCCTCAGGCAGACAGGAAGGGATATGAAGCATGTGCGAGACTTAGAAATCACTACCACAGACGGACGCAGAAGAGGGAAAATTGCATTAAGTCAGGGCAGGAATGAAGCGATGGGAATTAGACAGAAAAAGACATTGAGCACTGATGTCACAGAATTATATGATCACAACATAGAACATAGAAACGACCGCCGAATAAACTGGCCTTTCTGCCCAACATGTTTGTGCCCACCACGATGCAGTTCTAAACTGATCCCACCTGCATGCATATGGTCTGCTTCTCTCTATCCTCTGCGTGTTCATGCCACTGTCTCGATACCATCGTTGCCACCATATCTGCTCATGCCACCTTCCATGGCAATACATTTCAGGTACCTACTAACTTCGGGGTAAAAAACTTACTTCAAACATTTCCTTCAAACTTTCTGTCCCTCAGCTTAAACTTGTGCCCACTAGTATTGTACATTTCCGCCCTAAGGAGACCCTGACTATCCTCTTTCTTGTTCCTCTCATACTTTTAGATGCTTCGGTCGTCTCCCCCTCAGTTTCTGGCGTTCGAACGGAATAATCCACGCTTGTCCAACATCTCCTTAAGGCAGGTAAAAACAATGACTGCAGATGCTGGAAACCAGATTCTGGATTCGTGGTGCTGGAAGAGCACAGCAGTTCAGGCAGCATCCAAAAATAAAACTCCCATGACTTGTCCGGACTTGTCCGACCTGCCTATCTCCTTTTCCACCTATCCACTCCACCCTCTCCTCCCTGACCTATCACCTTCATCCCCTCCCCCACTCACCCATTGTACTCTATGCTACTTTCTCCCCACCCCCACCCTCCTCTAGTTTATCTCTCCACGCTTCAGGCTCACTGCCTTCATTCCTGTTGAAGGCTTTTGCCCGAAACGTCAAAAAAGATTTCAAAGCTACTTGGATGCTGCCTGAACTGCTGTGCTCTTCCAGCACCACTAATCCAGAAGCGAATACATTGCAATCCACCCAACATTCTGCTAAACATCTTCTGCTTTCTCTCCAATACCTCCACCTTCTTCAAGTAGTGCAGCGACCAGGACTTTGCACAGGCCTCCAAATTTTGCTTGATCATTGTCTTCCACATTTACAGTGTGACTTGCCAACATTTATACGTACTGTCCCGATCAGAGAAGGCAAACATTCTGTATGCCTTCCTTACCAACTTATCCACTTGTGTTGCAAATTTCGGGGAGCAATGGACGTGAAGCCTCTATCAATCAATGCTATTAAGGGTCCGGCCATTAGCAGTGTAGTTTCCCCTTGCATTTAATCTCCCAAAATGCATCACTGTCTCTTGCCAGGTTAAACACTATCTGTTATTTCTCCAACCAAATATCTAACTGATCTTTGGCTTGCTGTGACTTTTGTCATCCTTCCTCACTGTGCATAACCAGCCAATTTTTGTGTCATATGCAAACTTATTAATAACACCACCTACACTTTCATCTAAATGTTATATATGTGATCACTGACATGCAGTTAGGGAAAGACACGGTTCTACAGTCATCCTGTATCTTCAATAGTCAATTCAATTTTACACCAAACGCTCCATATCACTATGGATTCCATATTGCTTACTTTTCTGTACCAATCTTACGATGAGGGATTTTATCAAATATTTTATGAAAATCCATGATCTTCACTGACGTGTTTTCCTCTTCCATTTGAGCTCCCACGTCCATCAAATTGCAGTAATTTGGATCAGACTCCATCTGCTACGTCTCTGCCCAACTTTCCAAATGCTCGCTATCCTACTGTATGCTTTGACAGACTACCCACTCCTCCACCAATTTTCGTGTTTTCTGGAAGCTTACTAATCAGATCAGTTACATGTCAGTTACATGACTCGGAAAGGTTGCAAGGGACATAGGCCAATTTTTGGGAAACTTGATCGGCTTTGATGAGTGGAGCAAAGAGTCTGTTCCCGTGATGTACGACTCTATGATTCCATGTTGATCCTGAATTCCGATCAATTGGCCTTTAAATGACTCCGACCTGACAAAAATAGATTTCCCCTAAAAAAAAGTCCCCTAAATCTAATTTCTCCAGTTCCTGCATGATGATGTTATCATTTGCATTCTCCTGTTCTCAGTGTTTAACCAAAGGACCAGGACGATCCGTATTCTAACTACCTTAAACATCCAGAACATTGCTCGCTGTTCCCAAAATGGTCCGTCACTGAAACCTTCATCGCAAACAAAGACAGAAATTGTTGTAAAACGCTCAGCAAGTCTGGTAACATCTGTGAAGAGTAAGCAAAGTTAACGTTTAGGGTTCACTGACCCTTCTTCAGAATTGGCAGTAGCTCTGAAGCTATGGATATATGTGCTGGAGAAGATAAGGGGGAGGACGAATGAGAAAAAAAAAACAGAGGGAGGTGGAAAACAGTGAGAGATGAAAACAGTTGGGTCGACAAAGGGCTGGTAATAGGTGTGTTAGAAATGTTCTCCACACCATCGTGTTCTCTGGAAGGTATCTCTCACAGGCTTGCTATAGTCCCAAAGTGAAGCTCAGTGCAAGCTGGAAGAACAAAACCTCATTTTTCCCTTGGGAACTTAGCACCCTTCTGGTCTTAAAATCAAGTTCAATAATTTCCGTCCCTGGGCACCTTTCCACATATCCTTCATCAAGCTCATAAACTATGGGTTTCATCATCACGTGGGCTGCAACTGGCCATGCTCACATAAACACAGACAATTGCACTCACTTTCCCTCGCACTCACTGACGCACTCAGTCAACTGATCATGACAAAAACAATTACATTCTCATTCTCACACTCACTGATACACTCACACTCTAACATTTACACAGAAAATCAGACAATTACACACTCACTCGCTAGAACGCACAGGGAAACAAATACACTCACACTCACTCACCAATGCACTCACACTGACTGGGATAATTCCATTTACACACACACTAACTGACACAGACATACAAACTCTTGCAACTTCACTCACACTCTTGGTTACACTCACTCACTAACACTTACTCATACACATAAACGTGGATATTTACAATCACACTACTGTTTTGGTTTAGAAACATGCATCATGAGATTATACACTTGCATTGGGCAAACCAACGAGTTCATTGTATAAATTAATGAGTTTACCAAGCAGATGACCACCTTCCCTGAGAATACACCGAAAAACATTGAGTATTTGTTTGTGAGGGTGTCGATATGTCCATCCCTCAATGTCACTGTCTGCATATGTGTGTATGTGCGTACGTATGTAAGTTAGCTCAAAGACATATTAAAAATGACTCCCAGACTACTCAGAACCCTTGGCATCATGGTGGCACAGACCTGCCAACACACTTAAACAGCGACTAATGAACCTAAAGGGTCCATTAGATGCTACCAGTAAATCTAACGTCGTTTACAAGATTCCATGCAAGAACTGTAAAAAAAAACACTAAATCCGACAAACAAGTAGGAAACTTTCCATCAGGATACATGAACACCAACTGGCCACCAAAAGACATGACTCACTATCACTAGTTTCCATACATGCAGACAAAGAAGGACACCAAATGACTGGGAATACACACACCCCCTAGGACAGGTGAAACAAAGACACCTACAAGAACTCCGACAGGTATGGCATTCTAACCAGAACTCCATCAACAAACACATCCATTTATTACCCGTCTACCTTCCCTTGAGAAAATGGAAATGACATTACCCACTTTAAGAAACCAAGACCTCGAAATTCGAGATGTGGGACATACCACCAGTGCTTAACCAGAAACTCTTACTGATGATGGAACATCTGAAAATGAGCCTTCCAGCTTAGCGAACTAATTTACCGACTTATCATCAGCCTGAGTTGCAAAGCTTCTCAAAAACATGTGCATGTGGGTTTGTTTCTGTTTGTGAGAAGGTGCTGGGGTCGAGCTGCCTTCTTGAACTGCTGCAGACCACGTGCTGTAGGGTAGACCCACAATGTCCCTTCGGGAGGAATTTCCAGGATTCTGACATTCACTCCGAAGGAACAGCTGATATATTTCTGAGTCGGGATGGTGAGGGGCTTGGAGGGGAATTTGCAGAGGCTGGCGTTCCCATGGATCTGCTGCCCCTGGTCTTTCTAGGTCTCCTCCAAGTCGCACGCCTTACCTTCTCATGGGCATAACTAGGGACGGGATGATAAATGTCGAGAGTGTGGTGCTGGAAAAGCACAGCAGGTCAGGCAGCATGCCAGGGCCCAGCCAAAGACACGTCAGGCCCAGTGAATGAATTAAAAATAAAACAAATCCACGCTTGTTTAATACACAGTCTGGGTAATTTACACTTCTCCAATCCTCCGACCCACTCCAGTATCAAAAACGTGTTGAAAGGTGACAATCACCATAACTGCCTTTGCCCCATTGACTCCGTCAGTGAGTCACGGAGGTACCACTGAGTCTAGGCAGACGTTCGATGATACTCTGTGGAAAGCTGCTGTAATGGAATGGTTTAATGAAACCCGTTTGTTCTCCATCTCTCATTAACATCAGTCTCCACAGATCCTCGCTATATCCCTGGAGGGCGCTCTCCTCCTTTAATAATGAGGGACTCTTGACAACGTGTTACCCTTCCAGTTTATCAGTGGTGCCAGGTCCCTCAGTAACGGGTAACTGGCGTCTCAATAGAGAGAGGAAGAGTTTGGATTGTGAGAGCGGCCGACGGTCTTCATTGTGGCAATGGATCGAAGTTTCTACAATGGACTTTACTGGTTTTCCCAGGATTGGATATCTCTAACATCACGGTTTCAGGATATGCTTTGGATTATTCAGGGCATCTACTACCCCGTTCTGGCTATTGTTGGCGTTCCTGGTATGTATCTGTTGAGGTCACAACATCCCATGAGGCCACTTTTGATCGACTGCGCTCAATTCTGCTCGCTCTGCTTAAGAAAGGATGTTATCAAATTGGAAAGAAAGCAGAAAAGATGTACAATGCTGTAATCTAAACTGGAAGGTTCGCGTTGCCAGGAGAGGTTGGATCAGCTGGGACAGTTTTCTCCCTGGACTGTAGTTGTCTGATGGATAACCTTGTGAAGGTTTATCAAATCATGCTGGGCATCGATAACGTGAATAGCCAAGGCTGTTTTTTTTCACCAGGGCAGGGGAGTCCAGACCCAAAGGGCAGAAGCTCAGGTTGAGAGTGGAAAGACTTACAAGGGAACTTGTGATTCGTGTATGGAATGAAGTGCCAGAGGAAGCAGTGGAGGCTGGTACAACTACAGCCTTTAAAAGGCATCTGGGTGGGTGCATGGGTCAGAAAGGCTTCGAGCCAAACGGAACTACTTCAGACTGGGAACCCTGGTCGACACGGACGAGTTGGGCCAATGGGTCTGTTACCTTGCTGTATGACTCCATGACACTAACATCATCCATCAATCCATCAGTTCTAGGGCAGCCCGTTCAACTCCCGTGCTGTGTTCCCATATTCATATTTTCTAAACACTAGCATCCCTTTCCCAGAGCTAGCCCTGAGCCCCACTCTATGTGCAATATCACAGCATAAGATATAGAAACATACAGATCTACACCACAGAAGAGAAAGAGCATTTGACCCATTCAGTGACCAATCTGATCCTCTTCAACTCCCACTTCCCTGCCTTTTCCCCTCGATTCTACTTCCTGATTTTAAAAAAAAAAGTATTTCACTCACCCACAAACCTTGTTGAGTTGCGGCGATGACTCCGTGATATTGGCTTTGAATGATGCAGAAAGTGCCAGTTAATGTTCTGGAGTAGCTGGGTTCGAATCCAGGCAGGGGAGGTGGTGGACTTTTGATTCCAGTACAAACCTGAAGGCGAGAGTTTGACAGGAACCATGTTACGTTCAATGCACAGCCTCACAGCGCCATGGACCCAGGGTTGAATCCCCGCCTCTGAGCGACTGTCTGTGTGGAGGTTGCACAATCTCCCCCTGTCTGTGTGGGTTTCCTCTGGATGCTCTGCTTTCCTCCCACTATCTGAAGATGCGCAGGTCAGGTGAAATGACCATGCTAAATTGTCTACTTTGTTCAATGATGTGTAGATTAGGTGCATTAGTCAAGGGCAAATATTGAGTAGGGGAATGGGACTGGGTGGGTTACTCTTCGGAGGGTCTTGTGGGCTTGTTGGGCCGAAGGGCCTGTTTCCACACTGTCGGGATTTTAATTCTAAATTGTCCACCGTGTTAGGTATATTAGTCAGAAAGAAATGGGTCTTGGTGGGTTACTCTTTGAAGGGTTGGTGTGGAGTTGTTGGGCCAAATGGCCTGTTTCCACGCTGTATGGAATCTAATCACTGCTGGCAGAGAATAATCAACTCATGTAACAGTGAGGAAGTGTTTCAATGTGCAATTTGAAGGCTATGAGTGGCCATCGAATCGATACAGTAGGGTGGCTTTTCATTGACCCAGACGGTGGGCTGAAGATGCTTTCCCTGACGCAGACACACTGCGGTGAGACTATGGCGCCTCTCTGAGTTGGTTGCTCACACCAGTAATCTGATTATCTATCTGCAGATGCTACCAAAGCAATCTGTTTCACGTTCAGGTACCAAGCACTTCCCTCTGAGCCATCTCCCCCACCACCACCACCACACTCCCCTCTGTGTACACTCACTCCAGTCTAATATATTATCCAAATGTGAGATCTTCAACTTCAGTCCTATCAATTTTTTCTTTAATTAGTTTCCAAGGCTGTCTCACTTCATGTCCGAATATTAACCCAAAGGGAGTAAATTGAGATTTGTTTGGAGTATCGTGAATGCAAGCAATGTGAATGGGGCACCTTTATCCGAAGCATTTGGGCAATCCTAACAGTACGCTCTTAACATGATTTTCCGGGTCTGATGCCACCTTTACAATGTTCCCTTGGGTTCAGAATGGTACACACTTGATTTAAAATGCCGCATGCCTCAGCTATCTATGACTTGCTTAAACGGCCTCAGAGTAAAATTGCACCCTTGGTCTGACTGAAACTCTCTTGATTTCCCATCACAGATAAAGAAAGCTACCAATTCCTCCACCACCTTTTTTGTTTAAACTTAATACACCATAATGGAAATGCCTTCGGAAATCTGGTAGACGCATCCATTGTGGGTACCAAGTATTGGTTCCACTTTTAGTTTTAGGGTGGGGACATGCAAAATCAATCATAATCCATGTGTGCTTGGAATGCGGGAATTGGCAGCAAAGGCGCTTGTTTAACGACCGCCCGTGACTCACCTTACTAGGCACCTCTGACATATATGGCAACATGTAACACATCCTTATCCAGTCCAGGCCAACAGAAGTGCTTTTGTACCTTAGCCTGAGTCTTCCTCGCATTAGGTGACCTCCTAGTAATTCATGTGCTACCCATAATATTTTCTGTCTGTATGTTACCAGCAATACAATCTGGTTCACTTTCACCCATTTCTCCTCTGCACTAAACAACTGAGGTCTCCATTTTTGTCTAAGGTTAATATCTTTAAGATAATTACCCTTGCGACTACATTCTGATTCTTCTTTTGAGTATGCATCTCTCTCTGTCTGTCTATCTATCTATCTATCTATCTATCTATCTATCTATCTATCTATCTATCTATCTATCTATCTATCTATCTGTCTGTCTATCTATCTGTCTATCGATCTATCTGTCTATCTATCTATCTGTCTATCGATCTATCTATCTATCGTTCTATCTATCTATCTATCTATCTATCTATCTATCTATCTATCTATCTATCTATCTATCTATCTGTCTGTCTGTCTATCTATCTGTCTATCGATCTGTCTATCGATCTGTCTATCGATCTATCTATCTATCTATCTGTCTGTCTGTCTGTCTGTCTGTCTGTCTGTCTATCTATCTATCTATCTATCTATCTATCTATCTATCTATCTATCTATCTATCTATCTATCTATCTATCTGTCTGTCTCTCTGTCTCTCTGTCTCTCTGTCTCTCCAGCTCTTCTTTCTGTAGTAAGTCCATTAGCTTTTCAGGACTAAGTACCTCTGCCTTTCCCTCAATCTGATCAGGATTTTCCTGTACCATTATAATAAATATATTATCTGCTAACTGACCCTCAAATCTTTCATCCTTCTACTCAATCTTTCCTTTTTGCTGTAACTTACGACCTGGTAATTACAGACCAGTGAGCCTTACTTTGGTTGTGGGTAAAATGTTGGAAAAGCATGCCAGAGATAGAATTTATAATCATCTCATTAGGAATAAGTTGATTAGGGATAGTCAACAGAGTTTCGTGAAGGGTAGGTCGTGAGTCACAAACCTTATTGAGCTGTTTTGAGAAGGTGACCGAATAGGTAGATGAGAGTAAAGCTGTTGATGTGGTATATATGGATTTCAGTAAGGTGTTTGATAAGATTCCCCATGGTAGGCTACTGCACAGCGTACAGAGGCATGGGATTGAGGTCGATTTAGCGGCTTGGATTTGCAATCGGCTAGCTGAGAGAATACAGAAGGTGGTGGTTGATGGGGAATGTGCATCCTGGAGTTCAGTAGCTAGTCGTGTACCGCAAGGGTCTGTTTTCGGTCTATTGCTGTTTGTCATTTCTTTAAACAACCTGGATGAGGGCGCAGATGGATGGGTTAGTAAATTTGTGGATGACACTAAGTTTGGTAAGTTGTGAATAGTGCTGAAGAATGTTGTAGGTTACAGAGGGATATAGATTAGCTGCAGACCTGGCCTGAAAGATGTCAAATGGAGTTTAATGCAGAAAAGTGTGATATCATTCACTTTGGCAGGAGTAACAGGAATGCAGAATGCTGGGCGAATGGAAAGGTTCTTGGTAGTGTAGATGAGCAGAGAGATCTCGGTGTCCATGTACATAGATTCCACAAAGTTGCCACCCAGGTTGATAGGGCTGTTAAAAAGACAATAGGTGCGTTAGCTTTTATTTGGAGAGGAATCGAGTTGCAGAACCATGTGGTCATGCTGCAGCTGGACAAAACTCTGGTGTGGCCACACTTGGAGTATTGCGTGCAGTTCTGGTCACCGCATTGTAGCAAAGATGTGGAAGCTTTGGAAAGGGTTCAGAGGAGATTTACCAGGACATTGCTGGGAATGTAGGGAAGGTCTTATGAGGAAAGGTTGAGGGACTTGAGGCTGTTTTTGTTCGAGAGAAGAAGTTTGAGAGTTGACTTAATTGGGACATATAAGATAATCAGCCTGAGATCGGGTGGAGAGTGAGAGCCTTTTCCCGAGAATGGTGATGGCATGAGGGGGATAGCATCAAACTGAGGGATGATAGATATAGGATAGATGTCGTAGGTAGTTTCTTTACTCAGAGAGTAGTAGGGGGTGTGAAACGCACTGCCTGGAACTGTTCCAAACTCACCAACTTTATGGGTATTTAAATGGTCATTGTCTAGGCATATGGACGCGGAAGGATTATTGTAGGTTAGATGGGCTTCAGATTGGTTTCACAGGGCAGTGGAACGTCGAGGGCCAAAAGGCCTGTACTGCGCTTTAATATTCTAGGTTCTATGTTCTACCACAGTGGAATCATTGAATTATAGAATCACAGAACTCCGACAGTGCAAAAACAGGCCATTTGGCCCAACAGGTTCTATCGATATGCCGAAGAATATCCCACTCAGACCTGTTCCCCTACCCTATTACTCTGCATTTCCCCTAATTAATGTGCTGAAATGTACATATCCCTGAACACTGCGGGAAATTGACCATGGCTAATTCACCTGTTCTGCATATGTTTGGATCTGGTCGCTCGACAGTCTGGAAACATTCCAGGGCATTTTTCTTTTATCTCCCAGGTTCCCTGGTTTTCCTTTGGCTTCTCTACAAGGGTGGAGGCGTCAGTCCCACCTTGGAACACGTTAGATCGTTCCCAAGAACAAACTGCATTTCAGGAACTGACATTTTGTCCGTCACTCCCACCGCTACTTCTCCAGTCTTGATATATCCCTCCAACATCATCTTACACAGGAGAACGCTAAATTTAGGTCCAATTTTTCCTCAAACTATGACCCTCTCGGGTAACATGTCAGAAGTGTGCAGACGTTTTCATCTCATAGTATTCGAGACTGACCAGATCCAGTAATCTCTCCAAATTGTAACTTCTCCCCCTGTTCTTCCTGTGTAAACTTTACCCAGAGAGGTGAAGTGTTTTTCGAGATCAGATACTGCTTCCATACCCAGCCCCTGCCTAGGCTGTGCACTTTCCTACAACTCCTCGACTTTGCTTGTGATTCCCTTTACTACTTTCATTAAACCCACTGGCTTAGCCTCTTTTACTACATCTTTTCCCACAGTGCCTTTCTTCAATGACCAGCACTGTGATTTTATGGGTCCCACCTTATAGCAATGAAGCCATCTTTTCCCAAAGACACCTTAAGCCATCGGCATTGTAATTTTAAATGCCCCATTCCATTTCACATGAAAATACCTCAGGCATTTCAACTCCTTTCTACCCTCTTGGGTTTCTTTTTCCACCTCTGGCAAACCACTACCCGTGAGCTCTACTCTTTGTCTTGTCGTGAAGATCTCCCCTTCTCCCAATTTTCCTCACAGGACAAAAGTTCAGCCAGAAGCAAAATTTCGCCTTTTGCACCAATGCAAATTAATCTGCCATCTCTGCCAGTCTTCAACTTTTTGTTTGTTCATGACTGTTTATTCTTGGAGTGAGTTTTTAAACTCTTCCAGCAGTGTAATCTCTCTTAGTGCTGCATAGGCTCTGCCTATCTTTAAGACCCACATGTATTAATGCAATTGCTATGTTCAATTCTTTCAACATAAGTATGACCTGGTTCTTTTTTTATGCGTCTGAACCACTGACTATACGCCTCTAGTACCCATTCAGAAGGACCTAAAGTAGCCTGTTTAACATCTGCATAATCTCTTGACCATTTATCTGGCAGCACTGCAAACACCTCGCTAGCTCTGCCTACCAGCTCAGTCTGAACGCACATTCCCCACAAATTCTCTGGCCACTCCATTTGCCTATCCATATTTTTCCAAATGAAATAATGAAGGCTTCGACATCTTTCTCATCGAAATGTGGCAATGTTTTAACATATTTACAAACATCCCTGTCTTACCCTTCACCCTCATCTCGTAAACTTGACTTTCCTCACTAATTCACAACTTCTGAAGTTCAAATTCTCTCTCCCCCCTTCCTTTTTACTCTTTCTCTTTCTTCTCTCTCTCTTTCTCTCTCTCTCTCACTACCTCTTCCTTCTCCCTGTCGTTTAGCTCATCGAAGAACTTTTCTCCTTTTTCCATCTTTCAGCCTTTCCATTCAGGCAGATGAGCCTGCACTTTAAGTTTACTTCAAAATACGAAAACAGTTTCTATTTTAAAGTAAACATTCATGCTTTCAATTTCATAACTGTGTCCTTGTGCACAAATCACAGAAAGTGGGGGATTCAGCTGCCAGGTATAGTAAGAAACACAAATGGAATCCTGACATTTATTGCGAAAGGACTGAACTGTAAAAGCAAAGACATACTGCTACAATTATATGTGATGTTGGTAAGACCTTACCTTGGGAATTGTGTCGAGTTTTGTGACCCTCTTGCAATTTCATTCTCCATTGCCCTTCCTCACAGTTAACATAGTGACAATTGTGATCCTATCTCAGAACAAGTGCGGTCTCTCCAGATGTGTCACCTGTTACTTGATGGCCATAGCAACGACAGATCTACTGGTTATTATCTTTGACTTGATTTTGAGACATATACCAATCGTTTATTATGTCCATTTTATCGTCCTGGAGTCTGTCCCTGTCTGTAATATCCACACCGTCCTGCTTTATGCAGTTACTGACTGTTCTGTCTGGTTCACCGTCACTTTCACCTTTGATCGATTTTTGGCCATTTGTTGCCAGAAGTTGAAAAGTAAATACTGCAATGAGAAAACAGTACCTGTATTTCTTGGAACAGTAACTGTGCTGAGCTGTTGTAAGAACACTTTCTGGTATTTTATGTTAACAAATCGGTACTGGCTGATGAACAGGCCCTGATGTTACCGTGTCACCAAATTTGTTCGGGAATCTCTGTTGTGGGTCACAATTGAGTTTCTCCATCATATTCTCACCCCGGCTCACCCCTTCGTCATGATTCTGCTGCTCAATGTTTTCACCATCCAACAGCAGAGCCCGCGGGAGACTCATTCGTCAGAGTGCCAGAGACCCAGAAATGGAGAGCCGAAGTAAATCCACCATTTTACTATTTGTTATCTCAGCAAATTTCATCCTGCTGTGTACAATGATAATGCTGTATTCGATTTGGAACCGAATGTTGTCTTTTGGCTGTTGGTCTGTCTGGATACATGAATTTGTCCAGGAAGTAGGCTTCATGCTACAGCTCCTCAGTTGCTGCACGAACACTGTGTTTTATGCCGTGACCCAGACTAAGTTCAGAGAGCAGCTGAAGAATGCATTGAAATATCCTTTTATCCTAATTATTCTATACACTCGGTAGTTCAGGGAAAAGAAACTGGGCAACGCTGAGAGGCATCAGCAAACGTTCTAATTCATTTCACATTCCCAGTGGCGCGAGTGACCTATCCTAATGTGACTGCACACATACTCCTTGCAATAACCCAATAGGCAAGATACATTATATGAGGAGCTGCTTTGCAACATAGAAGAGTACATCATCAGAACAGGCCCTTCGGCCTTACATGTTGCACTTTAAATGACGCCATAATTAAACTAATCCCTTCTGTCTGGCCATGGTCTGTATTCCTCCCTGCTTTATACATGCATGTTCTTATCTCTTAAACTCCTTATCATACCTACCTACATCACCACCACTGGCAGTGCGTTCCAGACTCCTACTGCTCTCTGTGTGAAAGACTTACCTCTCACATCTCCTTTGAACTTTCCCTCCCCTCTCCCCTTAAATGCATGCCCCCTAGTATTAGCCATTTCAACTCTGGGAAAACGATTCTGCCCATCAACCCTTTTTCTGTGCATCTCGTAATTTTATAGAATTCTATCAAGTCACCCCTCAGCCTCTGCTGCTCCCACGTTTATTCTAGCATTTTCTTATAATTCATACCTTCTCATCTAGGCTGGTCCTGGTAAACCTCTTCTGCACCCTCTCCACAGCTCAACATCCTTCTTGCGATGTGGCGATCAGAATTGAACACAATACTCGAAGTGTGGCCGAACCAAAGTCTTATAAAGCTACAACATGACATCCTGACTCTTGTGCTCAGCTCCCTGACCAATAAAGACAAGTGTGCCATACACCTTCTTTACCACCCTATCTACTTTCAGGGAGCTATGGACTTGCACCCCAAGATCCCTCTGTCCACCAATGCTGCTCAGGTCCTGGCATGAGCTATATACTTTTCCTTAACATTTGAACTCCCCAAGTGAAGCACCTCACACTTAAGGCTGAGGGATTTGAGGCTGTTTTCATTGGAGAGGAGAAGATTGAAAGATAACTTAATTGAGACATATACGATAATCAGAGGGCTAGATAGGTTGGACAGCAAAAGCCTTTTTCCTCAGAATGTGATGGTTAGCATGAGGGGACATAGTTTTAAATTGAGGGGTGATAGATATAGGTCAGATGTCAGAGGTAGTTTCTTTACTCAGAGAGTAGTTGGGGCATGGCACGCACTACCTGCAACAGTAGTAAACTTGCCAACTTTAAGGTCATTTAAATGGTCATTGGATAGGCATATGGAGGAGAATGGAATAGTGTAGGTTAGATGGGCTTCAGATTGGTTCCACAGATCGACGCAACATCGAGGGCCGAAGGGCCTCAGTACTGTGCTGCAATGTTCAATGCTCTATGTTCTAAACTCCATCTGCCATTTCTCCACCTATATCCACAACGGATTCATATCCCGCTGTGTCCTTTGAAAACCTTCCTGAACGGCTGCACTCCATGAACTGTAGGTTGACCCACAACCCCCTTCACGAGGGAACTTCAGATGTTTGACCCACTGACCCATCATCCTGTCACTGAGGACTCCCTGCATTCTGCTACACGACATGCTCTGCATTGAGGCAACCATCTTGCTTCTCCTTGGGGAGATTGCCCCATTTGGTGTCATCGGGCGAGTAGGAGCCCAGTAAGGACCTGTTCTGAGTCTCCTAGAGGGACTGCTGTTCTCAGCTCCTGATTCAGAGCATTGTGGGCGTCACGGTGGCACAGTGGTTAGCACTACTGCCTCACAGCGCCAGAGACCCGGGTTCATTTCCCACCTCAGGCGACTGTGTGGAGTTTGCACGTTCTCCCCGTGTCTGCGTGGGTTTCCTCTGGGTGCTCCGGTTTCCTCCCACAGTCCAAAGATGTGCAGGTCAGGTGAATTGGCCATGCTAAATTGCCCGTAGTGTTAGGTAAGGGGTAAATGTAGGGGTATGGGTGGGTTGCGCTTCGGCGGGGCGGTGTGGACTTGTTGGGCCGAAGGGCCTGTTTCCACACTGTAAGTAATCTAATCTAATCTAATCTAAAAACTACTCCTGGTGGTCTGAGGTTGCAGTGCAAGTGGGTACCGTGGATTTTCCGATGGCTGGATGTTGGGATTTATCGGGACCCTAAACAATGTCCAGCCTTTCTGGGTTGTGATGGGGAGGGAGAAAGAGAATGGGAGAGAGAGAGGAAGAGAGTGAGAGAGTGAAAGGGAGAGGTAGAGAGTGAGTGAGAGATTGGGAGAAAGACGAAGCAACTGGGAGGGGAAGGTCGGGAGGAACAGAGTGAGAGACAGAGAGATAGAATGGAGGGACTGAGAGTGAAAGATGATTGGAGAGAGAGAGAGAGACAAAGATAGAGGAAGAGGCAGAGAGAACAAGAGAGGGAAAGGTGGAGGGAGAGAGAAAGAGTGATCAAGAGAGTGGGAGAGAGTGGGAGAGAGTGGGAGCAACAGAGGGAGAGGAAACGAGACAGAGAGACATGGAAGGAGGGGTGCGAGAAAGGGGGAGACAGAGGGAGGATCAGAGAGAGAGAAAAGGAGAGGACAAGAGTAACAGATAGAGGGAGAGACACAGAGATGAAGAGATAAAGCATAGGAATGAGAAAGCGAGAAAGGGAGAGAGAGAGATGGGGAGAGAGAGAGAATGGGAGAGAGAGGAGGAGGAGACCGAGAGAGAGTTAGGGAGAGAGAGCAGAGAGAAGGAGACAGAGAGAAGCAGCTCACAGCAGGATCAACAGACACACACACCATACTGACACACACAGACACACACATACAGAGTCACACACACACAGATGCTCACAGCATATTGACACACACATGCTTACACAGAAACACACATGCACACACACACACTCACAGACACACATAATCAGACACACACACAGACAAAACACACTCATGCACATACACATACAGGAGAAAGTGAGGACTGCAGATGCTGGAGATCAGAGCTGAAAATGTGTGGCTGGAAAAGCGCAGCAGGTCAGGCAGCATCCAAGGAACAGGAGAATCGACGTTTCGGGGGCTCATGCCCGAAACGTCGATTCTCCTGCTCCTTGGATGCGGCCTGACCTGCTGCGCTTTTCCAGCCACACATTTTCAGCACATACACATACACACACACATGCACACACACATGCACACATACACACACACGCATAGACACAGAGGCACAGACATACACACATACATGCACACAAAGGCACAGACAGACACACACATTATGTTGGTGTGGAGAGGATTGTCATTGTACTAAGAGTTCCCACACAGTGAAACATGTTCATGTTCAGATATCTATGTGCTACCTCTGTAATGGGGACGTGCAGTTTTCCTGTCATTAACACATTATGTGGGATATGTCTATTACAACTGTATCCAGGCATCTCCCAGTGAACCGTTTTGAAAGGACATACGGTGAATTTTATTGCACCCTCTGCAATTTGCAATGTTTTGTAACCTACTCCCTCAGTTTCTTCGTGAGAACCGAATTGAAAAGTGGAAGAAGTGAGACCATCACTGGATTTGTTCATTTGCTTACGCTCCTGCCTCAGGGGCAAGACCCATCGGAGAAAAGTGTTTTGTGTCTCCAAAGACATTGTTCGAAGAAGGGAACAGCTGTGCCACCTGGCTGCAGTGGCGGGGGGGAGGCCACCAGAGGGCAGCACTTTATCACTTTACAGAGAGGACCTTTGATCCATCACTTCCCGGGCAAAACGTGTTTGATTGCTGCCAAGGGACACAAACACACACCAACACTTATACCCCACAATCACCTGATGAAGGAGCAGCGCACTGAAAGCTAGTGCTTCCAAATCAACCTGTCGGACTATAACCTAGTGTTGTGTGATTTTTTTTAACTTTGTCCACCCCAGACCAACCAAATCACAAAAACACAGACACACACACAGATGGAAACACACACCAAAGTGACCACCAGCATTGTATCATGTTAAACACAAGAGCAACAGACAAAGCAAAAAGGAGAATAGGCTTAACATCATTTCAAGGGATTCACCCCCAAAACAGCAGACAGCTCATTGCACAGAGACACAGACTCAGTACATACACACAAGCATAGACACCCACACAAATACACACCCTGATCTACACTAACACACAGCTACAAACACACAGCGATAGTTTGACATAGTGAGAAACACACAGAGCTCCATCCCCTTCCCTCATCACACACACACACACACACACACACACACACACACACACACACTTCCAGCATCTGCAGTTTTCACTTTTGCCTAGACATAGAGAGACACAAACGCAGAGACAGAACCATACAGAGCCTCACAGGCAGATATATGTATACATAAACAGACACAGAGACACACATAGGCACACATCTTTATACAGTTATAGACACACGGACACCTAGATAGAGACACACAGTCACACACATACAGGGACATAACCATACATACACACATATACAGAGACAGATACAGCGATACACACAGAGACACACACACATATAGACAGACACACACACAGACATACATAAAGAGACGCACACATACAGAGACAGAACCACACAGAGACACAGACAAGCACATATACAGACAGACAAAGAGAAATACAGAGACAGAAACTCATGGATAGATGCAGAGAGACACACTGAAGCACTGACATACACACAGACACACTGACACACACATGGGTCACACTCAAACTCACACACATACATATATTTTGACATATGTATACCAACAGACACAGAGACACGCATTTATAGAGGCAGAACCATAACACATACATACACACACACAGATATAGAGACAGAACCACACAGATACACACAGAGATACAGACATATGCACACAGATACAGAGGTACACACATATATAGAGACAGAACCACCACAGAGACACCCACAGAGAGAGACACACACAAACACAGACACACACACAGATGCACACACAAACACACACAGACACATACACACACTTTCGTATTGTGTGCCATTTCTGACATTGCCCTTGAGTCTAACCATCTTTAATACAATTGGTGTCTGTCAGCTCATTCCCAGCATTTCCTGATGAAGTGACGAGAATTTGTAAAAAGCCCAGCGATGTGCCCTGGTAACTGCCAGGGAAGAGGTGAATGACTTTAATAATCTCATGATCATTTATACCGTTAACACATACAAGAGATCCATGTTATTCTGTGATGAAGCAGGCCCAGGCTGAAGAAACTTCCGGGAACAGGGTCTGTCCCTCATGGGAGAAAGGGAGTGTGAGAAACCAATGAGAGAGAGGGAGAGAGAAAGACAGAGAGCGAGGAGACACTACAATGGTTAGTATCACCCCTTCAGATTCTCTGTGCCTTTCCTGAACTGCTGTTCGTCTCTGACTGACTTCTGCCTCTCAATCTCTTTGTCTCTCATTCCCTTTCTCTTTCTGTTTCTCTCTTTTATTATCTCTGTCTATCAAAGTTTCTCCTCTTGCTGCTCTATTGTTCTCCCTCGATCTCCATCTAGCTTGCTCTTGATTTTTTGCTCTCTCTCCCTCCCTTTCTGTTGTGAGTCTGCGTCTTTCTTCATACTGTCGATTTTTCTATTCCTTCCCTCTCTATGTCTCCCTTGGTCTCTTGCTTCCTCTTTATCTTTTGTTCTTTCTCTGACTCTATTTATCAATCTACCTCTCTCTTTCACTCATTTTGCCTTTTGCTCTCTCTTGAGTCTCTGTTCTTTCTCTTACAGTCTCAACTCTTGTCTCTCCTTGTTACAATCTTTGAATCTCTATCTATCTTCTCTCTCTCTCTCTGTTTCCTCTCTTTAACCATTCCCTTCCATTTCTTTCTTCCCTCCCTGTCTCTTTTTCTCTCTGCCCCAGTCGCCTTTTTTTCCGTCTCACTGAACCCCTCCGAAATTTTATGCACCCCCCCCCCCAAAATTTCTACCCCTAAAATTTACTCACACTTTGGCTCCCCCCTCCCCAAATCGACCTCCCAAGTTTGGGCCCCCAATTTCTGCCCCTCAAATATTGCTCCATATTTCTGCCTCTCAAGATTGCCCCCACACTTTTCTCCTTCCCCAAAAATAGACCCCCAAATATCTATCCCTTATTTTTGCCCCTCAAATATTACTCCGCACTTCTGCCCCCTCAAATTAAATGTGGTGGAAAGTCTGTGGCAGAGATTTCCAAACTAACTCAGGGATAGATTAAAATCCTCATTCCTTGCCCAGTCCACCCATCCAGACCCAGTAAGGTTTTGTCCCAGAAGGAGGATAGGTTTCTGACTTGGTATTATAATTATTATTGCTAATTTAGCATGGCCAACCCACCCTAACCTGTGCAGCCCTGGGCACTATGGGTAATTGAGCATGGCCAACCCACCCTAACCTGCACATCCCTGGGCACTATGGGGAATTTAGCATAGTCAATCCACCCTCACCTGCACATCCCTGGGCATTATGGGTAACTGAGCATGGCCAATCCACGCTAACCTGCACATCCCTGGGCACTATGGGTAATTTAGCATAGTCAATCCACCCTCACCTGCACATCCCTGGGCACTATGGGTAATTTAGCATGGTCAATCCACCCTAATCTGTACACTGGCATGGTGGGTCAGTGGTTAACACTGCTGCCTCACAGTACCAGGGTCCCAGGTTCGATTCCAGCCTCAGGCAGTTTGTACATTTTCCCTGTGTTTGTCTGGATTTCCTCCGGGTGCTCTGGTTTCCTCCCACAGTCCAAAGATGTGCAGGTCAGATGAATGGGCCATACTAAATTGCCCATAGTGATAGGTGCACTAGTTAGAGGGAAATGGGTCTGGGTGGGTTACTCTTCAGAGGGTTGGTGCGGATTGGTTTGGCTGAAGGTCCTGGTTCCACACTGTAGGGAATCTAATCTAATCCCTGGGCACTATGGGTAATTTAGCATGGCCAATCCACCCTAACCTGCACATCCCTGGGCACTATGGGTAATTTAGCATGGCCAATCCACCCTAACCTGCACATCCCTGGGCACGATGGGTAATTTAGCACGGCCAATCCACCCTAACCTGCACATCCCTGGGCACTATGGGTAATTTAGCATGGCCAATCCACCCTAACCTGCACATCCCTGGGCACTATGGGTAATTTAGCATGGCCAATCCACCCTAACCTGCACATCCCTGGGCACTATGGGTAATTTAGCATGGCCAATCCACCCTAACCTGCACATCCCTGGATACTATGGAACAATTTCCCATGGCCAATCCACTCTAACCTGCACATCCCTGGATACTATGGAACAATTTCCCATGGCCAATCCACCCTAACCTGCACATCCCTGGATACTATGGAACAATTTCCCATGGCCAATCCACTCTAACCTGCACATCCCTGGATACTATGGAACAATTTCCCATGGCCAATCCACTCTAACCTGCACATCCCTGGATACTATGGAACAATTTCCCATGGCCAATCCACCCTAACCTGCACATCCTTGAACTGTGGAAGGAAACCAGAGCACTGTCAGGAAATCCACACGCAGACACGGGGAGAATGTGCAAACTCACACACACACACACAGCACCTGAGGTTGGGATCAAACCTGGGTCTCTGGCACAGTTAGGCACCACTGAACTCTCAACCCTGCTTCTCCAATAGTTTGTGGGGCTGGTTGGTAATGGTTGCTCTCCATTGCCAGAGCATTATCGATTCTCCCTATTAGAAATAGGTGACAGCAGTGGGTTGCTGATTAGTGATATCATCAAATTCCTCCTCAACTCTGACCAGAATGTTTTTAAATGATTTTCCCACCCCCCCCCACCCCCCACCCCCCGGGTATCCCACTATAACAACACAGTCAAATCATTACAAGCACAAACCCGTCCCAACTTTATCAGGATCCACGGCAACACTGAACATACCCTCGCTCATCTGATTCAGCCCCTTGAGCTCACAATATTTCTGCAATCAGTTGTAGATTGACGCCATCACTCTCTCTGTCTCTCTTGTGGGCTCCCGCAATCTCTCCCTCTCACTCTCTTTTGGGCACCCAAAATCACTCTGTCTCTGTCTCTCTCTTGCGTGTAGGCTGCCGCAATATCTCTCTCTCTCTCATATGCTCCTGCAATCTCTCTCTTGCCCACTCTCTTCTGGGCACCCGTACTCTCTACCTCGCTCTCTCTCTCTCTCTCTCTCTTGCAGGCTCTGCAATCTCTTTCGTGCGCTCCTGCAATCACTACCTCTCTCTCTCATGCGGTCCCGCAATCTATTTCTCTCACCCACTCTCTTGTGGGCTCCCGCAATTTCCGACTCCCTCTCTCACGGGCTCCGCAATCTCTCTCTCATTCTCAGTCTCCCCAAACTCTCCCTCACCCTCTCATGGACTCCTGCAATCTCAACATTTCTCTCTCTTGGCTCCCGCAATCTCTCTCTCTTTCTCAGGGGCTCCACGGTCTCTCTGTCTCTCTCTTTCTGTCACACTCACTGTCTGGTGGGCACCCACAATGTCTCACTCTCTCTCTCGTGGGTACACAGTCTCTCTCTCTCTCTCTCTCCCACTCTCTTATGGGCTCCCATGATGTCTGACCCCCTCTCGCATGGGGCTCCTCAATCTCTCTCTCCCTTTCTCGTAGGCTCCCACAATCTCTCCCCTCTCGCTCTCTCATGGGCTCCCGCCATGTCCCACTCTCTCTCTCTCGCGGCATCCGCAATCTCTCTCTTTACCTCTCTCTCATGTGCTCCCGCAGTCTCTCTCCCTCTCTCTTGCGGCCTCCCACAATCTCTCTTCAGCGGCCTCCCGCAACGTCTCTCTCTCTCTCTCGTAGCCTCCAGCGGTTGGTTCGTCCATCCGTCCGTCCGTCCGTCCGTCCGTCCATTCATTCATTCATTCATTCACTCATTCACTCATTCACTCCCTCCCTCCCTCCCTCCCTCACTCACTCACTCACTCACTCACTCACTCACAATCTCTCTCTCTCTCTCTCTCCCTCATTCTCTCGCGCGGTCTCCCACAATCTCTCTCTCTCTCTCCCTCCCTCCCTCCCTCACTCACTCACTCACTCTCTCGCGCAGTCTCCCACAATCCCTCTCTCTCTCTCCCTCACTCACTCTCTCTACCCCACTCACTCTCTCTCCCCCTCACTCTCTCGCGCAGTCTCCCACAATCTCTCTCTCCCTCACTCTCTCGCGTGGCCTCCCACAATCTGTCTCTCTCCCTCCCTCACTCTCTCTCCCTCCCTCCCTCCCTCACTCACTCACTCACTCACTCTCTCGCGCGGTCTCCCACAATCTCTCTCTCTCTCTCTCTCTCTCCCTCACTCACTCTCTCGCGCGGTCTCCCACAATCTCTCTCTCTCTCTCTCTCTCTCCCTCCCTCCCTCCCTCCCTCACTCACTCACTCACTCACTCACGAGGTCTCCCACAATCTCTATCTATCTCTCTCTCTCTCTCTCACTCACTCTCCCGTGCGGTCTCCGACAATCTCTCTCTCTCTCTCTCTCTCTTTCTCCCTCACTCTCTCGCGCGGTCTCCCACAATCTCTCTCTCTCACTCACTCACTCACTCACTCACTCACTCACTCACTCACTCACTCACTCACTCCCGCGGTCTCCCACAATCTCTCTCTCTCTCTCTCTCTTGCGCGCGGTCTCCCACAATCTCTCTCTCCCTCACTCACTCACTCTCTCCCTCACTCACTCACTCTCTCGCGCGGTCTCCCACAATCTCTCTCTCTCCCTCACTCTCTGTCTCGCGCGGTCTCCCACAATCTCTGTCACAATCTCTCCCACAATCCCACAGTCTGTAAGGACAGACTGACGGGCAGAGGGGGTGGGGTGGCCTTGTTGGTAAGGGAGGATATTCAGTCCCTTGCGCAGGGGGACCTCGAGTCAGGGGATGTAGAGTCAGTGTGGATAGAGCTTCGAAATACTAAGGGTAAAATGACCCTCATGGGAGTCATCTACAGGCCCCCAAACAGTAGTCTGGATGTCGGATGTAAGTTGAATCAGGAGCTGAAATTGGCTTGTCGCAAAGATGTTACTACAGTTGTTATGGGGGTTTTAACATGCAGGTAGACTGGGAGAATCAGGATGGTATCGGGCCTCAAGAAAGAGACTTTGTGGAGTGCCTCAGAGATGGATTTTTAGAGCAGCTGGTGCTGGAGCCGACCAGGGATAAGGCAATTCTGGATCTGGTATTGTGTAACGAGCCAGAATTGGTCAGGGACCTCGAAGTGAAGGAGCCATTAGGAAGTAGTGACCATAATACAATAAGCTTCAATCTGCAATTTGAGAGCGAGTGGGTATAATCGGAAGTGACAATATTTCAGTTGAATAAAGGGAAATATGGAGCTATGAGGGAGCAACTGGCCAAAGTTCAATGGTGCAATACCTTAACAGGGAAGACCGCGGAGGAACAATGGCGGATATTTCTGTGTATAATGCAGAAGTTGCAGGATCAGTTCATTCCTAAAAGGAAGAAAGATCCCAGGAGGAGACATGGGCGGCCGTGGCTGACGAGGGAAGTAAAGAAACATATAAAGTTAAAAGAGAAAAAGTATAACTTAGCGAAGATAAGTGGGAAAACTGAGGACTGGGAAGCTTTTAAAGACCAACAGAGGATCAGTAAGAAGGAAATACGCAGAGAAAAAATAAGGTACGAAGGTAAACTGGCCAAGAATATAAAGAAGGATAGTAAAAGCTTTTTTCCGTATGTCCAAGGCAAAAAAATGGTTAGGACAAAAATTGGGCCCTTGAAGACAGAAACAGGGGAATATATTACTGGGAACAAAGAAATGGCAGAGGAATTAAATGGGTACTTCAGATCTGTGTTCACTGGGGAAGACACAAGCAATCTCCCTGAGGTAACAGTGGCTGAAGGACCTGAACTTAAGGGAATTTCTATTTGCCAGGATTTGGTGTTGGAGAGACTGTTAGGTCTGAAGGTTGATAAGTCTCCGGGACCTGATGGCCTGCATCCCAGGGTACTGAAGGAGGTGGCTCGGGAAATCGTGGATGCGCTGGCGATTATTTTCCAGAGTTCAATAGAATCGGGGTCGGTTCCTGAGGATTGGAGGGCGGCTAATGTTGTGCCACTTTTTAAGAAGGGTGGGCGGGAGAAAGCAGGAAATTATAGACCAGTTAGTCTGACCTCAGTGGTGGGAAAGATGCTGGAGTCTATTATAAAGGATGAAATTACGGCACATCTGGATAATAGTAACAGGATAGGACAGAGTCAGCATGGATTTATGAAGGGGAAATCATGCTTGACTAATCTTCTTGAATTTTTTGAGGATGTGACTCTGAAGATGGATGAGGGAGATCCAGTAGATGTAGTGTACCTGGACTTTCAGAAAGCTTTTGATAAAGTCCCACACAAGAGGTTAGTGAGTAAAATTAGGGCGCACGGTATTGGGGGCAAAGTACTAGATTGGATAGAGAATTGGTTGGCTAATAGGAAACAAAGGGTAGTGATTAACGGCTCCATTTCGAAATGGCAGGCAGTGACCAGTGGGGTACCGCAGGGATCCGTGCTGGGACCGCAGCTTTTTACAATATATGTAAATGATATAGAAGATGGTATCAGCAATAACATTAGCAAATTTGCTGATGATACAAAGCTGGGTGGTAGGGTGAAATGTGATGAGGATGTTAGGAGATTACAGGGTGACCTGGACAAGTTAGGTGAGTGGGCAGATGCATGGCAGATGCAGTTTAATGTGGATAAATGTCTGGTTATCCACTTTGGTGGCAAGAACAGGAAGGCAGATTACTACCTCAATGGTATCAAATTAGGTAAAGGGGCTGTTCAGAGAGATCTGGGTGTTCTTGTACACCAGTCAATGAAGGCAAGCATGCAGGTACAGCAGGTCGCGAAGAAGGCTAATAGTATGCTGGCCTTCATAACAAGAGGGATTGAGTATAGAAGCAAAGAGGTCCTTCTGCAGCTGTACAGGGCCCTGGTGAGACCACACCTGGAGTACTGTGTACAGTTCTGGTCTCCAAATTTGAGGAAAGACATTCTGGCTATTGAGGGAGTGCAGCGTCGGTTCACGAGGTCAATTCCTGGAATGGCAGGATTGCCTTATGCTGAAAGACTGAAACGACTGGGCTTGTATACCCTTGAGTTTAGAAGACTGAGAGGGGATCTGATTGAAACGTATAGGCTTATGAAAGGACTGGACACTCTGGCAGGAGGGAACATATTTCCGTTGATGGGGGAATGCCGAACCAGAGGACACAGCTTAAAAATACGGGGTAGACCATTTAGGACAGAGATGAGGAGAAACTACTTCACCCAGAGATTGGTGGCTGTGTGGAATGTTCTGCCCCAGAGGGCAGTGGAGGCCCAGTCTCTGGATTCATTTAAGAAAGAATTGGATAGAGCTCTTAAAGATAGTGGGGTCAAGGGTTATGGAGATAAGGCAGGAAGAGGATACTGATTAGGAATGATCAGCCATGATCATATTGAATGGCGGTGCAGGCTCGAAGGGCTGAATGGCCTACTCCTGCATCTGTTGTCTATTGTCTATTGTCTCTCTCTCTCTCTCTCTCCCCCTCGCTCTCTCGCACGGTCTCCCACAATATCCCTCCCACAATATCCCTCCCTCCCTCCCTCAATATCCCTTCCTCCCTCCCTCTCTCTCTCTCTCTCACGCGCGGTCTCCCACAATCTCACTCACTCACTCTCTCTCTCTCTCTCGTGCGGTCTCCCACAATCTCTCTCTCTCTCTCTCTCTCTCCCCCTCACTCACTCTCTCGCGCAGTCTCCCACAATCTCTCTCTCTCTCCCTCACGCGGTCTCCCACAATCTCTCTCTCTCTCCCTCACTCTCTCGTGCGGTCTCCCCACAATCTCACTCACTCACTCACTCACTCACTCACTCTCTCGCGCGGTCTCCCACAATCTCGCTCTCTCTCCCTCCCTCCCTCCCTCACTCTCTCGCGCGGTCTCCCACAATCTCGCTCTTTCTCCCTCCTTCCCTCCTTCCCTCCCTCACTCACTCTCTCTCTCTCTCTCTCTCTCTCTCTCTCTCTCTCGCACGGTCTCCCACAATCTCTCTCTCTCTCTCTCTCTCTCTCTCCCTCCCTCCCTCCCTCCCTCCCTCACTCACTCACTCACTCACTCACTCACTCACTCACTCACTCTCTCGCGCGGTCTCCCACAATCACTCACTCACTCACTCACTCACTCACTCACTCACTCTCTCGCGCGGTCTCCCACAATCTCTCTCTCTCTCTCTCTCTCTCTCTCTCTCCCTCACTCTCGCGCGGTCTCCCACAATCTCTCTCTCTCTCTCTCTCTCTCTCCCTCACTCTCGCGCGGTCTCCCACAATCTCTCTCTCTCTCCATCACTCACTCTCTCGCGCGGTCTCCCACAATCTCTCTCTCTCTCCCTCCCTCCCTCACTCTCTCTCTCGCGCGGTCTCCCACAATCTCTCTCTCTCTCCCTCCCTACCTCCCTCACTGTCTCGCGCGGTCTCCCACAATCTCTCTCTCTCTCCCTCCCTCTCTCCCTCCCGCACTCTCTCTCTCTCTCGCGCGGTCTCCCACAATCTCTCTCTCTCTCCCTCCCTCCCTCACTCTCTCGCGCGGTCTCCCACAATCTCTCTCTCCCTCCCTCCCTCCCTCCCTCCCTCACTCTCTCGCGCGGTCTCCCACAATCTCTCTCTCTCTCCCTCCCTCCCTCACTCTCTCGCGCGGTCTCCCACAATCTCACTCTCTCTCCCTCCCTCCCTCCCTCCCTCACTCTCTCGCGCGGTCTCCCACAATCTCTCTCTCTCTCTCCCTCCCTCCCTCCCCTCACTCACTCTCTCGCACGGTCTCCCACAATCTCTCTCTCTCTCTCTCTCTCTCTCCCTCCCTCCCTCACTCTCTCGCGCAGTCTCCCACAATCTCTCTCTCTCTCCCTCCCTCCCTCACTCTCTCGCACGGTCTCCCACAATCTCTCTCTCTCTCTCTCTCTCTCTCTCTCTCTCCCTCCCTCCCTCCCTCCCTCCCTCAATCTCTCGCGCGGTCTCCCACAATCTCTCTCTCTCTCTCCCTCCCTCACTCTCTCGCGCGGTCTCCAATCTATCTCTCTCTCTCCCCCTCCCTCCCTCCCTCCCTCACTCTCTCTCGCGCGGGTCTCCCACAATCTCTCTCTCCCTCACTCTCTCTCTCCCTCCCTCCCTCTCTCACGCGGTCTCCCACAATCTCTCTTTCTCTCCCTCCCTCCGTCCGTCCCTCCCTCCCTCCCTTGCGCGGTCTCCCACAATCTCTCTCCCTCCCTCACTCACTCTCTCGCGCGGTCTCCCACAATCTCTCTCCCTCCCTCACTCACTCTCTCGTGCGGTCTCCCACAATCTCTCTCTCCCTCACTCTCTCGCACGGTCTCCCACAATCTCTCCCTCCCTCACTCTCTCGCCCGGTCTCCCACAATCTCTCTCTCCTCACTCTCTCGCACGGTCTCCCACAATCTCTCTCTCCCTCACTCTCTCTCGCACGGTCCTCCCACAATCTCTCTCTCCCTCACTCTCTCGCACGGTCTCCCACAATCTCTCTCTCTCCCTCCCCTCCCTCTCTCACGCGGTCTCCCACAATCTCTCTCTCTCTCCCCCCTCACTCTCTCTCTCCCCTCACTCTCTCTCCTCCCCCTCCCTCCCTCCCTCCCTCCCTCGCGCGGTCTCCCACAATCTCTCTCCCTCCCTCCCTCACTCACTCTCTCGCGCGGTCTCCCACAATCTCTCTCCCTCCCTCACTCTCTCGCGCGGTCTCCCACAATCTCTCTCTCCCTCACTCTCTCGCACGGTCTCCCACAATCTCTCTCTCCCTCACTCTCTCGCACGGTCTCCCACAATCTCTCCCTCCCTCACTCTCTCGCACGGTCTCCCACAACCTCTCTCTCCCTCACTCTCTCGCACGGTCCTCCCCACAATCTCTCCTCCCTCACTCTCTCGCGCGGTCTCCCACAATCTCTCTCTCCCTCCCTCCCTCCCTCCCTCCCTCACTCTCTCGCGCGGTCTCCCACAATCTCTCTCTCTCTCCTCCCTCCCTCACTCTCTCGCGCGTTCTCCCACAATCTCTCTCTCTCTCCTCCCTCCCTCCCTCCCTCCCTCACTCTCTCGCGCGGTCTCCCACAATCTCTCTCTCTCTCTCCCTCCCTCCCTCCCTCACTCACTCTCTCGCACGGTCTCCCACAATCTCTCTCTCTCTCTCTCTCTCTCCCTCCCTCCCTCACTCTCTCGCGCAGTCTCCCACAAGCTCTCACTCTCTCCCTCCCTCCCTCACGCTCTCGCACGGTCTCCCACAATCTCTCTCTCTCTCTCTCTCTCTCTCTCTCTCTCCCTCCCTCAATCTCTCGCGCGGTCTCCCACAATCTCTCTCTCTCTCTCCCTCCCTCCCTCCCTCCCTCCCTCACTCTCTCGCGCGGTCTCCCACAATCTATCTCTCTCTCTCCCCCTCCCTCCCTCCCTCCCTCACTCTCTCGCGCGGTCTCCCACAATATCTCTCTCTCTCTCCTCCCTCCCTCCCTCACTCTCTCGCGCGGTCTCCCCACAATCTCTCTCTCTCTCTCCCTCCTCCCTCCCTCACTCTCTCGCGCGGTCTCCCACAATCTCTCTCTCTCTCTCTCCCTCCCTCCCTCCCTCACTCTCTCGCGCGGTCTCCCACAATCTCTCTCTCTCTCCCTCCCCTCCCTCCCTCCCTCACTCTCTCGCGCGGTCTCCCACAATATCTCTCTCTCTCTCCCTCCCTCCCTCCCTCCCTCCCTCGCTCTCTCGCGCGGTCTCCCACAATCTCTCTCTCCCCCTCCCCCGCGCTCTCATCGCGCGGGTCTCCCACAATCTCTCTCTCCCCCTCGCTCTCTCGCGCGGTCTCCCACAATCTCTCTCTCCCCCTCGCTCTCTCGCGCGGTCTCCCACAATCTCTCTCTCGCGCGGTCTCCCACAATCTCTCTCTCCCCCTCGCTCTCTCGCGCGGTCTCCCACAATCTCTCTCTCCCCCTCGCTCTCTCGCGCGGTCTCCCACAATCTCTCTCTCCCCCTCGCTCTCTCGCGCGGTCTCCCACAATCTCTCTCTCCCCCTCACTCTCTCTCTCCCCCTCACTCTCTCGCGCAGTCTCCCACAATCTCTCTCTCTCTCTCTCCCTCCGTCCCTCCCTCCCTCGCGCGGTCTCCCACAGTCTCTCTCCCTCCCTCACTCACTCTCTCGCGCGGTCTCCCACAATCTCTCTCTCCCTCACTCTCTCTCTCCCTCCCTCCCTCTCTCACGCGGTTCTCCCACAATCTCTCTTTCTCTCCCTCCCTCCGTCCGTCCCTCCCTCCCTCCCTTGCGCGGTCTCCCACAATCTCTCTCCCTCCCTCACTCACTCCCTCGCGCGGTCTCCCACAATCTCTCTCCCTCCCTCACTCACTCTCTCGTGCGGTCTCCCACAATCTCTCTCTCCCTCACTCTCTCGCACGGTCTCCCACAATCTCTCCCTCCCTCACTCTCTCGCCCGGTCTCCCACAATCTCTCTCTCCCTCACTCTCTCGCACGGTCTCCCACAATCTCTCTCTCCCTCACTCTCTCGCACCGGTCTCCCACAATCTCTCTCTCCTCACTCTCTCGCACGGTTCTCCCACAATCTCTCTCTCTCCCTCCCTCCCTCTCTCACGCGGTCTCCCACAATCTCTCTCTCTCTCCCCTCACTCTCTCTCTCCCCCTCACTCTCTCTCTCACCCTCCCTCCCTCCCTCCCTCCCTCGCGCGGTCTCCCACAATCTCTCTCCCTCCCTCCCTCACTCACTCTCTCGCGCGGTCTCCCACAATCTCTCTCCCTCCCTCACTCTCTCGCGCGGTCTCCACAATCTCTCTCTCCCTCACTCTCTCGCACGGTCTCCCACAATCTCTCTCTCCCTCACTCTCTCGCACGGTCTCCCACAATCTCTCCTCCCTCACTCTCTCGCACGGTCTCCCACAACCTCTCTCTCCCTCAGTCTCTCGCACGGTCCTCCCACAATCTCTCCCTCCCTCACTCTCTCGCACGGTCTCCCACAATCTCTCCCTCCCTCACTCTCTCGCACGGTCTCCCACAATCTCTCTCTCCCTCACTCTCTCGCACGGTCTCCCACAATCTCTCCCTCCCTCGCTCCCTCGCGCGGTCTCCCACAATCTCTCTCTCTCCTCACTCTCTCGCGCGGTCTCCCACAATCTCTCTCTCTCTCTCCCTCTCGCGCGGTCTCCCACAATCTCTCTCTCCCTCACTCTCTCTCTCCCTCCCTCCCTCTCTCACGCGGTCTCCCACAATCTCTCTCTCTCTCTCTCCCTCCCTCCCTCCGTCCGTCCCTCCCTCCCTCCCTCACGCGGTCTCCCACAATCTCTCTCCCTCCCTCCCTCACTCACTCTCTCGCGCGGTCTCCCACAATCTTTCTCCCTCCCTCACTCTCTCGCGCGGTCTCCCACAATCTCTCTCTCCCTCACTCTCTCGCGCGGTCTCCCACAATCTCTCTCTCACTCACTCTCTCTCTCTCCCTCCCTCCCTCACGCGGTCTCCACAATCTCTCTCTCTCTCTCTCTCTCTCCCTCCCTCCCTCCGTCCGTCCCTCCCTCCCTCCCTCACGCGGTCTCCCACAATCTCTCTCCCTCCCTCCCTCACTCACTCTCTCGCGCGGTCTCCCACAATCTTTCTCCCTCCCTCACTCTCTCGCGCGGTCTCCCACAATCTCTCTCTCCCTCACTCTCCTCGCGCGGTCTCCCACAATCTCTCTCTCCCCCTCGCTCTCTCGCGCGGTCTCCCACAATCTCTCTCTCCCCCTCGCTCTCTCGCGCGGTCTCCCACAATCTCTCTCTCTCCCCCTCACTCTCTCGCGCGGGTCTCCCACAATCTCTCTCTCTCTCTCTCTCCCCCTCGCTCTCTCGCGCGGTCTCCCACAATCTCTCTCTCTCTCTCCCCCTCACTCTCTCGCGCGGTCTCCCACAATCTCTCTCTCTCTCTCCCCTCCCTCCCCTCCGTCCCTCGCGCGGTCTCCCACAATCTCTCTCTCTCCCTCACTCTCTCGCGCGGTCTCCCACAATCTCTCTCTCTCTCTCCCTCTCGCGCGGTCTCCCACAATCTCTCTCTCTCCCCTCACTCTCTCTCTCCCTCCCTCCCTCTCTCACGCGGTCTCCCACAATCTCTCTCTCTCTCTCTCCCTCCCTCCCTCCCTCCCGTCCGTCCGTCCGTCCTCCCTCCCCTCCCTCCCTCCCTCCCTCCCTCGCGCGGTCTCCCACAATCTCTCTCCCTCCCTCACTCACTCTCTCGCGCGGTCTCCCACAATCTTTCTCCCTCCCTCACTCTCTCGCGCGGTCTCCCACAATCTCTCTCTCCCTCACTCTCTCGCGCGGTCTCCCACAATCTCTCTCTCACTCACTCTCTCTCTCTCCCTCCCTCCCTCTCTCACGCGGTCTCCCACAATCTCTCTCTCTCTCTCCCTCCCTCTCTCTCTCTCTCTCCCTCCCTCCCTCCCTCCCTCGCGCGGTCTCCCACAATCTCTCTCCCTCCCTCACTCACTCTCTCGCGCGGTCTCCCACAATCTCTCTCCCTCCCTCACTCTCTCGCGCGGTCTCCCACAATCTCTCTCTCCCTCACTCTCTCGCTGCACGGTCTCCCACAATCTCTCTCTCCCTCACTCTCTCGCACGGTCTCCCACAATCTCTCCCTCCCTCACTCTCCTCGCACGGTCCTCCCACAATCTCTCTCTCCCTCACTCTCTCGCACGGTCTCCCACAATCTCTCCCTCCCTCACTCTCTCGCACGGTCTCCACAATCTCTCCCTCCCTCACTCTCTCGCACGGTCTCCCACAATCTCTCTCTCCCTCACTCTCTCGCACGGTCTCCCACAATCTCTCCCTCCCTCCGTCCCTCGCGCGGTCTCCCACAATCTCTCTCTCTCCCTCACTCTCTCGCGCGGTCTCCCACAATCTCTCTCTCTCTCCCTCTCGCGCGGTCTCCCACAATCTCTCTCTCCCTCACTCTCTCTCTCCCTCCCTCCCTCTCTCACGCGGTCTCCCACAATCTCTCTCTCTCTCTCTCCCTCCCTCCCTCCCTCCGTCCGTCCCTCCCTCCCTCCCTCCCTCCCTCCCTCCCTCGCGCGGTCTCCCACAATCTCTCTCCCTCCCTCCCTCACTCACTCACTCTCTCGCGCGGTCTCCCACAATCTCTCTCTCTCTCTCCCCCTCGCTCTCTCGCGCGGTCTCCCACAATCTCTCTCTCTCTCTCCCCCTCGCTCTCTCGCGCGGTCTCCCACAATCTCTCTCTCTCTCTCCCCCTCACTCTCTCGCGCGGTCTCCCACAATCTCTCTCTCTCTCTCTCCCTCCCTCCCTCCCTCCGTCCGTCCGTCCGTCCGTCCCTCGCGCGGTCTCCCACAATCTCTCTCTCTCCCTCACTCTCTCGCGCGGTCTCCCACAATCTCTCTCTCTCTCTCCCTCTCGCGCGGTCTCCCACAATCTCTCTCTCCCTCACTCTCTCTCTCCCTCCCTCCCTCTCTCACGCGGTCTCCCACAATCTATCTCTCTCTCTCTCTCTCCCTCCCTCCCTCCCTCCCTCCGTCCGTCCGTCCCTCCCTCCCTCCCTCCCTCGCGCGGTCTCCCACAATCTCTCTCCCTCCCTCACTCACTCTCTCGCGCGGTCTCCCACAATCTTTCTCCCTCCCTCACTCTCTCGCGCGGTCTCCCACAATCTCTCTCTCCCTCACTCTCTCGCGCGGTCTCCCACAATCTCTCTCTCACTCACTCTCTCTCTCTCCCTCCCTCCCTCTCTCACGCGGTCTCCCACAATCTCTCTCTCTCTCTCTCCCTCCCTCCCTCCCTCCCTCCGTCCGTCCGTCCGTCCCTCCCTCCCTCCCTCGCGCGGTCTCCCACAATCTCTCTCCCTCCCTCACTCACTCTCTCACGCGGTCTCCCACAATTTTTCTCCCTCCCTCGCTCTCTCGCGCGGTCTCCCACAATCTCTCTCTCCCCCTCGCTCTCTCGCGCGGTCTCCCACAATCTCTCTCTCACCCTCGCTCTCTCGCGCGGTATCCCACAATCTCTCTCTCTCTCCCCCTCGCTCTCTCGCGCGGTCTCCCACAATCTCTCTCTCTCTCTCTCCCCCTCACTCTCTCGCGCGGTCTCCCACAATCTCTCTCTCTCTCCCTCCCTCTCTCCCTCCCGCACTCTCTCTCTCTCTCGCGCGGTCTCCCACAATCTCTCTCTCTCTCCCTCCCTCCCTCACTCTCTCGCGCGGTCTCCCACAATCTCTCTCTCCCCCTCACTCTCTCGCGCGGTCTCCCACAATCTCTCTCTCTCTCTCTCTCCCCCTCACTCTCTCGCGCGGTCTCCCACAATCTCTCTCTCTCTCTCCCCCCCTCACTCTCTCGCGCGGTCTCCCACAATCTCTCTCTCTCTCTCCCCCTCACTCTCTCGCGCGGTCTCCCACAATCTCTCTCTCTCTCTCCCCCCCTCACTCTCTCGCGCGGTCTCCCACAATCTCTCTCTCTCTCTCCCCCTCACTCTCTCGCGCGGTCTCCCACAATCTCTCTCTCTCTCTCTCCCTCCGTCCCTCCCTCCCTCGCGCGGTCTCCCACAGTCTCTCTCCCTCCCTCACTCACTCTCTCGCGCGGTCTCCCACAATCTCTCTCTCCCTCACTCTCTCTCTCCCTCCCTCCCTCTCTCACGCGGTCTCCCACAATCTCTCTTTCTCTCCCTCCCTCCGTCCGTCCCTCCCTCCCTCCCTTGCGCGGTCTCCCACAATCTCTCTCCCTCCCTCACTCACTCCCTCGCGCGGTCTCCCACAATCTCTCTCCCTCCCTCACTCACTCTCTCGTGCGGTCTCCCACAATCTCTCTCTCCCTCACTCTCTCGCACGGTCTCCCACAATCTCTCCCTCCCTCACTCTCTCGCCCGGTCTCCCACAATCTCTCTCTCCCTCACTCTCTCGCACGGTCTCCCACAATCTCTCTCTCCCTCACTCTCTCGCACGGTCTCCCACAATCTCTCTCTCCCTCACTCTCTCGCACGGTCTCCCACAATCTCTCTCTCTCCCTCCCTCCCTCTCTCACGCGGTCTCCCACAATCTCTCTCTCTCTCCCCCTCACTCTCTCTCTCCCCCTCACTCTCTCTCTCCCCCTCCCTCCCTCCCTCCCTCCCTCGCGCGGTCTCCCACAATCTCTCTCCCTCCCTCCCTCACTCACTCTCTCGCGCGGTCTCCCACAATCTCTCTCCCTCCCTCACTCTCTCGCGCGGTCTCCCACAATCTCTCTCTCCCTCACTCTCTCGCACGGTCTCCCACAATCTCTCTCTCCCTCACTCTCTCGCACGGTCTCCCACAATCTCTCCCTCCCTCACTCTCTCGCACGGTCTCCCACAACCTCTCTCTCCCTCAGTCTCTCGCACGGTCTCCCACAATCTCTCCCTCCCTCACTCTCTCGCACGGTCTCCCACAATCTCTCCCTCCCTCACTCTCTCGCACGGTCTCCCACAATCTCTCTCTCCCTCACTCTCTCGCACGGTCTCCCACAATCTCTCCCTCCCTCCGTCCCTCGCGCGGTCTCCCACAATCTCTCTCTCTCCCTCACTCTCTCGCGCGGTCTCCCACAATCTCTCTCTCTCTCTCCCTCTCGCGCGGTCTCCCACAATCTCTCTCTCCCTCACTCTCTCTCTCCCTCCCTCCCTCTCTCACGCGGTCTCCCACAATCTCTCTCTCTCTCTCTCCCTCCCTCCCTCCGTCCGTCCCTCCCTCCCTCCCTCACGCGGTCTCCCACAATCTCTCTCCCTCCCTCCCTCACTCACTCTCTCGCGCGGTCTCCCACAATCTTTCTCCCTCCCTCACTCTCTCGCGCGGTCTCCCACAATCTCTCTCTCCCTCACTCTCTCGCGCGGTCTCCCACAATCTCTCTCTCACTCACTCTCTCTCTCTCCCTCCCTCCCTCACGCGGTCTCCCACAATCTCTCTCTCTCTCTCTCTCTCTCCCTCCCTCCCTCCGTCCGTCCCTCCCTCCCTCCCTCACGCGGTCTCCCACAATCTCTCTCCCTCCCTCCCTCACTCACTCTCTCGCGCGGTCTCCCACAATCTTTCTCCCTCCCTCACTCTCTCGCGCGGTCTCCCACAATCTCTCTCTCCCTCACTCTCTCGCGCGGTCTCCCACAATCTCTCTCTCCCCCTCGCTCTCTCGCGCGGTCTCCCACAATCTCTCTCTCCCCCTCGCTCTCTCGCGCGGTCTCCCACAATCTCTCTCTCTCCCCCTCACTCTCTCGCGCGGTCTCCCACAATCTCTCTCTCTCTCTCTCTCCCCCTCGCTCTCTCGCGCGGTCTCCCACAATCTCTCTCTCTCTCTCCCCCTCACTCTCTCGCGCGGTCTCCCACAATCTCTCTCTCTCTCTCCCTCCCTCCCTCCGTCCCTCGCGCGGTCTCCCACAATCTCTCTCTCTCCCTCACTCTCTCGCGCGGTCTCCCACAATCTCTCTCTCTCTCTCCCTCTCGCGCGGTCTCCCACAATCTCTCTCTCTCCCTCACTCTCTCTCTCCCTCCCTCCCTCTCTCACGCGGTCTCCCACAATCTCTCTCTCTCTCTCTCCCTCCCTCCCTCCCTCCCTCCGTCCGTCCGTCCGTCCCTCCCTCCCTCCCTCCCTCCCTCCCTCGCGCGGTCTCCTACAATCTCTCTCCCTCCCTCACTCACTCTCTCGCGCGGTCTCCCACAATCTTTCTCCCTCCCTCACTCTCTCGCGCGGTCTCCCACAATCTCTCTCTCCCTCACTCTCTCGCGCGGTCTCCCACAATCTCTCTCTCACTCACTCTCTCTCTCTCCCTCCCTCCCTCTCTCACGCGGTCTCCCACAATCTCTCTCTCTCTCTCTCCCTCCCTCTCTCTCTCTCTCTCCCTCCCTCCCTCCCTCCCTCGCGCGGTCTCCCACAATCTCTCTCCCTCCCTCACTCACTCTCTCGCGCGGTCTCCCACAATCTCTCTCCCTCCCTCACTCTCTCGCGCGGTCTCCCACAATCTCTCTCTCCCTCACTCTCTCGCACGGTCTCCCACAATCTCTCTCTCCCTCACTCTCTCGCACGGTCTCCCACAATCTCTCCCTCCCTCACTCTCTCGCACGGTCTCCCACAATCTCTCTCTCCCTCACTCTCTCGCACGGTCTCCCACAATCTCTCCCTCCCTCACTCTCTCGCACGGTCTCCCACAATCTCTCCCTCCCTCACTCTCTCGCACGGTCTCCCACAATCTCTCTCTCCCTCACTCTCTCGCACGGTCTCCCACAATCTCTCCCTCCCTCCGTCCCTCGCGCGGTCTCCCACAATCTCTCTCTCTCCCTCACTCTCTCGCGCGGTCTCCCACAATCTCTCTCTCTCTCCCTCTCGCGCGGTCTCCCACAATCTCTCTCTCCCTCACTCTCTCTCTCCCTCCCTCCCTCTCTCACGCGGTCTCCCACAATCTCTCTCTCTCTCTCTCCCTCCCTCCCTCCCTCCGTCCGTCCCTCCCTCCCTCCCTCCCTCCCTCCCTCGCGCGGTCTCCCACAATCTCTCTCCCTCCCTCCCTCACTCACTCACTCTCTCGCGCGGTCTCCCACAATCTCTCTCTCTCTCTCCCCCTCGCTCTCTCGCGCGGTCTCCCACAATCTCTCTCTCTCTCTCCCCCTCGCTCTCTCGCGCGGTCTCCCACAATCTCTCTCTCTCTCTCCCCCTCACTCTCTCGCGCGGTCTCCCACAATCTCTCTCTCTCTCTCTCCCTCCCTCCCTCCCTCCGTCCGTCCGTCCGTCCGTCCCTCGCGCGGTCTCCCACAATCTCTCTCTCTCCCTCACTCTCTCGCGCGGTCTCCCACAATCTCTCTCTCTCTCTCCCTCTCGCGCGGTCTCCCACAATCTCTCTCTCCCTCACTCTCTCTCTCCCTCCCTCCCTCTCTCACGCGGTCTCCCACAATCTATCTCTCTCTCTCTCTCTCCCTCCCTCCCTCCCTCCCTCCGTCCGTCCGTCCCTCCCTCCCTCCCTCCCTCGCGCGGTCTCCCACAATCTCTCTCCCTCCCTCACTCACTCTCTCGCGCGGTCTCCCACAATCTTTCTCCCTCCCTCACTCTCTCGCGCGGTCTCCCACAATCTCTCTCTCCCTCACTCTCTCGCGCGGTCTCCCACAATCTCTCTCTCACTCACTCTCTCTCTCTCCCTCCCTCCCTCTCTCACGCGGTCTCCCACAATCTCTCTCTCTCTCTCTCCCTCCCTCCCTCCCTCCCTCCGTCCGTCCGTCCGTCCCTCCCTCCCTCCCTCGCGCGGTCTCCCACAATCTCTCTCCCTCCCTCACTCACTCTCTCACGCGGTCTCCCACAATTTTTCTCCCTCCCTCGCTCTCTCGCGCGGTCTCCCACAATCTCTCTCTCCCCCTCGCTCTCTCGCGCGGTCTCCCACAATCTCTCTCTCACCCTCGCTCTCTCGCGCGGTATCCCACAATCTCTCTCTCTCTCCCCCTCGCTCTCTCGCGCGGTCTCCCACAATCTCTCTCTCTCTCTCTCCCCCTCACTCTCTCGCGCGGTCTCCCACAATCTCTCTCTCTCTCCCTCCCTCTCTCCCTCCCGCACTCTCTCTCTCTCTCGCGCGGTCTCCCACAATCTCTCTCTCTCTCCCTCCCTCCCTCACTCTCTCGCGCGGTCTCCCACAATCTCTCTCTCCCCCTCACTCTCTCGCGCGGTCTCCCACAATCTCTCTCTCTCTCTCTCCCCCTCACTCTCTCGCGCGGTCTCCCACAATCTCTCTCTCTCTCTCCCCCCCTCACTCTCTCGCGCGGTCTCCCACAATCTCTCTCTCTCTCTCCCCCTCACTCTCTCGCGCGGTCTCCCACAATCTCTCTCTCTCTCTCCCCCCCTCACTCTCTCGCGCGGTCTCCCACAATCTCTCTCTCTCTCTCCCCCTCACTCTCTCGCGCGGTCTCCCACAATCTCTCTCTCTCTCTCTCCCCCTCACTCTCTCGCGCGGTCTCCCACAATCTCTCTCTCTCTCTCTCTCCCCCTCACTCTCTCGCGCGGTCTCCCACAATCTCTCTCTCTCTCTCTCCCCCTCACTCTCTCGCGCGGTCTCCCACAGTCTCTCTCCCTCCCTCACACTCTCTCGCGCGGTCTCCCACAATCTCTCTCCCTCCCTCACTCTCTCGCGCGGTCTCCCACAATCTCTCTCTCCCTCACTCTCTCTCTCCCTCCCTCCCTCTCTCACGCGGTCTCCCACAATCTCTCTCTCTCTCCCTCCCTCCGTCCGTCCCTCCCTCCCTCCCTTGCGCGGTCTCCCACAATCTCTCTCCCTCCCTCACTCACTCTCTCGCACGGTCTCCCACAATCTCTCCCTCCCTCACTCTCTCGCCCGGTCTCCCACAATCTCTCTCTCCCTCACTCTCTCGCACGGTCTCCCACAATCTCTCTCTCCCTCACTCTCTCGCACGGTCTCCCACAATCTCTCTCTCCCTCACTCTCTCGCACGGTCTCCCACAATCTCTCTCTCCCTCACTCTCTCGCACGGTCTCCCACAATCTCTCTCTCTCTCTCCCTCCCTCCCTCTCTCACACGGTCTCCCACAATCTCTCTCTCTCTCCCTCCCTCCGTCCATCCGTCCGTCCGTCCCTCGCGCGGTCTCCCATAATCTCTCTCTCTCTCTCCCTCACTCTCTCTCTCTCCCTCCCTCCCTCTCTCACGCGGTCTCCCACAATCTCTCTCTCTCTCTCCCTCCCTCCGTCCCTCCCTCCCTCCCTCGGTCTCCCACAATCTCTCTCCCTCCCTCACTCACTCTCTCGCGCGGTCTCCCACAATCTCTCTCCCTCCCTCACTCTCTGGCGCGGTCTCCCACAATCTCTCTCTCCCTCACTCTCTCGCACGGTCTACCACAATCTCTCCCTCCCTCACTCTCTCGCACGGTCTCCCACAATCTCTCTCTCCCTCACTCTCTCGCACGGTCTCCCACAATCTCTCCCTCCCTCTCTCGCACGGTCTCCCACAATCTCTCTCTCCCTCACTCTCTCGCACGGTCTCCCACAATCTCTCTCTCCCTCACTCTCTCGCACGGTCTCCCACAATCTCTCTCTCCCTCACTCTCTCGCACGGTCTCCCACAATCTCTCTCTCTCCCTCCCTCCCTCTCTCACGCGGTCTCCCACAATCTCTCTTTCTCTCCCTCCCTCCGTCCCTCGCGCGGTCTCCCACAATCTCTCTCTCTCTCCCTCACTCTCTCGCGCGGTCTCCCACAATATCTCTCTCTCTCTCTCCCTCCCTCTCCCTCTCGCGCGGTCTCCCACAATCTCTCTCTCCCTCACTCTCTCTCTCTCCCTCCCATCCTCTCTCACGCGGTCTCCCACAATCTCTCTCTCTCTCTCCCTCCCTCCCTCCCTCGCACGGTCTCCCACAATCTCTCTCCCTCCCTCACTCACTCTCTCGCGCGGTCTCCCACACTCTCTCTCCCTCCCTCACTCACTCTCTCGCGCGGTCTCCCACAATCTCTCTCTCCCTCACTCTCTCGCACGGTCTCCCACAATCTCTCTCTCCCTCACTCTCTCGCACGGTCTCCCACAATCTCTCCCTCCCTCACTCTCTCGCACGGTCTCCCACAATCTGTCTCTCCCTCACTCTCTCGCACGGTCTCCCACAATCTCTCTCTCCCTCACTCTCTCGCACGGTCTCCCACAATCTCTCTCTCCCTCACTCTCTCGCACGGTCTCCCACAATCTCTCTCTCTCCCTCCCTCCCTCTCTCACGCGGTCTCCCACAATCTCTCTCTCTCTCTCTCTCTCTCTCTCTCTCCCCCCCTCACTCTCTCTCTCTCCCACCCTCCCTCTCTCACGCGGTCTCCCACAATCTCTCTCTCTCTCTCTCCCTCCCTCCCTCCCTCGCGCGGTCTCCCACAGTCTCTCTCCCTCCCTCACTCACTCTCTCGCGCGGTCTCCCACAATCTCTCTCCCTCCCTCACTCTCTCGCGCGGTCTCTCACAATCTCTCTCTCCCTCACTCTCTCGCACGGTCTCCCACAATCTCTCTCTCCCTCACTCTCTCGCACGGTCTCCCACAATCTCTCCCTCCCTCACTCTCTCGCACGGTCTCCCACAATCTCTCTCTCCCTCACTCTCTCGCACGGTCTCCCACAATCTCTCTCTCCCTCGCTCTCTCGCACGGTCTCCCACAATCTCTCTCTCCCTCACTCTCTCGCACGGTCTCCCACAATCTCTCTCTCCCTCACTCTCTCGCACGGTCTCCCACAATCTCTCTCCCTCGCTCTCTCGCACGGTCTCCCACAATCTCTCTCTCTCTCCCTCCATCCCTCCGTCCCTCGCGCGGTCTCCCACAATCTCTCTCTCTCTCCCTCACTCTCTCGCGCGGTCTCCCACAATCTCTCTCTCTCTCCCTCTCGCGCGGTCTCCCACAATCTCTCTCTCCCTCACTCTCTCTCTCCCTCCCTCCCTCTCTCACGCGGTCTCCCACAATCTCTCTCTCTCTCTCTCCCTCCCTCCCTCCGTCCGTCCGTCCGTCCCTCCCTCGCGCGGTCTCCCACAATCTCTCTCCCTCCCTCACTCACTCTCTCGCGCGGTCTCCCACAATCTTTCTCCCTCCCTCACTCTCTCGCGCGGTCTCCCACAATCTCTCTCTCCCTCACTCTCTCGCGCGGTCTCCCACAATCTCTCTTTCTCTCCCTCCCTCCGTCCCTCGCGCGGTCTCCCACAATCTCTCTCTCTCTCCCTCACTCTCTCGCGCGGTCTCCCACAATATCTCTCTCTCTCTCTCCCTCCCTCTCCCTCTCGCGCGGTCTCCCACAATCTCTCTCTCCCTCACTCTCTCTCTCTCCCTCCCATCCTCTCTCACGCGGTCTCCCACAATCTCTCTCTCTCTCTCCCTCCCTCCCTCCCTCGCGCGGTCTCCCACAATCTCTCTCCCTCCCTCACTCACTCTCTCGCGCGGTCTCCCACACTCTCTCTCCCTCCCTCACTCACTCTCTCGCGCGGTCTCCCACAATCTCTCTCTCCCTCACTCTCTCGCACGGTCTCCCACAATCTCTCTCTCCCTCACTCTCTCGCACGGTCTCCCACAATCTCTCCCTCCCTCACTCTCTCGCACGGTCTCCCACAATCTGTCTCTCCCTCACTCTCTCGCACGGTCTCCCACAATCTCTCTCTCCCTCACTCTCTCGCACGGTCTCCCACAATCTCTCCCTCCCTCACTCTCTCGCACGGTCTCCCACAATCTCTCTCTCCCTCACTCTCTCGCACGGTCTCCCACAATCTCTCCCTCCCTCACTCTCTCGCACGGTCTCCCACAATCTCTCCCTCCCTCACTCTCTCGCACGGTCTCCCACAATCTCTCTCTCCCTCACTCTCTCGCACGGTCTCCCACAATCTCTCCCTCCCTCCGTCCCTCGCGCGGTCTCCCACAATCTCTCTCTCTCCCTCACTCTCTCGCGCGGTCTCCCACAATCTCTCTCTCTCTCCCTCTCGCGCGGTCTCCCACAATCTCTCTCTCCCTCACTCTCTCTCTCCCTCCCTCCCTCCCTCGCGCGGTCTCCCACAATCTCTCTCCCTCCCTCCCTCACTCACTCACTCTCTCGCGCGGTCTCCCACAATCTCTCTCTCTCTCTCCCCCTCGCTCTCTCGCGCGGTCTCCCACAATCTCTCTCTCTCTCTCCCCCTCGCTCTCTCGCGCGGTCTCCCACAATCTCTCTCTCTCTCTCCCCCTCACTCTCTCGCGCGGTCTCCCACAATCTCTCTCTCTCTCTCTCCCTCCCTCCCTCCCTCCGTCCGTCCGTCCGTCCGTCCCTCGCGCGGTCTCCCACAATCTCTCTCTCTCCCTCACTCTCTCGCGCGGTCTCCCACAATCTCTCTCTCTCTCTCCCTCTCGCGCGGTCTCCCACAATCTCTCTCTCCCTCACTCTCTCTCTCCCTCCCTCCCTCTCTCACGCGGTCTCCCACAATCTATCTCTCTCTCTCTCTCTCCCTCCCTCCCTCCCTCCCTCCGTCCGTCCGTCCCTCCCTCCCTCCCTCCCTCCCTCCCTCGCGCGGTCTCCCACAATCTCTCTCCCTCCCTCACTCACTCTCTCGCGCGGTCTCCCACAATCTTTCTCCCTCCCTCACTCTCTCGCGCGGTCTCCCACAATCTCTCTCTCCCTCACTCTCTCGCGCGGTCTCCCACAATCTCTCTCTCACTCACTCTCTCTCTCTCCCTCCCTCCCTCTCTCACGCGGTCTCCCACAATCTCTCTCTCTCTCTCTCCCTCCCTCCCTCCCTCCCTCCGTCCGTCCGTCCGTCCCTCCCTCCCTCCCTCGCGCGGTCTCCCACAATCTCTCTCCCTCCCTCACTCACTCTCTCACGCGGTCTCCCACAATTTTTCTCCCTCCCTCGCTCTCTCGCGCGGTCTCCCACAATCTCTCTCTCCCCCTCGCTCTCTCGCGCGGTCTCCCACAATCTCTCTCTCCCCCTCGCTCTCTCGCGCGGTCTCCCACAATCTCTCTCTCACCCTCGCTCTCTCGCGCGGTATCCCACAATCTCTCTCTCTCTCCCCCTCGCTCTCTCGCGCGGTCTCCCACAATCTCTCTCTCTCTCTCTCCCCCTCACTCTCTCGCGCGGTCTCCCACAATCTCTCTCTCTCTCCCTCCCTCTCTCCCTCCCGCACTCTCTCTCTCTCTCGCGCGGTCTCCCACAATCTCTCTCTCTCTCCCTCCCTCCCTCACTCTCTCGCGCGGTCTCCCACAATCTCTCTCTCCCCCTCACTCTCTCGCGCGGTCTCCCACAATCTCTCTCTCTCTCTCTCCCCCTCACTCTCTCGCGCGGTCTCCCACAATCTCTCTCTCTCTCTCCCCCCCCTCACTCTCTCGCGCGGTCTCCCACAATCTCTCTCTCTCTCTCCCCCTCACTCTCTCGCGCGGTCTCCCACAATCTCTCTCTCTCTCTCCCCCCCTCACTCTCTCGCGCGGTCTCCCACAATCTCTCTCTCTCTCTCCCCCTCACTCTCTCGCGCGGTCTCCCACAATCTCTCTCTCTCTCTCTCCCCCTCACTCTCTCGCGCGGTCTCCCACAATCTCTCTCTCTCTCTCTCTCCCCCTCACTCTCTCGCGCGGTCTCCCACAATCTCTCTCTCTCTCTCTCCCCCTCACTCTCTCGCGCGGTCTCCCACAGTCTCTCTCCCTCCCTCACACTCTCTCGCGCGGTCTCCCACAATCTCTCTCCCTCCCTCACTCTCTCGCGCGGTCTCCCACAATCTCTCTCTCCCTCACTCTCTCTCTCCCTCCCTCCCTCTCTCACGCGGTCTCCCACAATCTCTCTCTCTCTCCCTCCCTCCGTCCGTCCCTCCCTCCCTCCCTTGCGCGGTCTCCCACAATCTCTCTCCCTCCCTCACTCACTCTCTCGCACGGTCTCCCACAATCTCTCCCTCCCTCACTCTCTCGCCCGGTCTCCCACAATCTCTCTCTCCCTCACTCTCTCGCACGGTCTCCCACAATCTCTCTCTCCCTCACTCTCTCGCACGGTCTCCCACAATCTCTCTCTCCCTCACTCTCTCGCACGGTCTCCCACAATCTCTCTCTCCCTCACTCTCTCGCACGGTCTCCCACAATCTCTCTCTCTCTCTCCCTCCCTCCCTCTCTCACACGGTCTCCCACAATCTCTCTCTCTCTCCCTCCCTCCGTCCGTCCGTCCGTCCGTCCCTCGCGCGGTCTCCCATAATCTCTCTCTCTCTCTCCCTCACTCTCTCTCTCTCCCTCCCTCCCTCTCTCACGCGGTCTCCCACAATCTCTCTCTCTCTCTCCCTCCCTCCGTCCCTCCCTCCCTCCCTCGGTCTCCCACAATCTCTCTCCCTCCCTCACTCACTCTCTCGCGCGGTCTCCCACAATCTCTCTCCCTCCCTCACTCTCTGGCGCGGTCTCCCACAATCTCTCTCTCCCTCACTCTCTCGCACGGTCTCCCACAATCTCTCTCTCTCTCTCCCTCCCTCCCTCTCTCACACGGTCTCCCACAATCTCTCTCTCTCTCCCTCCCTCCGTCCGTCCGTCCGTCCGTCCGTCCGTCCGTCCGTCCGTCCCTCGCGCGGTCTCCCACAATCTCTCTCTCTCTCTCCCTCACTCTCTCTCTCTCCCTCCCTCCCTCTCTCACGCGGTCTCCCACAATCTCTCTCTCTCTCTCCCTCCCTCCGTCCCTCCCTCCCTCCCTCGGTCTCCCACAATCTCTCTCCCTCCCTCACTCACTCTCTCGCGCGGTCTCCCACAATCTCTCTCCCTCCCTCACTCTCTGGCGCGGTCTCCCACAATCTCTCTCTCCCTCACTCTCTCGCACGGTCTCCCACAATCTCTCCCTCCCTCACTCTCTCGCACGGTCTCCCACAATCTCTCTCTCCCTCACTCTCTCGCACGGTCTCCCACAATCTCTCCCTCCCTCTCTCGCACGGTCTCCCACAATCTCTCTCTCCCTCACTCTCTCGCACGGTCTCCCACAATCTCTCTCTCCCTCACTCTCTCGCACGGTCTCCCACAATCTCTCTCTCCCTCACTCTCTCGCACGGTCTCCCACAATCTCTCTCTCTCCCTCCCTCCCTCTCTCACGCGGTCTCCCACAATCTCTCTTTCTCTCCCTCCCTCCGTCCCTCGCGCGGTCTCCCACAATCTCTCTCTCTCTCCCTCACTCTCTCGCGCGGTCTCCCACAATATCTCTCTCTCTCTCTCCCTCCCTCTCCCTCCCTCTCGCGCGGTCTCCCACAATCTCTCTCTCCCTCACTCTCTCTCTCTCCCTCCCATCCTCTCTCACGCGGTCTCCCACAATCTCTCTCTCTCTCTCCCTCCCTCCCTCCCTCGCGCGGTCTCCCACAATCTCTCTCCCTCCCTCACTCACTCTCTCGCGCGGTCTCCCACACTCTCTCTCCCTCCCTCACTCACTCTCTCGCGCGGTCTCCCACAATCTCTCTCTCCCTCACTCTCTCGCACGGTCTCCCACAATCTCTCTCTCCCTCACTCTCTCGCACGGTCTCCCACAATCTCTCCCTCCCTCACTCTCTCGCACGGTCTCCCACAATCTGTCTCTCCCTCACTCTCTCGCACGGTCTCCCACAATCTCTCTCTCCCTCACTCTCTCGCACGGTCTCCCACAATCTCTCTCTCCCTCACTCTCTCGCACGGTCTCCCACAATCTCTCTCTCTCCCTCCCTCCCTCTCTCACGCAGTCTCCAACAATCTCTCTCTCTCTCTCTCTCTCTCTCTCTCTCTCTCTCTCTCCCCCCCTCACTCTCTCTCTCTCCCACCCTCCCTCTCTCACGCGGTCTCCCACAATCTCTCTCTCTCTCTCTCCCTCCCTCCCTCCCTCGCGCGGTCTCCCACAGTCTCTCTCCCTCCCTCACTCACTCTCTCGCGCGGTCTCCCACAATCTCTCTCCCTCCCTCACTCTCTCGCGCGGTCTCTCACAATCTCTCTCTCCCTCACTCTCTCGCACGGTCTCCCACAATCTCTCTCTCCCTCACTCTCTCGCACGGTCTCCCACAATCTCTGCCTCCCTCACTCTCTCGCACGGTCTCCCACAATCTCTCTCTCCCTCACTCTCTCGCACGGTCTCCCACAATCTCTCTCTCCCTCGCTCTCTCGCACGGTCTCCCACAATCTCTCTCTCCCTCACTCTCTCGCACGGTCTCCCACAATCTCTCTCTCCCTCACTCTCTCGCACGGTCTCCCACAATCTCTCTCCCTCGCTCTCTCGCACGGTCTCCCACAATCTCTCTCTCTCTCCCTCCATCCCTCCGTCCCTCGCGCGGTCTCCCACAATCTCTCTCTCTCTCCCTCACTCTCTCGCGCGGTCTCCCACAATCTCTCTCTCTCTCCCTCTCGCGCGGTCTCCCACAATCTCTCTCTCCCTCACTCTCTCTCTCCCTCCCTCCCTCTCTCACGCGGTCTCCCACAATCTCTCTCTCTCTCTCTCCCTCCCTCCCTCCGTCCGTCCGTCCGTCCGTCCGTCCCTCCCTCGCGCGGTCTCCCACAATCTCTCTCCCTCCCTCACTCACTCTCTCGCGCGGTCTCCCACAATCTTTCTCCCTCCCTCACTCTCTCGCGCGGTCTCCCACAATCTCTCTCTCCCTCACTCTCTCGCGCGGTCTCCCACAATCTCTCTCTCACTCACTCTCTCTCTCTCTCTCCCTCCCTCTCTCACGCGGTCTCCCACAATCTCTCTCTCTCTCTCTCTCTCCCTCCCTCCCTCCGTCCGTCCCTCCCTCCCCTCCCTCGCGCGGTCTCCCACAATCTCTCTCCCTCCCTCACTCACTCTCTCGCGCGGTCTCCCACAATCTTTCTCCCTCCCTCGCTCTCTCGCGCGGTCTCCCACAATCTCTCTCTCCCCCCTCGCTCTCTCGCGCGGTCTCCCACAATCTCTCTCTCTCCCCCCCTCACTCTCTCACGCGGTCTCCCACAATCTCTCTCTCTCTCTCCCCCCTCACTCTCTCGCGCGGTCTCCCACAATCTCTCTCTCTCTCTCTCTCTCTCTCCCTCCCTCCCTCCCTCCGTCCGTCCGTCCGTCCGTCCGTCCCTCCCTCCCTCCCTCCCTCCCTCGCGCGGTCTCCCACAATCTCTCTCCCTCCCTCACTCACTCTCTCGCGCGGTCTCCCACAATCTTTCTCCCTCCCTCGCTCTCTCGCGCGGTCTCCCACAATCTCTCTCTCCCCCTCGCTCTCTCGCGCGGTCTCCCACAATCTCTCTCTCTCCCCCCCTCACTCTCTCACGCGGTCTCCCACAATCTCTCTCTCTCTCTCCCCCCCTCACTCTCTCGCGCGGTCTCCCACAATCTCTCTCTCTCTCTCCCCCCCTCACTCTCTCGCGCGGTCTCCCACAATCTCTCTCTCTCTCTCTCCCCCTCACTCTCTCGCGCGGTCTCCCACAATCTCTCTCTCTCTCTCCCCCTCACTCTCTCGCGCGGTCTCCCACAATCTCTCTCTCTCTCTCCCCCTCACTCTCTCGCGCGGTCTCCCACAATCTCTCTCTCCCCCTCCCCCTCGCTCTCTCGCGCGGTCTCCCACAATCTCTCTCTCTCTCCCCCCTCACTCTCTCGCGCGGTCTCCCACAATCTCTCTCTCTCTCCTCTCCCCCTCACTCTCTCGCGCGGTCTCCCACAATCTCTCTCTCTCTCTCCCCCTCACTCTCTCGCGCGGTCCCCCCACAATCTCTCTCTCTCTCCCCCCTCACTCTCTCGCGCGGTCTCCCACAATCTCTCTCTCTCTCTCCCTCCCTCGCTCGCTCCCTCACTCTCACGCGCAGTCTCCCACAATCTCTCTCTCTCTCTCTCTCCCTCCCTCCCTCCCTCCCTTACTCTCTCGCGCAGTCTCCCACAATCTCTCTCTCTCTCTCCCTCCCTCCCTCCCTCACTCTCTCGCGCGGTCCTCCCACAATCTCTCTCTCTCTCTCTCCCTCCCTCCCTCCCTCACTCACTCTCTCGCGGGCCTCCCACAATCTCTCTCTCCCTCACTCACTCACTCACTCACTCACTCACTCACTCTCTCGCGCGGTCTCCCACAACCTCTCTCTCTCTCTCTCTCTCTCTCTCTCTCTCTCTCTCACTCCTCCCTCCCTCCTCCCTCTCTCACGCGGTCTCCCACAATCTCTCTCTCTCTCTCTCTCTCTCCCTCCCTCCCTCCCTCCCTCCCTCACTCTCTCACGCGGTCTCCCACAATCTCTCTCTCTCTCTCTCTCCCTCCCTCGCTCGCTCGCTCGCTCGCTCCCTCCCTCACTCTCTCGCGCGGTCTCCCCACAATCTCTCTCTCTCCCTCCCTCCCTCACTCTCTCGCGCGGTCCTCCCACAATCTCTCTCTCTCTCCCTCCCTCCCTCCCTCCCTCACTCACTCTCTCGCGGGCCTCCCACAATCTCTCTCTCCCTCACTCACTCACTCACTCACTCACTCACTCACTCACTCACTCACTCTCTCGCGCGGTCTCCCACAATCTCTCTCTCTCTCCCTCTCTCTCTCACTCCCTCCCTCCCTCCTCCCTCTCTCACGCGGTCTCCCACAATCTCTCTCTCTCTCTCTCTCTCTCTCCCTCCCTCGCTCTCTCGCGCGGTCTCCCACAATCTCTCTCTCCCCCTCGCTCTCTCGCGCGGTCTCCCACAATCTCTCTCCCCCTCGCTCTCTCGCGCGGTCTCCCACAATCTCTCTCTCCCCCTCACTCTCTCGCGCGGTCCTCCCACAATCTCTCTCCCCCTCGCTCTCTCGCGCGGTCTCCCACAATCTCTCTCTCCCCCTCGCTCTCTCGCGCGGTCTCCCACAATCTCTCTCTCTCCCCCTCGCTCTCTCGCGCGGTCTCCCACAATCTCTCTCTACCCCTCGCTCTCTCGCGCGGTCTCCCACAATCTCTCTCTCCCCCCTCGCGCGGTCTCCCACAATCTCTCTCTCTCCCCCTCGCTCTCTCGCGCGGTCTCCCACAATCTCTCTCTCCCCCTCGCTCTCTCGCGCGGTCTCCCCACAATCTCTCTCTCCCCCTCGCTCTCTCGCGCGGTCTCCCACAATCTCTCTCTCTCCCCCTCGCTCTCTCGCGCGGTCTCCCACAATCTCTCTCTCCCCCTCGCTCTCTCGCGCGGTCTCCCACAATCTCTCTCTCCCCCTCGCTCTCTCGCGCGGTCTCCCACATTCTCTCTCTCTCCCCCTCGCTCTCTCGCGCGGTCTCCCACAATCTCTCTCTCCCCCTCGCTCTCTCGCGCGGTCTCCCACAATCTCTCTCTCCCCCTCGCTCTCTCGCGCGGTCTCCCACAATCTCCTCTCTCACCCCCTCGCTCTCTCGCACGGTCTCCCACAATCTCTCTCTCCCCCTCGCTCTCTCGCGCGGTCTCCCACAATCTCTCTCTCTCCCCCTCGCTCTCTCGCGCGGTCTCCCACAATCTCTCTCTCCCCCTCGCTCTCTCGCGCGGTCTCCCACAATCTCTCCTCTCCCCCCTCGCTCTCTCGCGCGGTCTCCCACAATCTCTCTCTCCCTCCCTCCCTCCGTCCCTCCCTCCCTCGCGCGGTCTCCCACAGTCTCTCTCCCCTCCCTCACTCACTCTCTCGTGCGGTCTCCCACAATCTCTCTCTCCCTCCCTCCCTCTCTCCCTCCCTCCCTCTCTCACGCGGTCTCCCACAATCTCTCTCTCTCTCCCTCCCCTCCGTCCGTCCCTCCCTCCCTCCCTTGCGCGGTCTCCCACAATCTCTCTCCCTCCCTCACTCACTCACTCTCTCGCGCGGTCTCCCACAATCTCTCTCCCTCCCTCACTCACTCTCTCGTGCGGTCTCCCACAATCTCTCTCTCCCTCACTCTCTCGCACGGTCTCCCACAATCTCTCCCTCCCTCACTCTCTCGCGCGGTCTCCCACAATCTCTCTCTCTCTCTCTCTCTCTCTCCCTCCCTCCTCCCTCCGTCCGTCCGTCCGTCCGTCCGTCCCTCCCTCCCTCCCTCCCTCCCCTCCCTCCCTCGCGCGGTCTCCCACAATCTCTCTCCCTCCCTCACTCACTCTCTCGCGCGGTCTCCCACAATCTTTCTCCCTCCCTCGCTCTCTCGCGCGGTCTCCCACAATCTCTCTCTCCCCCTCGCTCTCTCGCGCGGTCTCCCACAATCTCTCTCTCTCCCCCCCTCACTCTCTCACGCGGTCTCCCACAATCTCTCTCTCTCTCTCCCCCCCTCACTCTCTCGCGCGGTCTCCCACAATCTCTCTCTCTCTCTCCCCCCCTCACTCTCTCGCGCGGTCTCCCACAATCTCTCTCTCTCTCTCTCCCCCTCACTCTCTCGCGCGGTCTCCCACAATCTCTCTCTCTCTCTCTCCCCCTCACTCTCTCGCGCGGTCTCCCACAATCTCTCTCTCTCTCTCCCCCTCACTCTCTCGCGCGGTCTCCCACAATCTCTCTCTCCCCCTCCCCCTCGCTCTCTCGCGCGGTCTCCCACAATCTCTCTCTCTCTCCCCCTCACTCTCTCGCGCGGTCTCCCACAATCTCTCTCTCTCTCTCCCCCTCACTCTCTCGCGCGGTCTCCCACAATCTCTCTCTCTCTCTCCCCCTCACTCTCTCGCGCGGTCCCCCACAATCTCTCTCTCTCTCCCCCTCACTCTCTCGCGCGGTCTCCCACAATCTCTCTCTCTCTCTCCCTCCCTCGCTCGCTCCCTCACTCTCACGCGCAGTCTCCCACAATCTCTCTCTCTCTCTCTCTCCCTCCCTCCCTCCCTCCCTTACTCTCTCGCGCAGTCTCCCACAATCTCTCTCTCTCTCTCCCTCCCTCCCTCCCCTCACTCTCTCGCGCGGTCTACCACAATCTCTCTCTCTCTCCCTCCCTCCCTCCCTCACTCACTCTCTCGCGGGCCTCCCACAATCTCTCTCTCCCTCACTCACTCACTCACTCACTCTCTCGCGCGGTCTCCCACAACCTCTCTCTCTCTCTCTCTCTCTCTCTCTCTCTCTCTCTCTCACTCCCTCCCTCCCTCCTCCCTCTCTCACGCGGTCTCCCACAATCTCTCTCTCTCTCTCTCTCTCTCCCTCCCTCCCTCCCTCCCTCCCTCACTCTCTCACGCGGTCTCCCACAATCTCTCTCTCTCTCTCTCTCTCCCTCCCTCGCTCGCTCGCTCGCTCGCTCGCGCCCTCCCTCACTCTCTCGCGCGGTCTCCCACAATCTCTCTCTCTCTCCCTCCCTCCCTCACTCTCTCGCGCGGTCTCCCACAATCTCTCTCTCTCTCT